>NC_063205.1:10798085-10905585 GCF_017589495.1 Alosa alosa
CTCTTCTGCCACGTCACCCAGGCAAAACCACGCTACTTCAGACAACACAGAAGCTAAATGTGTGTGTGTGAGTGTGACTGTGTATGTGTGTGTGTGTGTGTGTGTGAGCGTGTGTGTGTGTGTGTGTGTGTGTGTGTGTGTGTGTGAGTGAATGAGTGCGCTGGCTAAATGCTCTCCATGTGGAATCCCCCTTTGTGGGACTACTGTGAGTACTGCAAGGACTACCATGCAGTCAGCACTTGTGTGATTTGAAGCCATATTGTTCTACGGGTATTTCTGGAGAGAGAGAAAGAGCGAGATGCTGTACTGGTCACCTTCACCTCTTGGCAGAACTGGGTGAACAACACCTGATACACACACAAACATTCATCAAATATTCACACAGGCCAGTTCACTCATCCTCAGGCTACCTGGCAGGTGACCACTTTTCAGCAACACACGGGAATCCAACACTCTGTCAAAAAAAACAAAAACAATTACAAACAAGTACAGCTCAGGCCTAACCTTCAGAGCATATTCAAACCAACTCTGCTGGGTCATGGCGATTTCATGTACACTGGCTTCCCCACAGGGTTGCAGGTCGGCCACACCACGCAGTGAGTATTTTTCTTAAGTTCAGGACGCCAGCCAAGGCCGTCAGCAAGGCCGCTGCAACCCGATTTTGTGGTGCTGATCTTGTGGCGAGCGGGCAAAGTCGAGCCGAGGCGAAATTGCGGCGCTGAAAATAATTCATCAAGTGGCCTATATAAACCATCCGCCACCGCTGGCAGCAGCAGCAGCAACGTTAAACCTCGTGCGACGTGACGCCACAAAGGGGCAAGTCACACGCTGCCTATTCTTGCGCTCAATGATTCTGCCACTGATCTTTTAGAGTGTGGATTATCCCACCGCTGCCACCGCACCCAATTTGGATGCCAGCAGCGGCACAACGCTAAGCAAACTGTAGAACTCATTCACAGTTCTGCAAGTGAGAATGCCCTTCTCGAAAGCTAGACGAGTCATTGAACATCACCGGAGATTAATTAACTTTTAGTGGCTTGCATGAGTCACTGGCCACACAACACAACTCTGGAGGAATACAGCGAGGTTCCAGGAGTTGGATTGCTAGTTGGTCGTGAGAAGGCCAATTCACACGTCCAGTTTCCAAATCCCCATGCAGCATGCTATAATAAGAGTAGGTGTTTCACACAGCAGTAAATCATATTCTCACGCCTGTGAACGGTGGTGTGAGGAAAATGACAAATCTCCCAGAGCCACATCTTTCCAGCTGAACACAAAATCACTGCTGCTGATCAAGATAAATATCACCAAAGCCTAATTTGAGCCTCGGGTCCACAACCCCCACTCTCTACCTTCCCATTATGAGCCCCCAATCTTACACACACACACATACAGACACACACACACACTGCTACCCAGAGGAAAATCCCCACACATTCATTCCCTCCTCCACAACCTCTCCTCTGCAGCAACTCATCATCACTCATTCTCTGACACCTGCCATGATTTATAATGTCCATTCATCAACCAGAGGCTTGCTGTAATCGCTGTGGAGAAATCAATGTTTGGATGCTGAGGGGGGCAGAGTAGAGTCACCACACAGCTTCTGCTGATCCTTCAGACGGTGTTGGAGGGCAGCATACAGGAAGTGAGGTGAAGGCATTCACAAGGTCATGGACATGACATGCATTGGGCTGTTACGTTTGGCATACCGACGTCTTGCCTGACAAAAACTCAGTGTTTGGTGTTTTAAGCCACCAACGTCATCTTCCGGGCAGCGCTGCATGGAAGGCACTTGGGTTAGGTTAGGTGCCTTGAAGTCAATGGTCGCAGCGCTGCCTGGAAGTCGACGGTGGGGGCTTAAAACACCATCGAGCCAAAAACACGTCTGCTGTCAGTTTGAACATGCTGGGAAGATGTGGTAACTGGTACAGCTTGCACAGTTAGGAAATCCTGAAGCAGTGGGATTGCAAATCTAGCCCCTCATGGAAAGAATTCTGTATGACGAATTGAACAATTCAAAATGGCTCAAAAATCAGAATGTAAGTGTATGATTGTGATATGTTAATGGTTTCACAGGAAGCAAAACGTTGTTTGGGGCACATTTCCATTTTCAATTTTTATCTAAAGTGGAGGGACAGTAAGTGAATAAAGTCACAACCAAGTGCAACCCTCAAACTGTTTTCGCACTGCAGGTAGAAATGGGCGTTTTTAGTCAGCCAGAACATAAAATCATGAGATAAAATGAGTAGCTGAGACAAAGGCCTTAAACTTTAAAGCGTAAGGAACAAAGCCTGGGACTTTTAGAACACAAAGGCAAAGCAAAGCAAAGCCCTCCAGATAATCTGTCATTCTGAAAGGCCTCTACACTGTGCTGAAGCACCTGCACCCAAACTGAGTCAGGGCTGACTGACTGTGTCTTGCAGTTTCTCGCTCTCTCCTTCCACACAGGAAAAACTCTTCTATACACCCTCACTCGCTCCCTCTATACACACACAATGTATTCCTCTTGTGTAAATGATAAGGTAGTAGTGTTAGCACTATATAGTAGGCTTGGTACCCTTTTTCCTCTCTTCGACCTCCCTTCCCATCATGCTTTGGCTCAGAGAAGCTTTTTTTCGCCCCTATGCCGCCATCGCCATGCCAACAGCTTCGTCGACCGCGAGATTTGTGCAATCTGCGGAATGCGGGCCACCCAGCCGGAGATGACGGCGCGACAGCCATGTGCCAGTGAGCCAAGAGCTGCGGCCCGGCAACATTGGCTGGCTGACTGTCAGATGAACATCCCCCCCGGGACAGAGAGGCGAGGGCGCGTCGGCGCACAGCTTGTGCGCAAAGGAGCGGCACTAACAGTTACCGACCACGGCAGTGAAATTGCCCACAGTGTCTCGCTGCAGACTGGCCTAGAGATGCGATGGTGAGGTGGTGCTAGCTATGCTAATCTCACGAGCTAAGAGATAGGCAAGTTGAAATGGAAGAGGTGTCTGGCAAGAGGGAAAAATAACATAATGACTAAATGAAACAGGTTTCTCCTGTCAGCCTACAAAAACACTGCAGGTAAGACAAACCCTTTGTAAACCGGTTGGGAAATTGTGATTTACACTAGACTAGCCTATATGGATTCTGATTCTTTGTCTCTCTTCCAACGAGCATCTGATCAACGCCACAGTGTGAGCGAAAGGCTTCAGCAACACACCAGGCATGACAAGCTGTCTTCCACGCACATTACTGAGAAAGAACCACAAGGCCAGCAATGAGAGAGAAAGAGAGAAAGAGAGAAAGAGAGAGAGAGAGAGAGAGAGAGAGAGAAAGAAAGAAAGAAAGAAAGAAAGAAAAAGAAAGAAAGAAAAAAAAAGAAAGAAAGAAAAAAGAAAGAAAGAAAGAAAGAAAGAAAGAAAGAGAGAGAGAGAGAGAGAGAGAGAGAAATATCTGCATGCTGTTCATTCAAGCTTCTCGTCTTAATATCGGAGACTTTCTGGAGCACTGTCAACTAACATGCATCAGCTCAAACACAGTCCAGCACACACACAAAGGATGGATTGTCCCTGCCTCCCGGGCACGGGGACCAAATCCTCATTTCCTTCTCACCCCATCTATATGTCATTTGCTTATCTGTAGCCTGTCGTGGCTCAACCATTAACCCAATCTCATCCCTTAATAACAACATTCCCCTGCCCTGGCTTTTCTGTCTCCCAAACCAAATCCTTTCAACAGTGACGCATCAAAGAGCAGTGTTATTCAGTTTAAACCAATGCATTGATGAACTAACACCACATCTATCCACTATGTGCAAAGTGAAGTCAAGTTTATTTGTATAGCACATTTCATGTGCCTCAAAGATATGGAGCAAAAATACATGGTACGCATATTACATAACCAAACATATGATATGACAAAGCACAGTCTCAAGCAGACTCAAAGCAAGCCCTGCCCAGAAGTCCTTCCCTCATTTCTTTTCAAACGTCAAGTGTGTGTTCTGCTGCTGTCAAGTCAATCCATTACTGTGGAGATGGCCAAACCTGTACTGAAGGTGTGCTGCTGAGCTGAGTTGATCACTGTGTCTAACAATAGCTAGAGATTGTGTGGGCTACACCTAGAAGGTAGTTAAAGCGATAAAACACCAAACATCCACATTATTAAGCCCCCAGACATTTAGATGAAAATGATAACAACCTTCATTGCAGTTCTCTCACTGAGCTACTCAGGGTACTGATACCGACAATCCATCTGATGCTACTTGTTTGACATTTGTATTAGGACAACCATACTTTTTGGATTATGTCTATGTTTTTCCTCTTACATAGTGATTTTAGCTTCTAATGCTATTATTACCAATATTTTCAGGTCCATGATATAAGTATACATGAGGTGGCTAGTGTATATAAGCTTATATGCCTCTACTGTAAAAAAAAAAAAAAAAACAGGGGTAAAAAACAAAACTAGGATAGGTAAGAGAAGAGTGATGCTCCTGGCTCAACATAGAAATGATGGAGGCTAACACAACTGGAGAGAAATGGGTATAGCAGCCAGAGAGCCATGAGAGAGATAATCCAGTTATGTTCCACTCTAATCGAGGAAAGATGGCATCCTCGTCCTCCATCATCTTCATCACTCTCTCCATCAGACCTTCTAGACCAAAGACACACCGCCACACCAACAATAGCCCTTCTTATGTTCTTCTTCTACTCTCTCAGAATAGGGTGTGGAAGGTGCAGAGTTCAAACTATTGTGTTTGTTATTCTCCCCTCTCTACCCCCAAGCTTGTAAGTGCAAGCCCACAGCAGGTGGTGCCTGCTGTCCACCAGACAGCAGACTCAGTAAGCCAGCCCCTCGTGGATTACTGAGGTAAGACCAGGCCAGAGGGCAGGGGGCAGCTCAGGAGAGGGCAGAGGAAGCAGGCTGAGACTGAGTACTGGGGAGTCTGACCACTGGCAGTGCTGGACGACTTGGTCAGAGAGATTCTCTGTGGAGGACGCTTGATGTGTCAAACAGCCTGCCGCGCAGGCAGTGGAGACTGCAAGATGGAAACAATGGACCCAATGTCAACACGCCATCCTTGGAAAGTCAGATGTCATTCAGAGAGGCATGAAATGAAATGGTTGCCTTCTGAGGAAGAGATTGACCCCAAGCTGAGCTTCAAGACACCTAAACATTGTCATTGTTCATCATCTAGTACTAGGCAGTGAGGAGATCTCTGGTATGTAGCCAGGCTTAAATTTAGCTTGTCAATCACACAGATGCCTTTTATTACATGGGCCCGTGTAACACTCATTGGGTATGAAATGTTTTCAAGACTCTCCCAATAGGAATCGATTCCGACAGCTCTACAGCTAACCTAATGTAGTGTCAAAGAATGTTACAGCTTCTCAAAGGCACAACATAACCTTTGCACATAAGAGCTCTAAGTTCCATCGACTCCAGACTTCGACCAATCCCTAAACTATGCAAGGCATAGGGGGATGGGAGAGAGCAGACTGGACATTAGTCAAATCATAAAACAGCTTAAAGTGAGGCAGCACACTGCCAACAAAACATGACTCTTAGCCAGACATTCTAAACAACGTAAACGACAATAAAGTGTCATGTGAGCTTCTAACAAAATAAAGATGATTGCGCAAAAGCTATGGATGGCACACAACTAGCTACACCTTATAATACCTTGATGGACATCTTTAAGCATATGGACTAGACTAGACTATCATTAAGCATATGGACTAGAGAATATTACTACAACAGACATGTTAAACACACATTAGACGGTACTGATGTAAAGAGACTGACACATTATTTTCTAGTAGCGTTTGGAACATGCTAAAATGTAATGTGCCATAGGTCGTTCCTCCATCGTGGAGTATCTTTTTACAGCAGCATAGCATCCTTGAGACGTTTAGGAACGAGGGAGGGATCATGGAAAACCCTATAACAAATTAGGTTAGGATGTTGGACGCAATGTTTAGCCTCGCACATGCTGTAAATATCAGTGTAGCAACTAGCCAGCAACAATCACCTTATGTTAGCTATTAAGTGATGTATGGCAGGTGCTAGTTAGCCAAAACATTGAGTCAACATGCGGTAATCTACCTTAGACACTAGGCAAGTGAGACAGCTTTATGCTATTAACGTTCATATCGAATGTGTAAGTAAGCAGTGCAGCGTTTAATGTTACAGACATTAGCAAACGTTACCAGCAAACAGAATGACTGAAGTTAGCTGCTAGGTTACGGACAGCTGATATCAATTTTGGTTAGTTAGCAACTCACCTTTGGACAGATCCACGGTCAGTTACATTAACGTCAGATCAGGGTGTCCCAGTCAGCAAGCTAGCCTGAAATACTCCGAAGTGCGATGAGAAAAAGTAGACATGGCGTTTCGCTTGACTGCTAGAAAATACCTGTTCTAACTGACATCAGCAGGTCGTCTTTGATCACCTAGAAGCACAGTGCGTAAGATGGTTACTGTAACTAAGGGACCGACCGAGAGATCCATCCATTTGCCCTGCCTCCTGCTGTCACACCTGCCCCTTTCTTCTCCTGTGGTGGCAGCCTGGATGGGTGGGGGCAAACCTCCCTAAGACGCATGCGCCCTAATTTGCTCCATACACATACATACTAATGTGGTAACGTTTTTCAGAGTAGGCTACCTTGGTTTGGCCAGCCAGCTTGGTCTGGGTGGCTTGGGGCCATCTGCATGCAGAAATAATGGATCAAAGCCTCAAAAGGACGTTTAATATCTGTACATGCAATGAATGACGACAGTGAGCAGTTGTCTAAACGGTCTCATAGTTGTCCTCCTCGTTCAATAGGCTATCAGTAACCTATTTCAAAGCGCTCGAGCGTAATGGTCCTTAGTTCAAGGTTTGTGCAACAGCGCCACCCCAAGTTTGATCTAATAGCCTACAGAGGATGTGGACTGCGCGAAAAACACTTTCTATGGGGTAACTCCTGTGGTTAGATTTCCCTGAGATTAGGCCTATTCTCGGTGGTTAGGAAGAAGAGATAATCACTTAGGTCTACATTTTCTTTATCTGAACAATTAACCGTCTTGGTTAGATGAAAGCATGGGTCTGCAGGCATGCTGAGAACGTTCCTTTATTTCAGAGTGTGGGAAGGAGGCGTTCTTGCCAGTAGTAGGCTCTATATCTAGCTACCAGGTAGGCATAAATAATGGCCAAAAGCCACAGCATAGTTATAATTAGTGCAACATTGTAACTCGTGAAGCCTATTAGGCTACACGAGCAATTCTGAAATAAAAACAGGTATATTCAAGTAAATCAATGTCACAATGTAACCTTACCCTGTTCATTTTAGTTTCATTTTAGTAGGCCTACACCCACGTAGGATACTGAAGGCGAGGTCTACGACATTACCAGTAAACCAGGTGGTGGTGTAGTCTAAGCGTTGACATTTGCATAACACCAGGAAGTTTTTATAAGTCGAATTCAACTGATCTCGTGGTCAGTTGTTCGTAGGCTAGACTAGGCTACTCTGTTCAGTGGATTCTGAGAAGATATGTGTAATTTTAGGGTCAGCCTAAATGCTGAGCCATGGCCAGATAACTGATCTTTGCTGCCGAGTTAGTTAGGCTGTTACAGTCGGTTACAGTAGGCTATCCTTGACAGCGGTGTTTTTTAACTATGGTCTCCATCTCCGTTTCCTTGGGTAGCGTACTGTTGACGTTGATTTCTGGGATATCTGGACTGAGAATTCTAAACCAGTCCTCTCTGAATTGTACTCAGCCGGTAAGTGTGACCACGGGTAACTTCATTTAATTTGCCATTACTAGACCTAGACCTACTATAATGTAAACAGGCTACTTTCACAGAGGCAGAATTTTCAATTGCGCAAATTACGCCTATTGCGTCATTAGGCTATTGTTTTAACAAATGGCAGGTGATTTTAAACAAAAGTAAACATTTTGAAAATATGCTTGCCAAATTCAGACTTTATGCAGTCTTAAACTTATTTAGTCTGCCTATAGTATCCTGTAGCACACACTTTGTATTATCAGCAAGTTTTAAGCGTGATGCGCTGTTTACTTAACTCTCTGTGCTCTAGGAACTGCGATGCAGAGTCCTTCAAAGTAAGTATGGATGGTATTGCTTCAGGCTACTCTTGGATATTTGTGTTTTGCTTTCAAAACTGGATTCGAAATCCCAGTAAAGATCTCTCTGTATTTCTTTACCATGTGGTCATTCACTCCATCTATAGCCTAATGTTTTATAATCTTTATCAAACCCATAAGATAATTGTTTAGATGACGGATGGCTAAAGGAGAGGCGGTTTACTCCTGGTTCCCCAAGGGATTTGGAGGTCTCAGTGAATGTAAGTAAGGATGAGAATGGCGACCTCCACCCTGTGCTTGTGGCTCACTGGAAAGCAAATGATGACGGTAGGTGAATGTCTGTCACAGCGTCTGCTTTTTAGGATAACTGTGTGGTTGAGTAGAATCACATTCTACGGATATAATATTTCACATTGCATTGGAAGCTCTTTGGAATATACGGAATACAATGCAACATACAATGCAACAAGTATTTTTTTTCATAACTTCTCTTTTAATAGGAAGCCTTCGTTTCCTCAAAGGAACTAAGCTTGATGTCTTGCACGTGGGTGAAAATTACCATTTCTGTTTGAAATATATTTTTCTGGATAAATTTCCTGAGATGAGGAATAGCAATCATGAACTGGTAAGGACAGCATTCATTTTAATACATATGTGTGCTGGCCCTAGCAGAACTGTAACAATAATTAATCCTGATATTTGTTTTAATTTGTTTTTATTCTATTCTTTTCTTTTTTATTTTCTATTTGCTCTTTCTATTTAGTGGTCATTTTCAACAGATCAAGTGATACTCCAGCCTGAACAAGAGTACCTTGTGACTGTCCACAACCTGCCTCTGCCAAACCTTGGTCACACCCATTACTATATACAAAAGAGGTTCCATGTTGCAGGTAGCCAACATCTGAGTGAATTTGAGATCTACTACTGAAATAAGTCCATACCCCCACCACCACCCCACACATTTTGCTTTAGGAAGGGTGCCGTATTTGATGATGAAGATGAAGATGTAAATATTTGATGTTTTTTCTTCAGGTTGCACAGATAAAACAATACGGAAAACCAAAACATGTGTGGATAGTGGTGAGTGTCTGAGGTCTATGCCTAAGTATTCATAACTTCTGACACACACATTTAGAAATGATCTGACTTTGTGTGAAACCAGTGTTATGATTTTCTTACATAGCACTCTTATATAAAGCCTACATTTGACATTTGACTCCTATTGTATACAATAACATACTTATTGGAATAATTTAGGATCTCTGTGGCAACCAAACATTACCTGGCGTGTGTCAGAAGGGCCCAGCACTCCAGGCGCACTCACTGTGAGCTTCAACACTGCAAAACTCGCCGACAACTATAGTGTGACTCTCAAATGTCAGAAGGACTCAGTGACTCAAGACCTGAAGGTACCCCACATATCCCCTCTCCCATTTCCCAATTTCTGACTCATGCCACTGTATGTCTGTTTTTAGTATACAATGCTAATGAGATGGCACACATTTATTGGCACAGTGTGATGAAAGCCAAAGATAAACTGAGAAGTGATTGTTCTTACAACAAGCTATTCAAATTTACAATGTAAAATACACGGAATACACACATTCAAAGATACACACAGACACCCCTTCCATATAGCTACACAGCCTTATAGGCTGCACACATTGATACATATAAATATAATACATGCTTGATCTGTGGAGTATAACACATACATTATACATGTGCTGCAACATGTTTTGCAGCGCACAGTATTTGAACGCATTATGTGACTTCAAAGTCAACAATGTAAAAAAAAAAAAAAGAGAGCACATCCTGTTTCTAACAGACATGTCTGTCTGCAGAGTACTGCTCATAGTGTGCAGTTACTTCAATACAGTAGATCTTATCAGACCAGAGAGGGAGTTCACCCATACTAAGAAAAACAAGCACTTTTTGCGCCTCTCAACAACATCAGTAGAGGAGACAAAGGCATTTTATCTACAACTCAACAAAAAAAAAAGCTGTTTCTTAATTTGCAAAATACTTTACTCTGTCAAGGGACATTCCAATTCATATCCATTAAGGATTTTAGGAAACATTCTGTTGCAAGTTGTGTATTTCCAATTTAAATATCTATTATCATTATAATGTAAGACAAATGATCACAGTTGTTGCTTGATTGCATCAGTAATAACATTTATTTTTTTGGCACATTTTTACATTATTCTTGAATGCAAACACCACAGTTTCAGTTGTGTGAGGATGGATAGTAATGTGGTCTGGCACGGCTGTGTTTGCTTTTCAGAAAAATAACGCAACATCACTGAATGCTGTGTATGATCTTGGCAGATTTCATTTGACTTGCTGTAACTTTGATTTTCAGGTTTGTATTAAGTATAGCACCATTTATAGTGTTCAACTCTCTTTTTGCTGAAAAATCTGCTGGTAAAAAAAAAAAAATCTAGCTAATTCCATCACAGTCAATGTTCTTTTGTTTCCTCTTGTTTCCTCTTCCAACATTCTCTTGTTTCCTCTTTTTCTTCTGTTGTTTATTCTTGCTCTCGTATTAACTCACTTCATAAATACTATATGGCTTATTGATTTACCACTTTGATTTGATTTTAAGCCACTTATACACATCAGACATTGGCAGAAAGATATTGGATTTTTTGTCTGAGGTGTGAATCTGTGAGATCTGGAGGCCATTTTCACCTCGATGACCTCTTTCCTGTCTGCTGTTTCATGTGTGTTTGTGGGTCACTTCTTCTGTACGGGGATGTCACTATCTATGATAATGACATCCCCGTACAGGATATGAGTAGTGAATAATTAATTACTGTATTATGTCTGTGTCTATTCCAAGATATATAGACTATGGAATTAGCCTGGAGAAACAACCAAACAGAAGAGAATAAAAAGTTATGTGTCCATTTTTAATCAATCTAAAAGCCATTATTATGTTTGATGCCTAGATCCAACCATTTTTTCCATCATGTGCCAATGACTGTGTCAGAATAAAAAAGAACATCATCATATGTACAGGTAAACTAAGTATTTTGACTAATGTAAAGAAGCACTGTAAGGATCATATGTTTCTCATAGGTTGTTGTTAATCAAATCCATTTCTTTCACTCGGTTCAGAACCACCAACTGTTCCACCAAAGGTGTACTCAAACCCAGCGACATTCATAGGCATCATTGCTGGCCTTCTGTTCATTTGTTCTATTGCATGCTGTTCTGCCTGGGTGTTTCTACGCTGCAGAAAGAGCCAAAAAGGTGGGTTAATCATTTACTATGGGGCCAAACACTGCACAATAGAACACTAGATCCAGTCACCTATGACAACCCCAAATCAGAAAAAGTTGGGACGTTGTGTAAAATGCAAAAACAGACAGAATGTGATGCATATTAACATATAAGTCTCGTATGTGCACTACACTAAGTAGCATTTGTTTGCCCAACTTGCAATTTATATTCCAGATTAGTAATTTCAAGGGCAATCAGTTTGCATGCTTTTCTAAAGTAAGGTTAACTAACAGGTTAAGTAAGGTTACAAACTAACTTTACAGTGTAGCACAAACTTCAGAAATTTTAGTTTACTTTATTGTTTACTTTTCCACCTCAAAATTAAGTAACACTCATTTTAGGTAAGTAATCTCAACAAAAGACAAAAACTGAATTCTACATTCTAGAAAAAATTAAGTAAGGAAAGCTAGTTTCCAGTTAAAATTTTGTACTAAATTAAGCTAAAAGTAACGGTGCAGTGTGTAGCTCAGTGGTCTGTGGGGTTAGGCGGGCAATCGTAAGATGGCTGGTTTGAGTCCCAGATGATGACTTGATGTTGCACATCGTGCCCTTGGACAAGGCATGTACGTCATCTGCATTGTCTCAGTCCACCCCAGCTGTAAAATGGGTACCAGCTTCTGCTAGGAGCTACCTGGGAGTTCCTGACCCAATGGCTAGGAATGGATTAACTAAGCTAAAAACTGTTAGTAAAAACTATTTTTGTAGTTGGGGCAATCACATCACTGTTAACTCAACAAACAATCTTAGGTTGGCAGAATAATGAATTTTAAGTTGTGCCCACTGGTAGAACAAACAATTGTTCGCAAAGACAACAGCATTTTTATAGTAAATGCATAAAACTTTGTTGGGAAAACATTAACTTTTATTTTTTACAGTACATATTTAGCTGCACAAAGGACCTTTTTGCAACCAAATCTGAGTGTACAAGATATTTAGATTGTTGCAGATTATTACATGCTGTTTTTTTCTTCACATTTTACACAACGTCTCAACTTTTTCTGATTTGGGGTTGTATTATTCTATTACTGTCTCCTGTACTGCACCGACTATATGCTAAGCCAGGGGTTCCCAAACTTTTCCACGACAAGGCCCCCCAAATACCACTAGGTTCTGGCCAAGGACCCCCTTGATGTGTTATTAAACCCATCGACAATACTATGGCAAATGTAAAAATACATTTGCTAATAAGCTAATCCTAATAATTATTTTAGCCACAAGCACTTTGCGATGGAGTATACAGTGTGTAACAATTATATTTTGGGCTTTCTGCTGAGAGCTATCTCTACTATTATTCCCAGTGGAAAATATATGCAACAAATTATTATAATGGCATTGTATAACAACCCTCATAGTAATAGGTATACTCAAAAAAATTCAGATGTATTTATTTGTTGCTTTTATTTTTCCTTCCAACTAGCTGAGGCCCCCCTGGCACACCCTTGCGGCCCCCCAGGGGGCCCCGGCCCCCACTTTGAAAACCACTGTGCTAAGCTTTACTTTACACAGCCCTCTGTTCTGTGGCATGTTGGCCTCTCAAAAGTGAAATGTTAGCCTAGAAATCTAGATGAATCCTAGTGGCATTTAATGTAATTAGCAGCCAGGGTTGTCTAGCAACTCTCCATTGGCTTGTAAACTCTAGTCAGGCCAGTCACATCATGTATAGAGTTGGTGGGCGGGCTTAACATAATGACGGTAGAGTTGCGACGGTTCCGTGTGATGCTGCTGCTGGTGAACAGCGGTCTTTGAATCGGCTTTGGCTGCGACTCGAGTTAAGCTTTTTTTAAGTTGGCAAAAGTTTGAAAATCTACCAACTAGCTCCGCTGGTGGGAAAACGAATGGGACTCATGGGTTTTAGCGCTTTCTAATTGTGTGCAGAGGGAATTTGAAAGACAACCGTTTATCCCGCCCCACAGATTGAGCACTGCCAATGGTGAGTTCCCAGACCCAACATCTTGATGTGGGTCTGGCTCGTCAGGCTAGTGAAATGTCCCTTTTGTCCTAGAAGTGCATGGTGATGACACTACCTGTACTAACATGGAGTATAACATTTGTATTATACTTTTACTGAGGCTTTTTGCCTCCTTCAAAAGAAGTATTTCCCGCCTTGTACTCAGTGGGATATTTATCTTACTTTGTACTGTTGAGGTCATGATTTCAGTGCTGTTATTCCACTGGACAAGAGAGCTGTGTTTTGAACAAGTGTCTTCAGCCTCACTTTTAATCATGGTTCTATTTTTGCATTGCTTTCGCAGGCAAAGTGCTCCCCCTGCCAACCATCACAGAGCCCCTTAAGCCTGCCCCCCGCACAGTGCTGATCATCTACTCCCAGGACCACCGCCTCTACACCAACATCGTGCTGAAGCTCTGCGCTTTCCTGCGGGCCAAGTGCGCCACGGACGTGGTGATGGACCAGCTGGACTCAGCGTGGTTGGGCACCGTGGGCCGGCTGCCGTGGCTGGAGCAGCAGCGCCGGCGCATCGACAAGGTGCTGATCCTGTGCTCGCGCGGCGTGCGCGCCAAGTGGGACGCCATGTGCGGTCAGCCCGCCGTGACCCTCATGGAGGACTTGCGCTCGCCCACCGACGACATGACCACGGCCGCCCTCAACCTGATGCTGCCCGACCTGCAGCGTGCCGCCTCACTGGGCAAGTACCTAGTGGCGTACTTCGACGAGGTCAGCAGCGAGCGCGACGTGCCGTCTGTCTTCGGCCTCGGCGTCAAGTACCGCCTCATGAAGCAATTCGAGGAGTTCTTCTTCCGCATCCAGGACATGGAGAAGTACCAGCCGAACCGGGTCAACACCATTGAGGGCATCGCCAGCGACGACTACTTCAACTGTCCCTCGGGTCAGGAGCTGAGGCAGGCCATCGAGGCTTTCCGCGCCTACCAGCTGGACAACCCCGACTGGTTCCAGAAGGAGTGCGTGAGCAGCGAACAGGAAGCGATTGACGAACGGGAGCCGCTCATCGACACAAGCCTTATTCCTCCGATTCTCAAGTGCGAGCCGCTCCTTAACACAGGCCCTCCCATCCTCCTCCAGGAAGTCAATGCCCGTCCCTCGGACCACCCAGCACAATGCGTTCACCAGCTCACCCCAGAGATCAACCACAGCGCAGTGGGTGCCTCTGTGCAGGAGCTGGACCTGAGAAACCTCCCCGGGAACCAGCCACTGGTGCACCTTTCACATCCAGAGGCACAGCCACGTGCGGTGGAGGATGCTAGTCACCTCGTCTCGCAGAATGAGCCACACCTGAGAGAAAAACCTGTCCTGCAAGAGGCCTGCGTTCAGGTAGAGCCGCTCAGGAATGAGGAGGTGCTGCCGTCCGTGAGCGCGTCCTATAACAAGCCTTCGCTCCAGGCCCTACAGCAGTTGCTGGCTCTCCAGCAAGTTCTCACGCCACTGGATGTACCCGTCCCTTCTGTGCTGAGAGCTCAGCCCGCACCACAGCCCCTGCTCAGGGGGAGCCCCTCCCAGCCCATGGAGATGGCAGAAGAGGACAATGTGGTGTATGCGGAAGAGGAAGCTGAAGAGGTGGAGGTGGCAGAGAATTTGGTGGTGAGAGATGAATCACTCGTGGTGGCGGGGACCGAGGAGGACTCTGGGAAAAGACAGTCGCGTGGCTCCGACCAAGGCTACGGCTCGAGGGAAACGCCCATCATTGACGCCCCGCCTGCGTCCTCCCTGATGGCTTTGGCTGCCCTGCAGCAGTCTCTGTTCATGGCAAGTCCCAGGACCTCTGGCTTTGGCTCCGAGACAGCACCAGGCACTGATGAGCCACAGTACAGCCCATCAGGTGACTGTGTCTTCAGAAGCTAATTGCCTCATTGACTTTGTTAATACAGTTGTTTTGCTTCACTTCACTTATAAGTTGGGCTGCACAATTATCACAATCGTAATCGTAATCGTAATATGAACCAACGCAATTACCTAATCCCAAAAGCTACAAATAATCGTGCACAATATATTTTGTCACATTTCAGATTTTTATAATTCATTTCATCCTCCTTGACTATGCCACTTCTGATTGGTGGATGTGCGTGTGTACGTACAGTAGTACGTGAGGAGCACAGAAGTTCTGATTGGTGAGCTTCACAGTTGGTTGGAGGCACTGTGTTTCTTGGGCACCTGGCGTGCTCACCATTCAGGGGTGGCACAAATTAAAGAGACATTTGAAATATTGAACTGAATCAATTCATTGACATTTCAAAATGATATTGCAAATCACAAAATATGTCCGAGAACTTGCAATTAGATATTTTCCCCAAATTGTGCAGTCCTACTGATCAATTACTGTTTGTATAAGCAAAAATGTCATTGCTGCATAAGTATTTATGTTTTATTAGTTTATTTAAGATGCCAGTAATTCCATATCTTATCGTACATGTAATAAGTACTTAAAAAAAGATTCATATCAGTTTACAGATACAATGTTTTCCACATGATATACTTTCGGTAAAGAAGTGGAAACTGGACATATATTCTGGCAACAATTTACAAACAATTGTGTGGTCAGAGAAACTGATTCCAAGGAAATGTTTGTGTGTGTGTCCCTTAAATTTTTTCAACAAATATGCATCGATCTACTTGACTACATTCTTTGGTAGGACAGGGGACACTTTCATAATCCTAAATCCAATGCATTGCAAACTAGTGTTCTGCTTCCTCTAATGGTTTCACATTGAGTAGATCATTTATAAAGAAAATGTATGTTTGTTTTAATATACCTTTACACACTTTGGTATGATGTAATTCATTCATCACTAGAAAATAAAAGATAAGGGTGGAGGGGGGGTAAATCTTCTGTACACCATGTCTTAAATTACAGTTTTCAATTTGTGTGTGAGTTTTGAAAGGAGGCACAAAATAATGCTTCATTTACTTAATGCACTGCTGGCCTGCATATTCAGTAGCTTTCAGAAAATAATAAATCATGCCTACATTCTGTGGCTCTCTGTTGTATTTCTTAATATTAATTTACTCTTTCTTAGGTATTACTGTTTGATGAACAGCAAATGCAGTCTCGTTCAGTTTTCATTTTTCAGTAGTGGTTGTCTGGACTCCTGCCGCCGTAACTCACACAAATGCAACTATGGGGACCGATTCTGATTAGTTTGGAGAAAATAATATTTGGTTTAATCCATTTTATAGGTTACTTATCGACAGTTCTTGTCTCTCTTCTTTTGTTGGACTATTTTGTTGCCTATTTAATGTCACCAAAATATTAATGGACAAGTCCAGTTATGCCACGAATGAAGCACGTCAAGCGTAATAATTGCAAGGTGTATTGGGTCTGTTTCTTTTTTTTCAGTTTAAATAGTTTCCAATTGGTATAATGAGTGCGGCAAATTGTCTGGTCGATCGAAATGTTATAATAACGACCGCCATGGGACATCTTTCAGCGCTCAAAGGGATAATGCCCTCTGATTCAGAAACAGGGAAGTAAAAGCCTTTCAAGTAGGTTAAGCTACGGCTGCACAGGCACGTCAATTTGATAAGGAATTGTTTAAACAAAGAGGTAGTTTGACAAAGCAATGAGAAAACAAAAGAGTTCAGTCACTATCATACAAAATATTAACCCAAACGGTATTTGGAGTGAAGTTTTCAGCTATTGTAAGCAAATTTCATGCCAGGAATGACATGCATTTTGCACATGATTACCCTGGGTAATTATGCGACTAATTATATAGCCTAGAGGGTCAGTTAAAAGTAGACGACATTATTGTATTCCTGGCATGAGACATTTCAGGAAAAAGACAAGACTTTCTACACGAAGAAGTCTATTAACTGTACCAAACGAGATTATGTTCTCACGGAATTGGTTTTAGAAAACTGGTTGGCATTATTTGGAAAACCCACGACATTTATGAGACATTACGTTGTAAGTATAAAACACCAATTTACATCAAAAAATGATACATTTCTTACTGAACATCACATATTCCATATTGCACCTGCGTAAGGTTAGATCAATTAAATGTATTCTCACCCTTAAAGTGCCCCACAAATTACGAGTGCAAATCACTGCAATTCACAAATCACTATTACAACCACTGGTCAACGAGGATATTTTTCTTGTAAAGGCATCAGAAAAGGTCCGGTCATATAGGCAGGTGTAGGAATGCATATGGTGGATTAAGGTTTGGTTTTAGCACCTGTTGGGAATTGAGCGTTGGACATTTTCATAAGGCTGAAAAAATTAAACACCTGCACCGATGCCTCGGGTATCCGGTGTGAAGTCAAATGTTATGACCGACTTTGCTGGCACGGATCACCTACGACTGAGTATTGACAGCCAGTGTGTTGACATACCCATGAGGGCACATGTCGTTCTCGGAGACACAGTGTGAGAATTGGGCCTGATTGCTTCCGCTGGCGTACCTCCGGACACCCCTCATGGCAAAGCACTGCTCAATTAACTCTATGCACTTGCAGCCCAAGAAGAACACGTTCTTGAACATGAACACCGTAACGGGCCCGTTGTAAACAAAGACCTGAAAACACCTGACCACCAGGAGAGGTGCGTTGACCAGTACGCCGGGGAAAAACCTCGCCCAAATCCAGCGACAGTTCATCTCCGACGCAGTCAATTCGTAAAGCCAGATAACTGGAACGATGAGGGCTACGAAGTACACCGATATGATCGTATAACGCAGGTAGACGTTGAGAATCTCGTTTTTCAGGAGCATCTCAACAAGGACGTAGCAGTCCAGAATGTCCACGCAGCTACTCACAAAACAACTTTGGGAATGGTAGCGCGTCGCCCCATTGAGGTCTTCGATGATGGAGTTGATGAGACAGTAAAGCAGAGGCACGGAGAGCAGCATGATTATCTTGAAGCCAGTGACCCCAAACGGCACTCTAATCGCTATGATTTCTAGGATGGATGTCTCGAGGATGAGAATCACTTTAGGTGTGCACGCTATCACATAGATTAGCCATGCCAGATACGCAAAGGTGAACTCCCCGAGGTTGCAGCCGAAGATGGAGCTCTTCTGGTGGAACCCACAGGCGCGCTCTCGCTTGCTCCGGGCATTTTTCACGAAGAAGATGCCCCAGCCTGAGACCACCACAACATCGGTGGCAATCCAGGAGCACCAGTAGAGATCCGTGAAGGCGATCAGGTACACATCCAGGATGCCGCCCTGCACTACCAGCAAGGCAAAACACATCATTTTGTAGAAGAGATTCCTCTTGGATTTGTGGACAAAAAGAGGAGCGGTCTGCATGAAATCACCCGATGTCATCATGTAGGCAGCGGCAGCAGCAGATGAAACTAGGGGCTGGGTGCTGCTCTCTTCTGGGTTGACACTGCCGCTGGACGTCTGGGTGTCTCTCCTGGACGATGCGCTCCTGGTGAACAGTTGCCCGTTATCCGGTGCGGCGCAGATTGGAGAGTCCGGGCAGATCGCCGCTTCAGGTCGGGGGTAGTTAGCCTCGGGATTGGCTTTAATGATTTCTCCGATCATTGTATATGTGCGTTCTCCTTATCTCTCCCTTTCTTTCCTTCACTCCTTGTGAAAGATGCTATAAGGAGCGAGGTAGGGATGCCCGAATCCCGTCATGGATTCCCATCTTCGTGGAATGGAATGCCTCTGTTGTCACAAATTAAATCCACGTTGCTCGTATCGTTATTTTACTCAATATTATTTAACTAGAGCTGTATATTAACACTTAACACTTTTGTCTCGTTTAAAACGAGAAGGAAAACGAAAAGGTCGCTGGTGAGAGAGGAGTTCTCTCATCAAGTTAATGTTTTTTCCCCATATCCACATCTTATAAAGTTCTGTTGTTCACCTCAAAAGCATCCCCGACGTGGGAGTGCCTTGCGTGGGTCTGCTACATAACTGCATAATTGGTACACTCTTGTACTTCATGGACAAGAGAGAAATTGTCTCGGTATTACTGCCATGCGCATTGTGTATTCTGCCCAACAACAGAGTCCTTCAGCAGCCTCCGTTTCGCTTTTTTCCCCTCCTTCATGTCACACACTCTCACTCGCATGGGAAGACATCAACCGACCGTGTAAACAAATTCAGACCTGGGATCCAATATTATGTAATATATGTTCTAGAATCCCATTCATTTAACCAGGGTTGTAGAGAAGATGGTCCAGACACGTTTTTTTCAATTCACAGTGATAACAATCAAAACATTATAAAAAGTCCCTGAAATAGCTGAAAGTTACTGAAAATACTTGGCCTTTTAGAGAGGCCTGTCCAAATCGCTCAAGGCATCATTTCCCACTCCTATACACAAGCACGATCAATATTAAGAATCAATACAATAATGTTGTCATACAATATCTTGAAAATAACCTTGTTTTGATCCTAAGACCAGAGAAGCATAACTCTCCTTAAATGTTAAATATAATTGGTCTGTAAGGACTACCATGTAGGCTACTGTATAGAGATTTTCTGTGAGGGCACCAATTACGGTCTCCTCAGTAGCTTCCTATTATTGCCTTGGAAATATACTGACATCTTTACATTGTGATGGCAATGAGGAGTGAATACGTACGTTATCCTAAAAAAACACAGTCATATCTGGTGAGAAAAATAAATCTAGCAAACTGGACTGTAGTTTGATAATAAACTTTATTTTCAAGTTATGTTGATGGTGTCTGGACCATAGAAAACAAGCACATATCAATATAAACATATGCATTTCAACCAAGTTCAACAAGAACTGAAAAACAATTGGGTATTTGTGGATTGGCTTCCGCCAACCGGTCTTAATATGCAATCGTTTCTGAAGCAGAGAAAAAAAACTACAGTAATAGACAGTTGATCTGATAAAACATTCGGCTTCGTCTTTTAATGCATTTAAGTCTTCGGAGTGGAGTCCAAATCACAAAGGTATATCTAGCTCATAGGAGGCTACCACAGGTGTTCCTGAGGGCCAATTCTGGGACAAGAGATGAGAAGAAGAGAACCAATACGACACGCAGGTCGACTGACGAGGAGGAATAGGAAAAAGAAAAGGAAGGAGTATATTATATCGTTCAATGACCAGACCAGTCTTTATGAACCTTTGTTTTAAGAGTGCATTTGTGCAATTTGACCATCAGGAGGCTTAGTGCTCCAGTCCAGCCAAGTCAGTGCATGACCAGAGTAATCCAGAACAACCACATACGCCACCGGATACAGTGATGCCGCGTAGAGCTTCTGCATTCTCTACGAGTCAGAAAGTCTTTTTTTTTTTTTTTTTCAAAAAAAAAAAAGAAAAAGAAAAAGACAAAAGAGAAAAAAAGACAAATAAACACCTGGGTTGATGATAAACAAAACCCACTTATGAGAGTACACTCAACAAGGTTTATTAGTGATATTGTTCAAATTTCATCACTTTGTTTTTGTCATTGTTTTTTTTATTTTTTTATTTGTTTTTTTTTGCTTTTGTTATTTCTTTTCCACATAAACGGGACAAAGGACAGACTCACAGAATGGAGAGCTTTGTTTTCTCAGAAAATGTTTAGCACAAGTGCACTGACCTGTATTCCGTCTGTTCGTCTTAAGTCTGTTGTTTTTTGTTTCTTTTTTTGTTTTGTTTTTATTTTGTTTGTTTGTTTGTTTATTGTCCATCAAGTTATTTTCACCTCATTCCTGAATTGAATTCATCATGTTTTAATGGCCTGCTTGAAGGCACTGCCACACACAAGGGGAAAGAAGCTACTGTCCAACACGCTCACGAGACAGTCCATTCTAAGGTCTAGTAGGGGTGAGAGTAAGGAAAGCGATATTATAGTGACGTGGTGGGGGGAGGGGCAGGGAGGGCTATAGATATAGCTCATAGTAATCGTCCAGCTCCTCGTGAAACAAGTCCCACTCGTCCTCCGAGTCCGTGGTGTCGTCGTCCGTCCCGGCCGCCAGGAGCATCAACAGCATCTCGCTAAGCTCGAAGGTCACCATCTCCTCGTCTTCGTTGTCGAAGGAGTCACTGCTCTCCCGCTCGTCAAGGAGGTCCCACAGGGGTGTCCGCCGCGAGTTCTAGGGGAGGGACAGCCAGAGAGAATGGGCAAAGAAAACAACACACATGGTTAAACAGATTGACCAGTACCACATTATAAATGTTGCTTGGTCTAAAAGCCAATAAATATGTGAATATAAAGGAAATGAAACTAGGCAAAACTATACCAGAATAGCTTCATTTCTCAGATGTACAATGCAGGAATTTAAACAGCCATTTGTCTAAAAATGACCTGTGCTGCTGACTGCTTGCAAAAAGCTTAAACTTACATCAAACTGCAGCTATCATTTATGGTGAAAAACAACTAGATCCAACAACTAAACAACCAGATGACCACGCTGCTCTGATGAAAATGCAGGACGACCCTCAAGGTTCCAAAATAAAACAAAGTGAAACAAAGACTGAAAGCTAATTCTATAAAAACAATTCTATCGACAGTCTCTGTAGATCTTACGCGGTTCCTCCCATTGGAGTTGGCCTGGCGGCGTTGCTGAGGTTGAGCCTCCTCCAGTCGTCCGTCAGGGAATGCATGCTTGTAGAAGCAGTTGGCCCCGAACGGGCATGTGCCACGACCCTCGTCAAAGTACCGGCAGGGCTTGGTTCTGTTGGCCGAGAGGGAGCGGGAGGTGAAAAAAAAAGGTCAAGTTACCTTAGGCCTTAGAACCTCAGACATTACAACCCAAAGAAATAGCAGAGTTTCTGTGAGCAATGCCCTATTAAGTGTAAGACACTGCATTACATTGCATTGCATCACCAGACACACACACTTAAAATAATTGAGGCCACTTATGATGACTATCTAATTTAAAGGCTTAATGACGACCTGAGGTCTGATAAGCCTCCTTTGGTAAGTGAGGCTGCAAATAAGACAACAACTGCACCGAGTTGTTCTGTATGATCACCCGGAGAGAAGAAATACTCTTTTCTGATTGGCTGGTAGGGTGGCTAATAATTCTGAACAATGGGAGACCTATGAAGTAGATCTGGTAAAAAAAGTTGAATCACCGTTCCATATCAATGCTTATGAATGGTAACTATTACAACCACAGTAGGACGACAATTGAGCCTGGAAGCAGGCTTCGCAACAAAGGAATCAACTGTAAACAAGCTTACTGTCCATGCTATCGCTGTTAGGGCCAAAGAAAGATGTCCAACAAACTGAACAAGTCGGCTTCTTTTTAAATGGAACTGCTTGTTTCCTTTGCGTGCTATAAAGGCATTACTACTGCCTATAGTGGCAACCGGGTGATAAGTGGGATAACGGCCTTTGAGGTGTCCTGTTACAGGACATTAATGGACTCGGGCGGAGGAAACTCCCCCCTCGTCCATTAATTCCGTATAACAGGACACGACGGCGGCTGTCATCCCTTACGTATTGGCCAACCATGAATAGTGGTTAGGAGCCCCTATAAATGGAAGCGCCCATCAGTACCCCATGCCGTCCTTGTACTTCTGAATGAGCTTCTGCTTCTCCTCCTTGTCCTCCACCCAGTACTCGCTCGGGATGACAAAGTTGGATGTGATTCGACATTCTGGGCAGGACCTGTGGATGGAGCGAAGTTGGTTGAGAGAGTGAGGAAGATACAGACAGATGGATGGAGAGAGAAAGAGAGAGAAAAAAAGAAAGAGATTAATTCCCTCAGGTTGTTTTGTGTAAGAACTCAAATGGCAATATCCCAAACAACTCTCTTAAAAACAAAAAAATCTGCCACGTATGCATTATGTAAAACTGATCAAAGTGGGGGAAAAAAATGTAAATAGCAGCAGAGACTATTTCTGCTTTGGTGTATGTCAGAACTCTTGCTGGAAACAGGTCACTCAGCCTTAGCCTGACCAAGTGGGGTGTGTATGCGGATGAGGCTACACTTTGACTCATTCGCTGAAGCGCTCCCAACACGTCTTAACCTCTATATCAGTTTTGTCTACTTCAGCCTCCACAGCTCATTTCCTGTGTGGGTTATCCACAGTGCACATAGGTACTGTGGCATCGCTGATGAAAGTGCAAAACATCTAAGATATGTGCATATTAATGGTCTCTTCTCAGTCTCCCTCCAAAATAATGAGAGGTGGCCTTTTTATAAAATGGTTAGTTATTCATTTATTTGTCTGCAACCTACTCAATTGTCGTACGGAAGATGAAGGCACATAAAGCCTTGGATTTATGCATTCATGTTCATGTTTTCATGCCTTCTAGATTGTTGAAGCCTAATAAAAAATGTAAATGATTTATTTGTTTGAAGTATACCAATTTACAAAATAGTACGGCCATTTAAATAGGACATCATTCTGGGAATGTGTGATATAATCCATTATTGATAAAAACCGAGGCTGCATCCACCACAAGGATTTCAAACAGAGTCCAGGCTCACATTTTCTGCCTTTCATGTCCTGATGTTAGCTCACCAAGCAGAAACATAGAGATTAATTAATTATATTGTATATTTAATAGGCACAATGTTTTGTTTTATTTGTGTTTTTTTACATTACTTTCTGCTAACAAACTCAAGACATACAAAAACAATTGCCCACGCAAAGCTCACAGGCTTAAAAATGTACTGTATTTACTTAGGAACAAGAAACGTAAACAAACAAACATTACATTTTACTTGACCATTTTTAAACTGTAAAACACTGCACAACACCCTCCACTTATGGACACACACAGAACAGGTAAACAAATGAACACACACTGAAACTACCACCTATTTCCTTTAACTGTGGTATTCAAGTCAAATCTGATGCATTTGTTTCTACCGTTGAGGAAACAAACAAAGAGGGAGTGTGTCCCGATGGCCTACTGAGTGGCTTAAAACCATTTCCTATCCCATAAAATGTCTGCCAAGTCTTTTCCTCAACCAAAACTATATTGTTTATTTCTGACTGTCATAGATGCAAGCCTCCATTATTCTGTGTTTCCTGACCACACTAGCTAAGCCTTGACAGTAGTTTTGTATCTGCACCTATATTTGCGGCAATAATCGTTTATATCGTTTAATAGCTTATAAACCTTAATAGTTTATAAACCTTCACGCACATCCTCAAAAAGTAACGCGTTGCTTATGCAAGATTCACACAAACTTTGCATATGCAGGATTCACACTAGCGTTAGGACCGTTGGTATAGGTGCAATACATGACAGTACATTAGCATGCAAGACCGGCTTTATTTACAACTCTGGGTCTGAATTCAGTGTTCTGTACTCTAATGGAACAAAAGAAAGACCTGCACACCGTATTAAAAGCTCCCACAAAACTTTATTCTGAGCAACGTTTCTTTTAGTTCAGTTTTTTGACCTAGCACTTGTGCCAGCTTTTTGTGGATTTGCATACCCTGAACTTTGCTCTGTACTAATGGAGCCATCCAATAACACATGTAGTGCCTACGTAGTACTGGGGCAAGGACTCATTGACAATGCAGCCAGTTGTGTGTGTGAACGGTTGGTGAAAAGGCAAGCAATCCCAAGCCCATATACATGTTAGTACATCCTAGTGGTGGCATCAAAATGAGCAAATGCAACAGATTACAACTGGTTGCATAAATATAAACATCTCCCTCCACACACACACACACACACACACACACACACACACACACACACACACACACACACACACACACACACACACACACACACACACACACACACACACACACACACAGAGAGAGAGGCCACTTACTTGATGATCTTGCTCTCAAACTGCTTGGCACTCCTCCACTTGCGGATGCACTTGAGGCAGTAGCAGTGGTTGCAGTTGGACAGGATGCCGAAGCGGCGCTCGCTGGGGTTGGACTTCTCGAACACCACCTCCATGCACACGCCGCACATCATGTCCTTACTGCGCTGGATAGCAAACGACAGCTCCATGTCCTTCTCGTGAGCCTCGATGCAGGCCTGGCAAGAGGACGACAAACGTGTCTGGGTTTAGACATCCATCCGAAAAACTCACGCTTGTTAGATAAATTGTATGAGCTGCATTCAGTGGCAATCTTAGCGTAGCGTATATGAGGCTACAACGTGTAATTAGCTTACAGAGTACCATCAGTCATAGCTATAAAAAGCTCACGTTACCCTAGAACACAGGTGATGCGTAGTTGTCAAAAATTGTGAAAGGTTTGGTCAGATATTTTTCTCCTAACTGGATTATTGTTGAAGTCTACCACTTCCTGTTAGGACAATGTTCACTCTAGGCATCTGATTGGGTGAGCGGCACCAGAGACACATGCCCTTAGAGCTTATTCAAAATCTCTCATTTTACACATGATGCATAGTGAAATAGGCCAGAATTCACATGAGAATAAAATTGTGGCCAACATACAAAATGTTGAATAATCTTGCCTATGAAACATGAGCGACATGTCACTCATCACAGACTACTGTGACTTTTCTAAATCTGAATCTTTTGATTAGGACCTCTGCTTCCCTAAATAAGTCCATTCTGGCTAGAAGGCTTTTAATGGCCCAGACAAATGGGTAGGCTGTTAAAATGCCCTCACTTGACAGACATCCAAACATAGACTCCGACAGCCCACAGCTTAAGCCATTAAGCCAACAGAGTTCCCAATTTGCTTGAAAAAAAAAAAAAAAATACGGTGCCTTATTCAGACGTACGCATACCTCCTGCAACTAAGGACAAGCTTGTCAAGTAGGCCACACACTTCATATCTCTCGCTCTCTCTCTCTCTCTCTTTCTCTGTCTCTCTGTTAATTCTTTTTCCAATACTCTATGGACAGGGTGCCTAGGGACATGTATAACTTCTTATTTTTACAAGGATATAGTTAAACAGTCCCTCCATGGATAAACAGCCAGGGTGTGGTGCTACAGGACATTCTGTTTGTTTTTGTGGTTGCATGGTGCTAAGTTGACCTCCACTCAAGGGCTGGAATGTGATACCAATTTCACCCTGTGCAGGGGTGAGAATTAGCACTACCAGTGCTGCACTGGCTAGCACTGACTCTTATGATAAGCCCCGGTGTGCATCAGCCGTCTTCCTTAATTAGGAGAGGAATAAATAGTCTTTTTAAGTTTACAGCAGGCACAGGCTTTGGAATACACAGAGTAGGCCTGGGTGGAGCTGGTCTGTAGAACTAGAGTTGTTTTTACACACATTATTTATCCAGCTATTGCACAGAGTATGGTAACCAAATTAGCAAGCAAATGTCAACAAAAATATGGAGTGAGTGAGCCGTGTAAGTGTGGTCTTCTACATACAAACTGTTTATTTAGTTATCATGCAAGAGTTCGATTCAACAATGGGCTCTTTTACCACCCTAGCCGTCCACTCAGGAAGGCCCTGGCCACTAAAAGGAGGCGTTGTTAGGGGAGTGTGGCCACTAAGAGGAGGCGTTGTTAAGAGGGTGTGGCGACTAAGAGGAGGCGTTGTTAGGGGACTGTCCGGGCCCTGACCGCTCACCTTGATGTGCATGGAGCGCTGGACGTTGTCGGACGGGTGGAGCACCTGCAGCCCGCACATGTCGCACACGTCGCCGTGGAGATAGGCGCAGTTGAGGCCGTAGCGGCACTCCCCCATGGCGGCGTATGGGCAGAGCGTCTTCTTCAGCTCAGAGTCGGTCTGCTCCTTCTCGTACTCCTCCTCGATTATGATCGGACCGGATCCCTCCAAAACAGCAGGGTCTGCTGCAGGGGTGGGGGGGGGGGGTGACAGGGTTATATTTGGAAACCGAGTGTGGGTTTTGGTTGTTCAGTCAGATTACTGTCAAGTTAACGAATAGGTTCTTCTCATCCCGACCAAGTTAAGCTTTGTTGCTACATGAATGCACTGCATAGTTGCATAATGCGTTTCCATTCACACAAGTGCAAAGGTTTATAGCTATGTTTTACATTGCGTTGTCCTCCACTCTCATTTTGCTGCAATCTTGAGCCAGTTGTAATCATAAACCGTAAAATAATAAAATTCTAATAATACAGTTGTAAACCGTAAAATAATAAAATTCTGACACAAAAATACCCTGAACAATGGTTAACTTTATGGCATGAATCACAAACGACCACAAAGCAGGAAAAACAAAATTCCTAAAGTTCCTGGCTGCATTTTGCACGTTTTTGTATGTCAGTTTTAAACAGAAACAAACAAATGCTGCACTGTCAAATGCTGCACTGTCAAAATCAGGTGCACCTGCTACTATTTGCGGAATCAGGTGCAGTGACCTGCAATGGTTTGGGTTATGGATTCTAACCATCTCTCACTAAAGAGTCATCAGCTATCTGCATTCTGACCATAACACCCTGAGCCGCTAGCTGTCCAAACAGTTTAATATGGGGACTTCCACCTATTTCCCTCGGAGCGATGTGTGTTTGCATGAGCATCTGTATGTGTGGGTGCGCACGTGTCTGTGTGTGTGCACTGTTGGCACCAGCCTAATATTTGTCAAAGGAATGTCCCCTTCTACTGAGGTCAGGAGGAGAGCAGAGAATAGCCCATTCAGTCACAAACCAGAGGACTCAATGAAGGCATCCTGGTGACACACTCTCTATGAGGCCCAAACATGCCCATCTCCCCCTGTTGGTGAAACTAGACTAGACATGTGGAAGTTACTGATCACATGTTTACTGTATATCAACTGTCGTAAATACCACTCACGGCCTCATTCACCCTGGACACGGTACATGTGGATTTGTTTACAAACTAGTAAAGATAATTTCCAAAATCCCATGTCAACTGACAAGGTAATGCTACACGGTATATTACAAATATTAAGTTATTGCACAACTGCTCTAAAGGAATTCCTGATTCTCCAACCGGGACCAGGGAGAGCAAGTTGCATGACTGGTTGTCCATAGCCGGCAGGTTAGTTAAGTTAAGTTAGTTTAATATTAACATGACTTTGAAGCTGTTATGTTATATTATATTATATTATATGGAATAAAACCTTGCAAAGGATGCCTTGAAGTATCAGTGTGCAGCATCCTGTTCTACTAAAGTCTCGGCGATGCACATAATTTACAAATGTGCATTCAGACAACTCTATTTGTTAGGTGACACTTTTACAGACCAATTCTTTGCCACAGAAAAGCAGGCATAATGCATGATACATGAGGACCCTGAAAAGGGTAAAACTGCATAGACATTATGATTTATGCTCCCCTCCTTGCAAAACTGCACACAACGTGTGGCTATGGGAAACACAAATGGGCTGACTTCAAACAAACAAAAACATCCACTTAAGAGGTAAGGATTTACATCCCTCAAGGAAACTTGGGCTTCATCATTCTCTCTGGGAATTCAGTCAATTAATTCCAGAGTTTAGCAGGAGCCTCGTCCCTGAACAACATCCTACCACAGATTGATTGTTTTTTTTTGTTGTTGTTTTTTTTTATTTGGCTACTGTTAATCACATTGGTGATCCTATGGAGACAAATACATATCAGTCTCACAGGGATTCACCACAGCCAGGTCCTGTGAATCACGTCATGCCACCAAGGTTGTCAAACACTTCAGATTAAATGAAATTATATTTGATGCCACTAAAGTGTTTGCCCACTTTAGTGGCATCAAAATGGGTAAACAGTTTGAACCACCTTTATGTTCTAAAAAGGGTATGACTGGTGCGCAGTATAAAAGTACAGTGGTTTGACATCCCCTTCCAACAACCTCAAGATTGTGCTCGTCATAAACAAAGGTTCGTATTTATATATACGTAACCTTACACAACCTAACTCAAGCTATAACTGAAATAGGTCATATGTCAATATAATCCCACATTCCTTTCCCATGCTCATCATGTGAAGCAGGAGACCTGATTGCAAATTCTGCTGCTGTCCATTTAACTTCTTTCTCATGGTAAACAGCGGCGCGGAGGTCCTCGACCGGCTGGCGCAGTGATATAAATAGATAGGGCATGTCTCACACGTCCAAAAGAGGAGGAGAGAAGCCCTCAGCCTAAACTGGAAGTGGCCTGATGGAAGACAATGATGAGACACCCTCTGGGAATTCAGTAAATGAATTCCAGAGTTTAGCAGGAGCCTTGCCCCTGAACAGAACAGCGTCCTGCCACAGAACATCCTGAACGATACTGCACCAATGACATTTGGTCATCAATCTATTCAGTTGAATAATGTCTACAGTAGTGTCCAAGCACGCAGGCCCCATAAGTTCTAAGGGTGCCCACCCTCAATGGCCTACTTACCCTTACTGACCATCATCTTCTAGTGTACATGCAAACACACACACACACACTTACCCCTCCCACAGTAAGGCTGGCCGGGCACAAACTCGGCAGCGTTGACCCAGTCCTCGGCACCTGAGCCTGGCATCTTGTCCTGGGCATCGGCGTTGCCGGCGGGCCCACTGGACACAGGCTCTGGGCCACTGGTGCTGGCTTGCGGGGGGGCAGTGGCGGGCAGCAGCAGGGGCGTCTTGGGGCCCGGCAGATCATCTTGCTTAGTTGGTTTGGTGTGTTCATACCTGAGGGAGAGGTGCGCTAGTTAGACTTAAATTGGCTTACTCCTATGCCTACTCTTACTACATCTTCCCGCAAGAAGCATAATGCATTTACAAATGCTATAGTTTACAACAACAAGTAACCGTATTTTTAACATAGGCTACATTTTACTGTATTTTTCTAACCTCTGTTTTTGATGGTGCTTAGAAATTGAGTGCACCAGGTTGGCAAAAATCATGCAATCATGCGGAATGGTATAATCTACTGGATTACATTATGAGTTAGACCAAGCTAGGACTCATCCTCTGGGTATTAGATCAGGCTGTAGTTTAGGCAAATTACGGAAAGAATATCATTGTATTACTTATTTATTTTTGTAAAATGTCTATAATATAACAACAAGCCCAGTTGTAGTGCTAATGTGTCCATTTCCTCAGTAACAATCATTAGGCCCATTGATTTTCTACTACCAAACAACACCTCATTGCCCCTTATCCTACTCATAACAGCATTTCCAAAGACAAGCAGAAACTTGTTACCACAGACAATTAGATTTACACCAAATAACAAACCATGCCTTCTGAGCTGGCTTGACACCACGCTTTTGCTATGGCAAAGTCAAGTGTCCGGACCAGATGCTGGTCTGAGCGTGGTAAGCCAGTCTGCAAAGGCAAAGTCCTTGACGTCCCAGTGGCACTATCAACACCCACCACAAGATCAACACAAAAAGGCGCAGACGGGCCGTGACGGCGACACTATCCGTTTGCACAAAGAAAAGATAAGAGCATCCCCCATCGCCCTCGCACCTGCCACCTCCAGAAACGGCAGCACGCGGACACTTGCTGTGAACCTCCTTTCTCTGACGCTGGCACTGCAACACTTCCAAGACAAATCCCGTTATGTACACTTTCTGCACCAATCCACCTGTCAAAAAGGCTTCTTCAACTGCACCCCCCCTCCTTTCCCCACCAACAGACAATGTAGTTTAAAGACAATGACAAAGACAATGACAAAGGCAAAGCTGCATAATCTTTCTTTCACAAGCGTCTTACACTATATTTTTAAGCAAATACAGTTGTTTATTTAAGATTAGTGAGCGTATGTTTTAACCTTTGTTGTGGCATCCATGTTTTTCACACATTCCGACGGCAAAGCACATGAACACTCGCGGTGGGAAAAACCAACGTAATCACAGGGGCGGTCCTTGTCATTCCCAGGTGCCATGAATGCACCGTTAGACTGCGCCTCTCACACGGTTTGCTATTGGACATAGATCAGTGTTAGCATTCTGTGAGGATGCACAGGATGACTAATCCTGGGACAAGGAGTATGGAACAGCCATGAATATCACACACATACACACAGGCACACACACACAGGCGCACACACACACAGGCGCACACACACACAGGCGCACACACACACAGGCGCACATGCGTACACACACACACACACACACACAGGCGCACACACACACACAGGCACACACACACACGCACACACACACACACACACACACACACACACACAAACACACACACAGGCGCACACGTACACGTACACACACACACCATCATTAAGTAGCCTCTCTCTGAGTTCAAGCACTAAAACTCTTCTTCGGTCTACTTTGCACTGGCATCATTTTTTCAGTGCCCACTGAAGCACTCGTCTGTACTAGAGCCGTATAGTGGCTTCGCTGTGCTGTGTGTGTAGGAACCAAGGAGGGCATAAATAAATGACGGAGAAGCAGGCACATACGAAGCAGGCACAGAATGGCGGCATGAACTGAATGAACCCAGCAGCAAAGGGAGAGATTGGTGGGGGTTGGGTACAGCGAGTGAGCAAGAGAGAGAGAGAGAGTTATGTAATTGCCATGCAGACTGCACTATCTGCCCCCCCAGGTCTGCGGGAAGGGGGGAGAGCAAGAGAGAGAGAGAGAGAGAGACAGACCGAGCAGGACACAATGGCAAAGGCTGCTGAATCCATCCATAATAAACCCCCACTCCTCCCCCTCCTCCTCTTCATGGCAACCCCTTCACTGGGCTCCTCCCCTCTGCATGGAAACAACAATAAGGACAGCCTCCATATGGAGACGGAAGACCCAATCATCCTCACGCAGCACGGCTGTTGGGCCAACAAAACCCCCATGTGCACCCCCCACTATCAAAACATGCAATCCCCCATGGACCAGCCCTGGGAAGTGTGTGTGTGTGTGTGTGTGAGAGAAAGAGAGAGAGCGAGAGAGAGAGAGCATATGCTGTCAAAGGAATGAGCCCCCTCACTCACACACACACACAACATTCTCACACAGCAGGACCCTCTGAGCGACACCCGTAACTATGGCAATGCTCTTGAACCCAGACACACTTGCAGGGGGCAAACATTGTCTGGGCTGTCTAGCCGCAAGGCTAATTTTGATAATGCTCCAAACTCAGACTTAGCCAAAGTCCATCAACCCCCTCAACCACCGCCACCTTCATCCCACCCCCTAAAACATTCCCACATTATTCCTTGGATGCTCATCTGAAGGCATGTCAGATGGACTGGATCCTGCCGTTTTGTTTGCAGCTGATGATAACAGCACCCTTAATCCCTAGTGACTGGAGGCACTGCAGAGGCTGATTGATCCCCCCACCCCCCCACTCATGACACACTCGGGCTTCAGCTGCAGAAAAGCTTCCAGGTTCCTCCCTTATACGGAGGCAGAAGCTCCAGGAGAGGATATGCCTTCATGCTGCATATCATACTAGAGTGTTCAACTCCGGCTGGGGCTATGTGAGAACATAGCCTGATAAGAACATTAACCAAAAGGGGAAACAAATGGGGGAACAATAGCAGCAACCCCAAAAGCAGTCAAGGGGTGACTTTCACCAAATGTGCACTCACCCCACCCCCACACCCCAACATGTCCTTCAAGTGTTTCCTTACACTTAGAGACAACTTTTGTAGATGGCGTCAACAACATGTTGATATTACACACTGGGCTTCTCAAATGACGCAAACATCAGAGCAGCATTCCATAACAATTCTCAGAAACCACTTCGCCGAGTGTGTGGTACACACACCTGTGCTGAACAGACTTCTTGAGTTTGGTTGCAGGGTTTTGTCAAAAAGGCAACTGGACAAAATTACAGCAACTAGGCCTACATTCTGACACAACAAAAGAAGTAGTCGAGTTTCCAACAGAGCATGACATCAGCAGCCAAAGAAATGGCTTACCTGCAACGGTCCCCAAAAGCACAGTATCCTTTCTGAAAGAACTTGCAAATCATGGCTGGCTTGCTGCTGGTGAGGTCATGCGAGTATCGACAGTTGTTCCCTTCTTTGCAAAGACCATGCATGAAATACCTACAAATCAAAGGAATAATAAGGTAACGTTTCACACGAAAACAACCTTTTCCTGTTTTCCACACTTGAAGGGCCAGCGGGTTAACCATGGACAATGGCAATCACCTTTCCCAAACCAATTTATTTCAATGGTCTTCTTTTTAGACATTTTAAACTTAAAATCAAGGGGACATGGGCTGATGACTAATAGAGAAGAGCTGACAGCGATTAAAACCTTGTTCACAAGCCAACGCAGATGCAAGGACTTGGACAATTGTTAATACAACTCACGCTATCCTCTCGAGTGAAAAATGACTCTCTTACATGTCAAATTAACAATCTTACATGTCAAATTAACTTAGACGGTCGTTAGAAACAACGCAGACAGTAACGAAAAAAATATTTGTCAGTTAAGGATAGGCTACTGAAACTATGGACATAAATGTTAAATCACACTCATGGCGTTTTTGCTGTTGCCAAAGTGTAGTGTTGTTCTGTCAATCATTTGCAATGTTTGTTTTTGACAGCCAATTTCACGTTCATGTAAGTTTTGAGCTTGTTGTGTATATTGTTATGCCACCTTGTGTACTGCTACAACTGTGTTCACCTTAAAGCGTAGGGAAAATAATGTATTTAACGTTGCCTAAACGACCGAGTGAGCTAGTGATAGCTAGCTAGCTGTTGAGGCTGGTGGCTGGATCAAAACAAATACCACATTTCGCACCAGCACAAAGACAGCGTTTACCTCGCCTATCAAATGATTACAATGACAACAGTAAGACATAATACCAACACTTACGTCGAATTTTCACATGAACAACATCGTGTAAATTCTGTCTCACCTGCAGGTTACGTGTTTAGTCCAGCTTCCCGATATTGCTGGGGCCGCTGTCGATGCTGCCGCTGCCTCCGCCATTGCTGTTTATGTTGAAGGAGAGCGCCCGGTTCTTCCGCGCTGTTTCGCTTGTTTTCGGAAAGCCGAAGCTCAGTCGGCCTCCGGAGCTTCTCCAGCGGCAACCGCCAGGGGGCACGAGCGCCCGGTTATACGTCAGAATTGCATCAACAAATCATCTGATGATATCATGGATTTGGCATAGTGACAACAAGTGCAGTTGTGACATCAATCACATTCTTGAACGCCCACTAAACACCCGTGGTAGGCTACATCGGCATGCTTTTGTTGGTAATTTTCTGGTTATTTAACCCATTATGCAACACCAAACAGCTATAGCCTAAACACAACATTGTATAATTTTGTATGCTCTGCTATTGGGGACAAAAATACAATAATTTTGTATTCTATGCTATTGGGGACAAAAATGTTATCGAAATTAACAGAAACGTTTCTCTCGGAGTACATTGATTCTGAATATTAATGAGTAGCCTAGCCTAGGCCTACTACACACCAGAACCAAATGCATTACTTCAAGATCTTAACATATGTTTTTATACTGTTGTGTGTGTGTGTGTGTGTGTGGCTGGACAGTTTACAGTTGCATAATCTCAGACAATCTCCACAACTTCCTGATTTCCTATTTTATGTAACAATGGGCTTCCAAAAACCAAAGCATGTGCTGCAGCACATGGTTAATTCAGTTAGTAATAATAAAAAATAACAACACAAATACCTGTCTAGATATAGGCCTAAGCCTAGTTTCCAGATGTACTCTCCATTCAGCTCATTTATACCTAATTGATTATAGCCTACTATTTCCCTCATGTTTGGCTCAGCAGTGATGTTCTTCATTGTTCTTCATGACATGATTCAGGAGTTGCATGTTGGTAGAATTCAAATAAAATCCTTGCACAGCTATTTTTGACCTATAGGCTACTCTGGAGTGCCAAACTGAGCAGCATTTCCTAAATTGACAACACAGAGTTGCTAGGAGACCTAAAGGAAAGACTGCCATCTGTCTAGACAGGAGCATTGTGCCATCTCCATACCGCCTGTCTCTATTTTGTGGAGCTATATCACAGAACCCATTGGTTAAGCAATTATGATACTTTGGTGCCAAACTCATCTCATCTTCACTAAATTAACTAAATTTAGTGCTGAAATAAACCATGTAATATACCCATATCACACATATCTCTAATTTAAGGATGCAATACTGTTCTGAAATGCTTGTAGGTATTAAAAATGTTTTTATTTATTTGTATTTATTTGATTCCCGAATACACACAGCCAGTGGCTGTTTTCTTGCGAAGAAAATCATACCCGGTCTGATGTAATTTACTATGATTACATTTCTATATCTATTGTGGGAACTTCCATATTTACGGATTTCGAGTATGACTACACTGCACTAACCACAAATCAAGCGGATTTTTGCAACAATAATGAGGTGGCACCTTTCGCAATGTCATGCTTGCATTGTTCACCAGATTGACCACCACTACAAGAGATACATTGTGCATGTACTTTCATGTCACAATGGGATACAACTTGTTTTAGCATGTAGATTTCTTCAGAATGCATGTGGATGGATACTCCACAATCTTGTGAATTATAGAAAAAGGAATTCATATCTAATCTAGCTAATACACTCAACTTGTAAATACTACCAACAGCACAACTGACAGTTAGTTTGCTAATGTAATTTAAAGGTGCCATTTGTAAGAATTGAGGTAAAAATATCCAAAAAAAATTAGCTACACCTTTTAGGCAAGTCCTTTTAGGCAAGTCCCTCCACTCGGCGGCCATATAGCAGCGCTTTTTGGGCACTCATCGGGCATCCAGAAATGCGCGTGCACAAGGCTTCACGACACCAATCTTGCTCCAGCGGCGAGTTCACAACACATGATTGGGAAGATGTCTTCACAACACACCATATGATTGGCTCAATGTATTCACATCACACCACATGATTGGCTCAATGTATTCACATGTCAACGTTTTGCCGAGGAAGGGGTGTGATGTGTAGTAACGGCCATATTGGCGTTACAAACTAGCCCCATGCATTTCTATGGAGGGTGTCTTGAGTGCTGTGTCTCCTCATTAGAAAGTCTCTGGCTATGCGCATCAAAAGAATGAGAAGAAATAAGGGCGATGATGTCATTAAAAAAATGACAAGGTATAGTGCTGCAGAGATATCAACCTGAATTAGCATGCTAAATTACTAGCCACAGCCTGACAGGTGTATACTCTTTGGTTCAAGTACGCCCACAAGCTGTGCGCGTTATCTCTGCAGCACTATACCTTGTCATTTTTTTAATGATGTCATCGCCCTTGTTTCTTCTCATTCTTTTGATGTGTGTAGCTCATTTTTTGGATATTTTTACCTAAATTCTTGCACATGGCACCTTTAAACAGTGTATTTGATATAAAAACTTTTCAGTTTAAAATTTGTGCCAGGAAATGATTAGCTTGCAGAAGAACAGGTGCATTTATCTCCCCACCACATGTGTACCATTCAAATATTTATTTTATTATTATTATTATTATTAGTAGTAGTAGTAGTAGTATTAGTATTGTTATTAATCAGTAGCTTTAAACATGAAAACATGAATCTTTTTCTGCTATAAGTTCCACTGTTACTGTGCACACTACAGCAAGGAGAGTGTCCTTGCGGTTCCTGGTTGCTTGGTTTTGAATCAGTGGGAGAGGTAAACACAGAGAGCGTCATTGTTCATCTTTTCATCAGTCTCACTCTCAGTGGAATACTCTCTGGATTCCTTCCTGGTAACCAGGCCCTTGTGTTGACCACACTGTTTTTATCCTTTGGTGCTATACAAGGTCTCATAATATCTTACATTGGGAGCTGCCACACTGAAAGCTAGACAAAACAAATCATGTAACGTAGTTGAACACGAAATGAGAAGCACATAGCAAGGCTTTTGTAGGATTTCTCTCCAAGGAGAATAAACCATGGGATAAATTACCTGCTCTGAAGAGGCCTTAAGCTGTGGACAGATGAATGCAGGTGTTTTGTAAGCTGGATGAGTTCCATCTGTTCTGCTGACCTTATAGTTTATTTTCCTTCTATAAAGCAACACAGCAGCTGCTGTCACAAACACATGGAAATATGTTAAACTGCACATTTATTTACACATTCATCTGGCATTAATTTTCCTTTATAAACATCCTTAAGTATGAAATAGTATTCAGAAGGATCATGGCCTTTGTGAATGGTTTGTGACAGCAAGAGTTATATTGACAAAAGGTTTTGAAAACACACATTTCCTTGCATGCCTTTTTAGATTTCAGCATGTGTAATGTTTTTCATTCAAAAGACAATGAATATATTGAACATATTTCAAAGACAATGAACATATTTTGCTGTCAGCATGTCTGTACCGCAACGTGTGACAAGTGTGAGAAAGTATAACAGCATGAGTTTGATAGCAGCTCACATGAAGTCAAGGAGAAATATATTGCCGGTGACTGCACCTTGTATACAAACACTTGAAGTGATGGCCCATGGCGAAGAGATTTGTTGTCAGAAAGATGATTGTGATATGTGACCTCTCAATCTCTCCTCTATCTATCCACCCTTTAGTTCTCAGCATAGAGACTGAACAGCAGAGTATGTATCATGCTTGGATACCAAATAGAAATCACTGTCCTTGGAAACAAGAGAGATCTGAAAGTTGGTGGTCGGTAGGTCTTTGTTCCGTGATGGAATATTCCAGAATCTTCTGTGTACTGAAAGATTATTGAAAAAAAAAAAGAAAAAAGGTCAGTGTCCTGCGTCACTAAGTGTGTTTGAAAACATCACTCTTCAATTCCTTTTTTCCCTTTGGTCATTGTTGTACACAATGTTTAATGTTTGAGGAGGGACTTCATCCTTTACTTTCCGTTCAACCCCTTTATTATGCTCCTTTATTAGGGGACCCATTAAAGCATGATTACTGCAACCATCCCCTTTCTATTTGTTTTAGTGATATATTCCATGAGGAGGTTACTGGGTTGGTGTTGGTAAGGTATATAAACACTCTGATGATCAACAATCATTATTTGCTAAGGGTCTATCCATGTCAATCTCTTGCCTGGAAATATTTGTTTTTATTAGGGATGAAACACTGCAGTTTGCTCTTAATGTTTTTTACCCATTTGCTCTGCTACACTCAGGCCAGTATGGATGGCAAGAAGGGCAACAGAGTGAGTTCAATGCACTGGACGGGTGAAAAAGGTTTCCTGACACGAAAGGGTCGGCATGCGTACTCCAGAGCTCTTCGTGCTGAGCACACCACCAGTACTGTACACCCGAACGACGGGGATTTGGACCGCCTCAGCCACGGCCAGTTTGGGAGTTTTGGAACGAGAGGCCAAGTCCGAGACGGTCAGCAGAACAGTGGTCATTTCAACTCTGACACGGTGGGCAAAATATGTTCTTATTCATTCAAATTTCCAATTGGTATTTAATTTTAGCTATTCATGAACCACACCTGTATCCATTAGCCTACTATTAGAATCTTTTTTATAAATAAATAAAATTGTACTATAAATGTTTACTATAAATAATCAGATTTTACTATGCAAATATTTCACTGCTCACTTTCACTGTTTTCTAATGTTACTGATTTGATCTGTACCAGCATGCATGTAATGGCATCCAGTCCCGTGGCTGTGCTACGGCACAGGATTGCTCTGGTTGTCTGGGACTCTACACATGCAGTTTGTCCCAGAGGAAGTGTCGACTGAAGGGCCTGTCCCGCCACGCAGGTAGACCCACCATCTCACTAAAGACCCATGACCCATGCAGTATTAGATTCTTGTTTGCTTTAGAGGAGGCATGCAATGTTGCATGGTATGTTATGCTGGATTTGAAAATTTCATTTGCTGCACAGTCTGTGACAGATTGTATGACAGGTTGTATGAACAATGCTACATGAACAATCTTTCTTTTGGGCAGATATTTGTCATTTTTTTAGCAAAAATCTAAAACATGTGGATTGGTAATTTTATATTGACAACCAACTTATTCATTTTCTCATACAGGCAGATTCTACAAAACCCTAAGAATTGCTTGAATTGAATTGATAAGTTTACATCCTGCATCCACAGCACAGAGGCAGGCTAACGAAACGCTAGCGACTGTTGCAAACGTGTGTATAATGGCAGAGCCGGCGAAGAAGCAGCGAAAACCCTTGACGGAAGATGCAAAGAAAAGGAAAAGAGCTTCAGATTGAGCGAGGGGGAGTTTCGTAGAGAAAAAGCATCAGGCTTGCCTGGTGTCCCTTTAAAATGCTCTTGTTTGCCCTGTGGTATGGGTCATGAGAGTGGGTCTGGGGAGTCTATTCAGCATTGTAATCTTGTGCTTCTGGATTTAATACCTTGCTTAATATTAGAAGTGCTGAGGCTATGCTATTCAAAGTAAACTACTTACTACTAAACTTTGTCTATTTTATTTTATTTTATTTTATTTTGCATGAACACACTAAAATGTTCAGAGTGCTGGACTACTAATTGCCATTGGACCTATTGGAAAAGTACTGTTCATTTGATTTTTGTACAAGATATAAAAAAAACCCCCTGCAAATTAAAATGATCAGTACACACATTCCAAACCAGAAAACTTTAACCCTTATTTTCCTCTGATTTCACACCTAAAGCTCATTTAAAACAATTTTAGCTGATGTTGTGTATAACAGCTCCCTACATGCCTGCTGAGAGTTGGTGTGGGGTGGAATGGTGGTAAAACAAAGAATCCCAATGTTCCTGTTCTAGCTGACAATCATCTTCCAACTTCTCATTTCTTAAATTGCTTAGTTGATATGAAACAAGTGAACAATAAAAAAATGGTTAGACGTGCAGGGCTCAAAACAGGAAGAATTAACACTTAACCAAGATCCAATAAAAAAAATGTTGCAATCTGAGAATAGAGAAGAAGGTTGATTTGGCTAGAACTGCTATGCATGATGATACCCAACTATAGACCCAATCTGCACCTGTCTTTGACAAATCCACTTGGGTGAAAGAACATCACCTCCTTCACCTAAACCCGTCTAAGCCCAAACTGCTGGTCTTCCCAGCCAAACAAACCATATATCACATCAACATCAAAATGGACTCCTCTCTTGCTTCTACCAAGGCTACAAGAAACTTGGGTGTCATGACTGATGACCTAACCTTCTCTGACCATTTTGCCTCTGTCACCCCGGTCATGCTGCTTTGCATATTTTCTGTATAAGAAAAATCAGACAGTACCTAACCCAACATACAACCTTGCTCTTGGCACAGATCAGGGTTATCTCTCGCATCGACTGCCAAGCCCTCCTCATGGGCCTTCCGGCTTGTGAAACTGCTGTAGATAGTCCAATGCAGCGGCACGTCTGGTTTTCAATCGAGCAAAAAGGGCAAGTTACCCCGCTGTTCATTGAGACCCACTGACTACCCATTTCCATCAAATTCATGTAATTTGCTTAGAAATGCTTGCTTAGAAGTGACCCTTGTAAGGTGTTCATATTTTTGTTACTCAGCCAATGTTCCCGGGTCTGGTGGATCCACCACATTATTAGGCTTTTAAATCAATACATTGAGTAGTTGTGGAAGTGTGCACATCCCCACCAGTGAGGTTCAGGGCCAATGGAATTAGAACTCAAAAGGAATGAAATGCCCGCACTCTGCTAAAACTCCCATATATTTATTGTGTTGCAACGTTTCGACCCAGCCTGAGGAAGACCCAGTCGGGTCAAAACGTTGCAACACAATAAATATATGGGAGTTTAAGCAGAGTGCGGGCATTTAATTCCTTTTGAGTTTTAAATCAATACAGCCATAACAATTTATGTAAAAATACTTAACAAATGTTTACTTTATAGCTCAATTATCAATGATATAGACATCATTTATGGTTCATATTTGCCATTTACCCCTGTGAGATCACATTTATGATCATTTTCGTTTTTTTTTTTCAATTCTAAAAATAAAATAAAAAATAGAAAAAAATGTTTTGATCATTATTGGTGCTTATTTCTTAGAACTTAATCAGAACAAGTGAAAGTGCTTGAAATGTAACAATTTTGTAACTTTGTGTGGAAATAGCAGGTGCAGAAAGATAACATTCCCTCACACAGACACACATATGCGCACAGACACAGGAGGAGGACACAGTTAAAGTACACAGCGCCTACAATTATTACACTTGGGTCCAGTAGACCCGAACACCACATACTGTATGTAATAGCTATGTGAAGGGGGGTGTACTGTGTGCAGTCATTGAAAATAAGTTATTTTTTACTGTATGTTCTTCACAGAAAATTAGCCAATGCCAATGAGTTTAATTTAGAAGAAATAATAAATAGCATAATTTTTATTTGAGCAAACATTGAAAACAGGTCCCACAGACCTGAACACCTTAGGGTTAAATGCTCTGTAGCAGCCCCTTGGCTGCTACATTCCTCCAACATCGCCTGGCACTGCCGTCCCTATACATACATGGCAATAGACTATTTTCATTTGTAGTTCTGATAATGGAACAACTTACCAAGTGCCAGAGGTGTCCCTCTTTATCTTCAAGAAGCTCTTGAAGACCCAAATCCTCCGAGAGTACCTCCCCTCAACACCTCTATGGCTTAAAATGATGTGTATGCATGCACTTGGTTCTGTCAATCACAAATTTAGTATTGAATAAAGAGTTTTTAAAAACTATTGATGATATTGAAGAATACAGTGATGGCACAAATGATTGAAAATTCACATCCAAACACACAAACACACCTGCTGAGATCCGCATCCTCACACCTGCCAATCATGTATGTTTGTCACCTGTCAATCTCAGTCTCTATCTGCTTCACAATCCCTCCCCTATGCCAGGGAAAATGCCTTTGCAATCATGTTGTCATCTCCCAGATAGGCCTACACTCCATGTAGGCCATGTAGAAGCATGTGCCCCTTCCCAATGGCAAGGCCAAGCATGTGCAATAAAATATGTCGCTAAGGAAGTAGTTCTACAAAACTTGAAATCAAAGAAATCTTGCCACATCAATCACTGGACAAATTTAATCTCAGAACACATTTCAATGGAGAAACACAATGCACACAGAAGGAAGCAAATTTTGAAGACACCTGGTCCCCATTTTTGACGTTTCTAAATTCCACAAAAACAACTCCAAGCCGTGTACATTACCAGACACATACAGTACCTCCCTCTTCCTTTCTGTAAAGTTTATTCATTTATTTTATTTTTCTTTTCCCTTTTGCTTTTACCCCTGCAGCTACCACTATTCACACTCATGCACAACACGTTTCCAAACCCCTTTCAACACCTTAACCGTGACCAACTAACGTGAATCACAGATCATAAGTATAAGTAAGTATATATACTCTTTTGATCCCGTGAGGGAAATTTGGTCTCTGCATTTATCCCAATCCGTGAATTAGTGAAACACACTCAGCACACAGCGAACACACAGTGAGGTGAAGCACACACTAATCCCGGCGCAGTGAGCTGCCTGCAACAACGGCAGCGTTCCACTAAGATTTACTTAAGGCATTAAGATCAATTTCCAAAAGATTTTATATTCCTCTTTTTAGTCAACTTTAGCATGGGTTCAAAAACGTATGACCCTGGATGTACATTTGCTGTTGATAATGTGGCTAACTTGGGTCTAATTGGGGCAAAAAATATTTTAACCATGGTCAGCAGAATGGTCTGCCAGTTAATGCCATAATATATTTATGTATTTTATATAGAATTTCAGTGTGTACTTTTCATCTTAACTGCAGTTAAATGGATAATTTATACTATCTCTGCCAAAGAAGTAATTTCTATCTAAATTGTCTGTCTGTCTGCTTGTGTGTTTATTTGTTATTTGTTTGAATTATGCAAAAACTGCCAATTTTCATGAAACCTGGATGTATGGAGAAAGGTCCAAAGAAGAAGCCATTGCATGTTGAAACTTTGCAAAATAGGGCATTTGCCCTTCGAGTCCTAAGTCCAAGCTGGCATTTACATGTATGGCATTGACTTTCCAACTTTCCCATGTCTTACGAAAATACATCTTTGGTATTTCTTAATCTGTGTTTTTTGAGGTTATCTACTAATGAAATGAGGAACTCACCCACTCTGACAGAAAGAAAAAGGAAACTTGGGTGTTTTTGAAATACTTTACTGAGTCAAAGTCAAGGGAGAATAATTTTGTCTTTATTTTTTATTCTTTGGTTGTAACAATGTGGCCCATCAAAAGTGCTGCTTCTAAATAACTCACGCTGACATGATTTTGAGAAGGGCAAGTCTGATACAGTATGACCGCTGCTGGTGTAAGCTCTTTTGCCCGGGAGCGCTTGATTTTACAATCCATCCATATGTACTCACACACACACGCGAAAATGACAGTAGATGGATATTGTAATGATAGAAAACAATAACATTATAGAAGTGACCCTGAAATAACAAAATACTGCCTGATTAAAAGAAAATGCCAAATAAATGTTAAGTGTCTTCCACAAACTGAATTTTTTTTTAGATTACCCTGTGAATGTGACCACAAAAACAACAAAGCAACCATTTTAAAATAAGAGAAGTACAGTATTGCAACTAAGGGAAATTGCGAAAACACAGTCATATATTCTTTTTTTTTACAGAACATGTACTAAAATAGTTAGAGGATGTGTAAATAAAGTTAGAGGATGTGTAAGACCTTAGCAGATACAACATGGTCTTCTGGGGAGACACACACATAAACAAGAAAGCCCACAAGTGAGTACAGATCATAAATTACAGATGAATATACATTTTATAAAGTTTGCAATATTTTACTACAGCTTTAATCTTAATAATATTGATGTTTCATCCCTTTTTTCAGTATGTCCCTTACATTTTGGATCATTGGCATATTGTCTGTTGTGATTTTACTCTCTGGGACTACGGCTGTAGATACTGAAGAGATAGGATTTGAAATGTGTGTGACATTAAGAGAACATACAAAGAGCTTAAGACACCTCAAACTCACTGCAATTCCACCAAACCTTCCAAAGAAAACTGAATACTTGGACGTGTCTTATAACAACATTGCTCGAATTGAAGATGGACAACTAATAAATCTTACCAACCTTTGTTTCTTGAAAGCAACACATTGTAATCTGAAGTTCATTTCTCCGGATGCCTTCATCAACAACAAAATCAAGGTGCTAAACGTCTCCTATAACCTTTTGAAAGTCATCCCTAACATGAATCTCAACACATTTCGTATCATAGACCTCTCCAGCAACAACTACTTCAGCTATGCTCTTCCAGATAGCTTTTCCAAATTTAATAATCTTGAGATCCTTGCTCTTGGAAGTCAAAATGCTACTTCACTGAAACTCAAAGACTTCAGTTTTTTGAAGGACATACATTTAAAGCAGATTATTTTAGGTGAGGGCATTCAGTTGCAAGAATATGAACCTGGATCTTTAGCTCAGTTGAAGTATCTGAAAGAATTGACTCTCAATGCCTCCTTTTGCCGGAATTTTGACATCTTTGAACAAATTCTTGTTGACCTTAACCAAACGCAAACACAGAAGCTGAGTTTATTAAAGCTTGTTCCTGATGATTGCAATGCAGTTGTTGATCCTTTTATTGCCTTAAAAACCTTTCACAGTCTGAGAAATTTAACTATAACACAAACCTGGATAAATAGCACATTCATGTTAAAATTAATACAAAATGTTTGGCATTCTCCAGTTGAAGATTTGACTTTTATCAATATTGTTTACAATGAAGACACTCCTTATGGATTTCAATTCCCAGACCAGAATACCACAATACAAATCAAATCGATTACATTTGATGGTATCAAGCACTATCAATATAGGTACCCCATAATTAACATGAGCATGAATCATGTTACAGAGTTGTCATATCTGAAGTTCTCAGGCACCGGAATGAACATTCTCCCCTGTAATTTGATGTCTGCCATACCATCATTACAGACTTTGGATCTGTCAGACAATCTGCTGGATGAGTCTGGCTTTTGGTGGCCCTTTTGCAAACCAACAATGATCTTTCCATCCCTCAGACACCTCTCATTGAGTCATAACCGTTTCATTGACCTGGCTATTATATCTCAGCAATCCAGTCAGATCAAACTCCTGGAATCTCTGGACCTGAGCTTCAACTCCATCCGCCTAACTGGCCCATGCTCATGGTCCCCTAATCTAACTGAGCTGAGTCTCAGCCACAACAACCTGGGCAATGACATCTTCGAACACCTCTCACCTTACTTCAAAAGAATCGATCTCTCAAAGACTGGAATTACCTCCATAAGCCAAGCCATTCTGTCAAAATTACCCCATCTGACACATTTTATTTTGAGTTCCAACAGCATTCAAGTCATCCCACTGGACCTCAGAGCCCCACTGCTGCATGCCCTGTTCACTGACCAGAATTCAATTGCCTATATTAGCGAGGGTGTGTTGGACGGCTTGCCCAAATTGGAGACAATGGTTGCAGGGAAAAATCCATTCAGCTGCACTTGTGATTCTTTCTGGTTTGTCACGGCCATGAACAAGTCTCTACTACTAGACTGGCCCCTGGACTACACTTGCAGTACCCCTCCTTCCTATGCTGATCAATCGCTGGTAAATCTCCATTTTGGACATCTGTCCTGTCGCCCAATCCTCCAGGCGTCTACGGCATTGTCAGTTTTAACCATCATCATTGCAGTATTTGCCATCACATTTTATGCGTGTGATGGTGTTTGGTACACCAAAATGCTGTGGTTTTGGATCAGGGCTAAACGGAGAGCTCATAAGGGGAAGGACAGGCTGCTGAAGTGTTCCTTCAACTACCATGCTTTCATCTCTTACAGCCAGCACGACTCAGACTGGGTGGATACACAGCTGGTGCCAACCCTGGAGGGTGCAGGCCTGTCACTTTGCATTCATGAACGTGACTTTGAACCGGGGCAATGGATTGTGGACAACATCATCAATTGTGTGGAGGCCAGCTATAAGAGCATATTTGTGCTCTCTCAGAACTTTGTTCAGAGTGAATGGTGCAACTATGAGCTCTTCTTTGCCCAGCACAGAGCTATTAGCGTGGACCAGGACTCTGTGGTGTTCATTCTGCTAGAGCCTATCCCACCTGACTCTCTGCCAAGAAAGTTCTTGAAACTGAGGACCCTCCTCAGGCAGCAGACATATCTAGAGTGGCCTAAGGATGAACGCAAAAAACATCTGTTCTGGAAGAGTCTCAGATCCATGTTACAAACTGGGGACAAGGGAATTACACTGAAGAATGTAGCAACAAACATTATGGATACATGCTCCTTGTTAGCAAACCAAGGTTAAAGCATTTGAATGCCATATAGCCTATATCATGATGATGATGATGATGATGACAGTAATTAAGATAAATAATAATTATTAAAATGTTTTGAGGAGATGATTTTCGAAAGTTTTAGGTTGTTTTAAACAACTATGCATCTTAGGCTAATAGGCCATTTTTTCATGCATTTTTAATTTTCCCTCACCATCCTGAGACTTGGAAATGTCTCCATCTACTGTTATATTTAAGAAATGCTGAATATTTGTAAAATATCTGAAATCCATTGATTTTTCATTTATCTTTCCATTCTTTGTGAGGGATAATTATTGTGATTTTGTGATCAAATAAAAAATAAAACGTATCTTTTGAATTGGGGATAGCACTTCATTTCTCTGATGGCTTGGCAATAGCCTATTTTGTTATCTGTTGATAATGTTTTCTGAATATTGTTATAAGGCTGTTGGTCGAAAAAGTAGGACTAGTTCCACATGCAAAGTAGGACTAGTTCCACGATGAACCTCTCGCACAACATGTTTTCAGGTAGGCCTAGCCTAGGTCTAGTCTATAGCCTACCTCACAACCCGTGTGTGGGCCTATGATTCTGCACTCACAGGTCCCACTGATCTATAAAGAATACTTTCTTTATAGATCAGTGATAAGTCCACTTTTTAGATTTTGTTTAAAGAGGATTTCCTAACCTTGCGATCGCGTCATGGGACCATAGAATCTAGAAAATCTAGAATAAGGCCTACCACAAAAGTTGTCAAAATATTGTGAGCCTAGGCCCTATCAAAATATTATGTCAGTACCAATTCCAATGAGTCATTGGTCAATATGTCAAAAATGTTTAAAATCTGTAATGCCGAAATGTGAACTACATTACCCGTCAACATTTTGAGTGTGCAAACGGAGCATGCCCAGTAGTTGTGAATCGTTCCTTTCCCCTCCCTCCGCACAGTTCAATGTAAGATGGTGGTCAGAGGGTACTGCTGCTGCTGTACACACAGAGGCTGAAAGAATATACAGGCGTTTTCCCCTTCAGAGCAGATACTGAAAACAAACGCCGAAAGATTTCAAGGTGTCTGCTGTCATAAAGCTCAGAGAGTCCAGTAAGATAATCAATCCCTGCCCAATTTGTTCTGTGAATATCCCTTGGAGAAGAATCCCAGCAAATAGACAGGGTGAGTAACGTTATCCCACAAACTCTCACCATAAACTGACCAGAAAACTCACGCAAGAATGGTTAAATTAAGCTGGGTTAACTATCTTAATCAGTGCAAACCACATCGTTTTAACAAAGTGTATGTCTTCGTAATTATGCCCGAGTTGTCCATTAAAGGTTGACTAAAATGTCAAAGTATCGGTGTCGATACGAGGGAGAGCTACAGGCTTGCCGGGGCTGTGTAGGCCGCGTAGGCTATCAAGTACGACTAAAACGACGGTGTTGGCCAACTGCTATTCTTGATCATTCTAACCTTTTGTAATTATTTTCTGTACTAAAGTAGTTTGGATGACCCATGTACTTACTGTGTTACGACACGGTAACTTTTTTCCAGGTTTGTTTGTCTGTATATCTGATTAGGCTACTCTGACATCGCGTTCAACGAGCTAGCTAGCTAGCCGATTAGCTAACGCTATGGTAATATTAACGTCCGTAAACGGGTTAGCATTACCCCGCTCGCCAGCGGGCAGTAACGTTAACATTTTTCATCACTTGACCGGCTTTTGACAGAGCGGAAAACATATGTTTTGTCTACGACCATAACATGCGGGACTTGCACACAGATCTTTGCAAACTGTGCCCAGGGAAGATCGCATTGATGTCATGATGTGACAAGAGTGATTTGTTTATCTGTCTAACTTGCCCTACATACTCCACACCCATGTCCCGCTAGCTCGTTAGCGGCTAGACTATGGTATTCTGCCGAATTGCTAGAGCTACCCTGCTATTATTGCTGGTTTGCCAGCGAACGACAAGTTATGCTAGGTTAGCCAGTATGAGCTAACGCAAGTCACTGACTTCATCCTAATTTCTCAAAGTCAAAAGGAAAAACTGTTTTTCCGACCAAGTAGAAATCACCCTAGTGGAATTTCCAGTTAATAAACGAGAATGACGCCAAGCTAGATTGATCATTACCTTTTGCTAACGCTAGCCAGTTTATTTTTATGTCGTGGCTAACTCGGGTTCTTCAACTGTGGCAAACTTAACGACTTTAACGCCAGTTGAGTTTATTAATGGGTTTAGTTGTGTAAATGTGTATGACTGGTGAAACAAACCTGTGCTTCAGAGTTATAAATCAGGTGGCATATTGTACATGAACTGGTTCACAAGCTAAGTTCCTAGCCTCCTAGGTAGCTAGCCAAGTCATATAGGATACACGTTAGTTGCCTTGTAATTAAAGCAATACGCTCCAAATGTATTCAGATGGCAGTCGGCAGGCTGCAGTTAAACTCTATAGTTTAAGCGATGCTACAGTTGACAAGAGTAACGTTAAATGAGCGTATGCATTTATCATTAACTGGGTAGAGTTGACGGATTTTTCCATTACGGACCTTTACTGTCTATGGTAGAGATGAAAAGGCTCTGACAGTTACGCATTGTGTTCCCGACACCAAACGTGTTATATCCACAGCAGTTTAGTAAACAGCGACATGACGTATATCCAGGAAGCAAAATTTGTGCACAGGTCTTTTATGGAACTTTCTCAGTTACTTCTCAGAAAGTAGATAAGATAATACTTCTGAACTCTTGGCCTTTTTCCTGCTACGTTGCCAGATGTTTTCACAATCAGGTGGGAAGGGGTTCTGGTTCTAGTTCTAGTTCTGTCTCCTCTGCACCCTACAGTCCAATGAGGCTGTTCGAGGGTCCCACCTCTAAAAAAAAAGTTTTGCTCAATGAGGCTCGGAGGCTGTGTAGGTGCTGGGTTGAGGTGCTATGTCCTGGGCACTCCAGTTTAGCACCAGGGATGATGTAGTTGTGTAGCCGTTGCCAAGGGTCAGTGCCGATTACCTGGTACTGTTCCCATGGGGGCAGACCCATTCTGCTGTGACTGGTTTTGCTGAAATTACACGTTGCCTTTTGTATGGATCTTTGGTGCTCTATTGGCTTGTTTATGTTTTTTTAGTAGAATGGTCAGCCTTTCCCAAGACTCAACCCCAAATCCGCAAAGCCCTTAGCAAAGTTTCCTTTTTTTCTCTAATAACAGCCTCACATTTTCCTGCCCCTTAATCATGGCCTTCTTCACACATATACCAGCTTTTTGTGTCAGTGCCATCTTTTGGAAGTGGCACTGGTATTGGTCTGAGTGAGTGTCATAACTCACTAGAGACATCACACAGGTTGCCTAAAGCTAATAAGTAAGAAACTGCCGAAAGACTGAGCCTTCGAAGACTAAAAGCTGCATAGACAAAAGCTAGCTAGCTTTCTGACTTATGTATTTTGATGATCTATTTGTTCATGTCAGGCTTCAGCTGAAGCACAAAAATAGCCTACATTGAGAATATGGATGACCGGTATGTTTGTGTCCCCTTTACATGACTTGATACCGGTATAATGAATTTGAGGGTGTTATGTTATCTACAACAACATAGAAACTGAGGTATTTGCTATGAAAGTGGGTTTAATTACTTATCAAGTGTGGGGTGTAGAACTGTGTTGCCTTTGTTGAGCTTGTTTAGAGCATGACTGTGCCAAGTTTGCTAAGAGTGTATGAGGTATTAGGCAGTGCAGTGTGATTATAGTTTCTTCCCACCCCATCAAGATCTGCTTAGACCTTATTTTTGCTATTCAGGTCGGAGCAGTGGTAGTGACCTTTAATTCCCCCATCAAAGTACTCACTAGTAAGGTCCATGGGGTTAAGTTAGTCTCCTCCAAGAAACCTGTTTTCCTCTTGAGTGCGTGTTATCCGGTCTACATTTTGCAGCCCTTTGTTTACCTAGCATCAGCTTATTAAGCAGGCAGCCTTATTTGTTGTGTACTTGGACAACACGGAGGGCACACCATGTGCGAAAAGCTTTCCCGCTCCCGTCTGCAAACACACCTAAAATCTGTCCTATGACCCCTTTCCCCCAGGACTTTCACTGTACGACTAACACAAAACGAGAGTCTCTTTTGGTTCTCAGTATGTTGGCATATTTATTCCTGTCCTGGCAGAAACCATTTGATTTGTTTTTTTTCTTGTGCCAATCCCATCAGAACACTTCAACACAGAGTAGGCAGCGCTGGCTTGGGGGATGTGTAGGCCTCCGGTGTGGGCATATCTGACAGAAAGCAGCCTTGTGAGTGCTCCGTCATGGTGCATGCAGCAGTGAGACCTTGTGAATCAGCATCACCTCACCCCACACGACACTGTCCACTTCCTCTTAGCTAACCACAGCAATGGTGGCGACTGTGTTGTTTTGGAGTGGGAAGTGGAGGTGAGGAGCCGACGTGTGAGGTCGGACGCATGCGTGGTGGGTGTTTGTTTGTTTGTCTGTCAGTTGTCATCCTCAGACTTAAAGAAGATCAATAAGTTGTTTACAACTGGATGCAGGCATGGCCTCTGTGGAATGCGGTGTGAAATAGGCCAGAGACAAATTAGCATCTCTGTCTAGAAACGGAGCAGATATAGGCTTGTGTGTGTGGAGTAACAAACCACAGAAATGACCAGCATGAGTTAACTTGAGTGAACTTGAGTTTCAGCCGTTGCTGAAACATGAAGCTTCCCTGGCAAAGTTTTGCTAGTGGCAGATTTTTTGAATAGTTGCACTTCACTGTCAAACATGGTCACATGCATAGAATGCAGTCAAGGCCCTTGCTGAACTGTGCAGCCGTAGAGTATACCGCATTGTCTCAGTCAGATCTCGTCAGATGGACCGAGGGTAGCTTTTGCGTCTCTTTGGTGTGGGAAGCTCCTTTAAATGACCTGCTTTGTGTACTGTACATGTGGGAAATGGGTCAAGCCCTTCCCTCCAGCTGTGAGAATAGATCCCTGGCTGAGAATGACCGTCTTAGCAAGGTTTCCCCCTGTAAAGTAGTTATGCCAGATGGTGAATATTCTGTCATGGGAGAACAGGTGTTGGAGAAGCTGATCTCACAGCTGATTGGTCACTGGTTTGGGCTTTCACCCATACATAACAACTCACTTGGTCAATCTTTCACACAATAATGGCTCATACTTTAAAATGTACACATACATGAGTGGGGTAATTTTACAGGTAGTTTCATGGTTCACTGCTGTTATATTAATAGAGCAGTATTACATCCCGGGTTTAAAGTTAACTTTTTAAAACAAAGTTAGTGTGAATTTCAGAAAATGTGAATGTCTGTAATCTAAGAATGTCTGTAATCTACCAGTCACTTGCATATTTTACCAGCATTTAGCTGGTGGTGGCTGGTGCTAATTTTGAGCCTTGATTGCACCTGGCATGACATACATGAATGTTTATTGATGATGTTTACTGTTCACTGACTGCATGCACCATCTTGAACATTTGTTATCATCAGCAGCAGCAGCTCTATTTTTGTTGAAGTGTGTGTGTACTGTGTTTTGCTAAAGTACACATAGTGTAGGGGGGGGTGTTTTGCACTACACCCCCCCCCCCCCTCCAGAGGAAGAGTGTGGGAAAGCATGCCAGCCTTCTACTGGGAACTGGCCCCTTCCGCACACAACAAACACAAACGTGGCCCTTATTTGCTGACCCCCGGCTTCAGGACAGTAGTCCTTTTCAGGGCCCCTGTTTGCCTCCCCCAGGTGACCTACTCTCAGCAGCAGCACCTAGAGTTAATGTATACAAGGAAAGTGCCGCCGTTGTCAAGCGCACTCGGAGTGTTGGTGCTCAAGCAGATGTGCTGGAACCCCTTGTGTCCACTCTCACACACTCTTCATGCTCGACCCTAAGGCTGTGTTCTTGGGTTACCCCTGGTCTCGTCCGTCCATGCGTCGTGTGTATCCCTCATGGATAGTGTCTCAGTTAATACATTAGGGAAGGTTTCTCCATACAGCATATATTGTCCTACATATTTAGTTTTATTTTTTTGCCACTTCAGCTGGAGATGTAAGAATGTGCTTTATGTGCCGGTAAAACTAAATGTATGTTATCTGTGTCTCAGACAGACTCCTTAGCTAGAAAACCCACAAGTGTTGTACAGTACTGTAACGAGAGGCGGACATCCTAGTAAAAGTCCTGCCATATATTCTTTCTACCTCTGCACTTAACACAGGTGATATCACTAATTATCTGATCTACCTGGCTGCTAATTAGGATGAGCTGATTTACTAAATGGTTGGATCAAATATTTTGCAGGACTTTTACTCTCTGAACCTGGGGTGTCCTCCTCTGACTGTAACAGTATTATAGAGTAGTATCGGTAAGGTGCTAGGGTGAGGGTTATGTAAAGGAACTCACTGAGGAACATGCTATCAATAAAACCAATGTAACTAGCGAGTAGCGAGCAACTAACATTATGGGTAATCATGACTTTGACTGAGCGGAATCCTCAGAGGATGGAATAGATTAGGACTTTATTGTCAGTGCATCATTTATTGAGTCTAAAAATATAATTTAAGTGCTTGTGTTACTTAAAAAAAAGAATAAATTAGGGCTGTCAATCGATTAAAAAAATGAATCTAATTAATTACATACTCTGTGATTAATTAATCTAAATTAATCACATATATATTTTTTGCTGTGAAAGTATTTTAAATATTTAAATTCAAATGAATCATTGAATAATCAGCATTAGTGACATTACAGTTCAAAAACTCATTTATTATTATTTTCACTGTTCAAATATTTGCCATAATAATCTATGATGTGACCTAATATGCTGAGGAAATAAATTCAAAAGTGCTTCGGGAAGAAGTTCTTTTTTCACATACAAGGCATTTCAGGCCACAGATATAACCTAGGGGACACAATGAAAATAAATTTAACACTCCCCTCAATGTCAAAACTTATTTCTTTGCATTGATGTGCGACTATAGAGTTGATGAACTCCGGTGATGTGCAAATTCCTTGCTGCAGACATTGCAGAGGACTTTATTTTCAACACTTTATTTTTTATGAACACCATCAGGCCGTTTTTAAAAAGTAAATGTTCCAATCAATGATTCAGGCAGCGCGTTTTCTTCCCTCTCCTTCATTTTACAGTCTAATTTTTACTGACTAGAACGGCTCGGGGTCAAAGGTCATACGGAATCGATTAATCTGCACTAATGTTTTTTAATCAGTTATTTTTTCTCAAATTAATTAATCGAAATTAATCAGTTATTTTGACAGCCCTAGAATAAATAGAAACGTATAACAACATTAGCAGCATACATAAGTACACACAGTTATTACACTCCCAGTCATGGCATAAAAACAGTATGGACACAGTCATTGCATAAAAACACTAGGGACATAATCTACAGACATGCATACTTTCTGTCATTGCATTGATCCATTTCACATTAGATTCCATATTGCACATTATTTTTTTACAGCATTGAGGGTAGTTATTGCAGTTGGATAAAAACTGTGTTTGAGTCTATTTTGTCCTTGCGTTAATTGATCTGAAGGCAACAGTTCAAACAGGGAGTGACCGGGATGGTGGGTGTTCTGGGCTTTTTTGAGACAACGGGCACTGTGTAGTTCTTCCAGTGTGGGGAGAGGGCAGCCGACGATCTTTTGGGCGGTGTTGATGACCCTCTGGAGTGCTTTCCTCTGAGCCGCTGTGCAGCTGGTGTATCAGACGCACATGCAGTATGTTAGTATCCTTTCAATGGAGGCACAGTGAAAGGACACCAGCAGTCTTTGTGTGATGTTATTCCTCCTGAGTATTCTCGTACAGTCTCTGCTGGGTCTTTTTCAGCAGCTCAGAGGTGTTCATGCTCCAGGATAGGCTCTCCTCGATGTGGACTCCCAAGAAGCAGAAGTCTGCCACCCTCTCCACACAGTCCCCACTGATGATTAATGCGTGGGATCTCTGTTTTTTCTATGATGAGTTATTAGTATTTGAGGTGTTGAGGAGCAGGTTGTTGGCCCTGCACCATGTTGGCCCCTCCTGGAGATGAGCCCCACCACTGTGGTGTCATCGGCAAACTTCACCATGGTGTTGCTGTGATGGACAGGGGAACAGTCGTGTGTGTAGAGGGAGTAGAGCAAGGGATTCCGCACACAGCCCTGGGGAGAGCCGGTACTAAGGCTTAGTGCTGTGGATGTGTGGTGGTGGCCCACTTTGACCCTCTGTCTGCAGTCGGAGAGGAAGCTATTGATCCACATGGAGGTGGTGTGTGGAAGTCCCAGGTCCCCCAGTTTGACCACTAGCTTGTGACGGAGGATGGTGTTGAATGTAGAGCTATAATCCACAAAGAGCATCGGCACATAGTCGCACAGAGCGTCCCCTGCTGCTCCAGGTATGATAGTGCAGTATGGAGTGCTATGACTATGGTGTCCTCCGTGGATCGGACAAACCAAGATTCAGAACCATACCCAGCCAAACAGTGTTGCCACTTTACTAGGAGCACATTTTTAACTGCTCATTGTCACAGATATCTATTCAGCCAATCACATGGCAGAATTTCAATGCATTTTGGCATGTAGATATGGTCAAGACAGTCTGTTGAAGTTCAAACCGAACATCAGAATGGGCAGGAAAGGTAATTTAAGTGTCTTTGAATGTAGCATGGTTGGTAGGCAGGCTGGTCTGAGTATTTCAGAAGCTGCAGATCTACTGGGATTTGTTGATGATGTCAATGAATTACTATTTGATAGCATTTTCTCATTCACTGGACGCATGAGATTTCCGTAATAAGCAGAAATGTTTGCTCATTGTCTTCAGGGTGTGCCTTCAAAATGTTGTTCTTTTAAGAGCCTTGCACACTAGATGTCAGATTGGTACTGTTGTTGGGATGTGCATCTTTACTCTACAGTTTCCTCATTTGTTCAGCTATAGCAGAGAGGTCAACCCACTTCCTGACCCTGGCAGCCCAGCTGTTTTCAGTGGGAACATGCTAAATTAACTTTTTTTCTCAGTGTCCACTGTTCCTACTTGCCACTGTCCCGGACTTAACCACCAGTGTCCCAAATTCAAGTTCTTGTTTTTTCCCATTCTACATAATAAACAGCATGATAATCAGAACAATCAGTAACTTGCATCACTTAATTAACTCATTTTGGTTCATCATGTAAGTTCTGAACACTTCATTTATTAAACACCATTTTATTAACATTAATCATCTGCTGTTTCACACAACACTCATTTTCAGAGTTTGCGCTTTTGACTCTTGAGGTTGCACTAGACGTTTTCATTGTCCGTCGTTTTGACGGACAGGGTTGTAAAACATTTCGTCAATAATCTATTTTCATGTGTCTTTAATTTCAATGTCAGTTTGGCGTGATGTCATGACCACAGATCTCAGTGAAAACAATAAGTAGCGTGGGAAATTACCATGAAGCTCGCCAATTTCTGTCTAACTTTACTGAAGTGAAGCTGTCAGATAGGCTACTCTCCAGTATTTGTTTATTTTATCAAGAATAGCCTATAGCTTAGAACTGCCACAGTGAAATGTCAAATGCTAACTTAGATAACTGTAGTTAGGCTACATTGAAACACTATCATTTTGTCAAATCGCAGTTGCAGTAGGCTATTTAGCTCAGCATGGTATTGGTGACGTTTCGTCTGTCACTGACAGAAAACACGCAGCGTTTTAGTCAGAGAGGACGGTCACCAGTGTAACCTTAGGCCTACACCATCAGTCAAAAATGTTCACAATGTCATGAAAACAAATGCCATTTCCTAGCCTACCTGCCTGCTGGTTAGGTAGGCCTAAGTTAACCTAGGAATATCGGAAAGTCACCCATTGGGCCTACTGCCCGTGACCTATTTTTGTGTCGGCCTATGTGTCACTTAATATTCATTTTATACATATATAACACCAAGACGGCGGATTCCTAAAGAATCGCAAACACCCATCCCATTTGGGTATCTTATACTGTATTTGTACCAAAATTACATTGTAGCCTACAGTGATTCGAAGAGCAGTAAACAGTGTTGTAAGGCTGTGTAGGCTACAAAACCGCTTCTTTATAGATCAGCTAGCTAACGCTGCTTTTGCCAGCTGCCCGTTATGCCAGATCAAATTTTGTATAATTTTATTCAGATGAGAAAGATACGTTTAGATTCCCATGAGAACTGTTTAGGAAAAAAGTACCTATTTTGAAATTTGCTTTGCCATTTTTTTCTACTGTCCCAGAGTTGTCCCGGAAGCATTTTTTATGGTCCCCGGGACGTCGGGACATCGCTAATTTTGAGCCCTGGGAACATGGCCTCGACTGGGGCCTATGAGGCTATTTCTCGGCATTGTAAACCTTCCTCATCTCATACTTCCTTGTGCATATGTCCAAAGTTCAACCAGGGGGCCTTTTATTGCCCCTTCTCTACATTGTGCTACATTTCTCTTAATGGCGCAAGCGACTACTCCACCACGTAAACAAGCCGTGTCTGCTCAGGGATCTGTTCAATGTCTTAAGGCCTCCCAGCTACCGAACTGGCTTGTCAAGAAGAGGCTCTCATAGTTGTCATTGTTCTGGAGCGGTCCATATAGTAAGGTATTGTGCTTGCAGCTCACTACAGGTTACTGACAAAATAGTGGTTGCCTTTTGGGTTGCAATTAAGCTATGTATTTTACCTGTTTGTGGCACACCCACCACCCACCACCACCACCACCACCACCACACAGCTCCTCTAATATCCAGTCGTGTGATTGTTACAGCCCTAAAAAAAACTTGCCTCTGGATAGCCGCCCCCAGCCCTGTTACTAATTTGATCTGGCCGACGGAGGCCACGCTGCACTGCCAGTGCTGGACCTCGTGGGCCCCTGCTCTGGGGCTGCAGGGGCTGACGTTGAGGAGGGAAGATGACCATGTAGAGCAGTCTGGGGAGGGGGGGCAGGAGTGGGAGGTGCGCGGGTTGTCGAGGAGGTTGACCCCCTGCTTGCCGTTTCCACTTCCCCTTTTAAAGAGAGATCTCACACGCTCGCTCCACCCCCCGTCGCCGTTGACCAGCGCTGGGTATTTTTAGCAAGATAGTCGATCACCACCCTCGCCCCTGCCCTTCCTACCTCTGGTGCCCCTAACCCTTACTCCACTCGCCTCCACTGCGCTCTGCTGTGCTCCTGGTCTCTGCCCCTCTTGTCCTCTTCCTCTGTCTCTTTCTATGCATCCCCCCTCCATCCCTCCTTCCCTCTCTCTCTTTTTTTTTTAAGTGGAGTGTCTTCTCTCCTGCTGTGTTTATTTGGACTTCTGAGAGTTCTGAGCACGGTCTCCCACTCCTGTCTGCTGAAACTGTGTGCATATTGTATGTGTGTAGAGATGAGGGAGCATGCACACATATACACATGCACACACACATACGCACGCACGCACACACACTCACACACACACCCTCACGTGTGCAACTGAAAGCAGTGTGCGATCCCCAGCGGCGTAACTCACAACATTCAAAACAAGATAGTAGCCCAACCAGGCCCTTAAAGGTTCTACTTCAACACCTACAATCTCTGTCCAGCGTCCTCAGGACACCCTCCTGGGTACCGAACCATGTGGAGGCGGCTGGGACTGATCTGGGGTCTGACGCACACTGGTGGTGAGGGAGGACTGAGCAGGATGACTCGCTGCCAGCCAACTAACCCCCCTCCCCTCCTCTCCTCTCCTCTCCTTAGCTCTCTGCCTTTGTTGATCAGAAGGCCGGCAGCGGCAGGCCAGTTAGCCTGAGCCATTGTTGGCAGCACAGCTTGCTACTGTCCACACACACACACACACACACACACACACACACACACACACGCTGGAGGAAGTTCAGTTATTTGTGTACGTGGATGTGGTCAATGACCACAGAGGTGTGTCGCCACCACAGGCCTTCACTCCCTGCTAATGGTAGATCAGCCTCCATGAGACTGTGGCCCAAACTTGAAGAATCTGCTAGCACCCTCTCTCTGTGCACCTGGAACATACTTGGAAGTTCTTGTCTGGTGCGTTCGCTGTGACTCATGTCTTCCATTTGGTTAAAGTGATGGAAGCGAGTTCCCGACATGATAAATAACACTTCTGCAGAACTACGATGAGTAATTAAGTGATGTTTACTTCAGTGGTGTGTGATGGACATGTTTAGAGTAGATTAGGGGAGAAAAGTGTGAAACGCTTAAACTTTAAACACTCATCTGTTTACCTTGTAATTTAATTCTCAAGGAGTTGTGGTTTGTATATCTATGGTTATTGTTGTTAATTTGTGAAATTTGTATGCAGTCTATTACTAATATTGGAATTCTTATATTCAGGCTATATGACTTTGAACTGTTATTATTAATTTTTATGTAATGTTTATTGATGTCATTACAAGTCACTTTGGACAAAAGCGTCTTCCATAAACCAGAAACATAAAACCTTTAAAAATTCACATATGTTATTTGTGTCCTCTCTGTGGTGGGGATGGTTTTGCAAAGAAGCTTTCAAGTGTCACCTCTGGTGCTACTTCCCTCTTGTAGCTTTCCAGTTCTTTGCCTCCAAAACAGTTTAGCACGTTAAAGGCATACACTGGCTCTCACTGTTCTAGCACACCAACCAGACAGCGGGTGCAGCCACATAGACTCATTTCATTTCACCTGTGATTTGTGGAGGAGAGACTATCATGGAAACTTTGCAGTGAAGCGTGACGTGTAGTTTTTGGTAGAGAGACAACCCTGCTCTCCACCCCAGGTCTCTGAATAGCTTTGCCAGTAGTGGAGCGTAGGCCTGAAAGACATCGTGTGTGTGTGTGTGTGTGTGTGGGGGCTGGGACAGATGCATGCCGTTAATGTCTTGTAGCAGGGCCCCTGTGACGGTAGCTTGAAAAGTCTTTGTTGTTGCCTTTGGCCAGGTCAGATGACTGACCAGGCAATAAGGAGGGAGGCTCTAAGATGGCCTCTGTGCTTGTCCTCTATGACTGCTTATTACTCTCCTGCTGCTTAACTGCCAGGGCTAGCTGTCATCTTGGCCGATGGGTCGATAACGCTTTCCCTCTCTCTCACTCTCCACTTCCCTATCTCACCACTGATCGCTCTCTCTCTCTCTCTCCCCCCTTCTTTCTCTCTCTCTCTACAAACTCTTACACACACTGCAATGCACTGATATCAAGAAGACACACACGTACACATACCACACACTTCAGTTACAAGCATTAATGGTAGCTTAATCTAAATTGTTTTGGTAGAATCCTGCAGCCTGTTTGCGCCTCACTAAATGGCTGGAGGATTTCCATTTTTCCTTTCTCCTTTCCTGTACCTCAGTCCTTGTTATCCTACTGTCTAGTTGAGCTTATCTTGAGTGTGTTAAGCTAAATCTTCCTTTGTAGTGTCCAAATTGGCTAATCCATTAGACGTTTCCTTAAACCCTAGTTAAGTGCCATTTCAATAAATGGGTTGTTTGCCTTGCCAGGAATAATGTTTTTGTCAACCTGTTTTTTTTCAGACTGAGTGAACTGTGAACAATGTTGTCAGGGGACCTTGACTTATCTCCGTCTTATCCGTTACCCCACATGTTGTCCTAGGAAATGACCAGATATTTCTATGTCTGAACATGTGTGAAGGAAGACTGTTGAAAAATACCTGCACCGTGCTCAAGAGTTGTTTTCTTTTTTTTTGTCTCTGTACCTAGATTGCGTTAGCACTCACTATATCTTCCTCTTCCTCCTCTTCCTCTCCTCAGCCCTTGAGCTCCGGCCCCACACCCGCCGTAAGAACGAAGGACCGTATCGGCATCGGCGTCCCTCCCCCTATTCCCTGCTGCCTCTCGCTCCTCCTCGAGGGCTCCTGCTCCTCCTCTCCGCCGCCGCTGCCACCGCTGCGTCTCCCCTGCCGTAGGATGTCCCGCAGCCCCGAGCTGAAGGACGACCCCATGGAGTGCCCCCTGTGTATGGAGCCGCTGGAGATCGACGACGTCAACTTCTTCCCCTGCACCTGCGGCTACCAGATCTGCCGCTTCTGCTGGCACCGCATCCGCACAGACGAGAATGGCCTCTGCCCCGCCTGCAGAAAGGTAGGCGTCCTCCACCTGGCATTTACTTTGCATGTATTTATTTTAGAAGACACTTTAATGCCAACAACACTCAGTTTTGTAGAAATACACAAGAGCTGGTATTCATGACCATGACCTTGGTATACCAGCTTAACCAGTTGAGCAACAAAAACACATTAGAGTGCCAAACAACAAGTTGCCCATCTTCATTTGTATGAAAATGGTCTATTTGTATTTCCAGCAATGTGTAACTAGAGAAAACACTGAGCAGAACCTCAGCTGGGGGAAGCCTAACTGCTGGAAAAAGCCTGCAGGACTGGGTGACTGTTTCCCTCCTCAGATGTGGATAGAGAATGGGGTCGGTCAGTTCACTTTTTGGCCTACTAGCCAAAGTGGCTGGTAGATGGAAAAAAAAATGACCGGCCAGACATATCTTTTACCGGCCAAAACTAAACGATGCTTTTCCTAACTACTTTGAAAGTATCATTATTATGTGGCTCTTCACAACGCTGCAGGAAGTTCTATTCAAATGAGCGGGTCTTCCCAGTGTTTGGAGGTCCAATAAATTTGTAGCCTATGATGACCACTGCAAAAATATTGTGACGATGGTAACGAGTTTTGAGCTATGAATCACATCTTTCATATCATTCTGTGAGTAGTTTGTTTGCTATCGCAATGGAACTTCATTGAAAGTGAAAGTAAGCAAGTCATGCACATCTGAAACTTTCTATTTGTGTGGTGTAGTATTTGTTTTCTCAGCGTAAAACAGTAACAAAATAACTAAGACTTCCTTTTCTCGTTTTGGCAACTAGCTGTATAACGAGCAGGATAATATATTTTCCTAGTGCTGGGTGGTATGACCAAAAATGTATATCACGGTATTTTTCAAAATTCTTACAGTTTCACTTATGACGGTATTTTTTTCCCCCATGCATAATCAGATGTTCAGCATTTCCTACAGGTTGAGAGAGGAATTACTGCAGTACACTGACTAAGGATGGTCTATTTTACTGTCATGATGTAGAATAACTCTAATTTATCTCTAATGCAGTTTTGCATGGCCCCAGAAAATGATGCTGTTTACAAAGAGCCACTCATGATTCTAATGAAGAATCTAATCAGAATGCAAAGACAATTGCAGTCAAAATACAGAACTTTTACTGTGCAAATTTCACAAACATCTTGCATGGCGGTATATTAAAATTTCATATCATAACGAAAATATACACCGGTATACGATGTGAACCGGTATACCGCCCAGCACTATATTTTCCGTTGGATATTATTGGAAAGTAAATTCTGACCATACATGTCAACATTGATTTCTGAAAATAAGGGAGGTTTCTCGATAGGGCAAACAGGACCTTGACGTATAGCCGAGTTGATATGACAAGCCAGTTTAACGTGACAGACTGAAGTAGCCTATTCTCGCAGTTGATAATCAGACGTATTCCACATGCCGAAGTGGCACAGTACCTGCCATAATTCAGCCGCCAATACAAAAATCTACTCGCCATTGGAGCTTGGATATAGAGATGAAGCCAGGATGCATGATGGTGTCAATGTTGAGGATGGAGAGGATCGACTGATGCAGATGCTGGCGACAGTCTTCAATTTAGTTTAGTGTTACACTGTTGGAAAGTACCTACCAGTCCTCAGTCACCATCTGGCTGTGATGTCATGCCCAGAGAATCATGTTTGAAGAAGTTGAATAGCTTTCAGTATTAGGCGAGCTGATTGTCAATGACCAGTGTACAATGTCCTTCCTCTGATGATAAGCCGTACAGAGATACAAGGAGCAAACTCTCTATTTAGGTTCTAAAAGAGCGGTTTGTCTCCATTTCTTTAATGATAGGTTTCCATTTCAGCATATTTCGCTTTGTTTTCATTCAAGTTGAATGGGGGTGACTTTCACTCTGATTGGGCGAAATGAGAGTGAATTCTCAGAGGAATTGCGTACAAAGTTGGTGAATCCTTAACTTTATGCGAATGAGAACCACTCGAGAACCAATTGGTTCAGCGTGTGTGTGTGTGTGTGCGTGTGCGTGTGCGCCTCTGTGTCTTAAATTCACCTCATGCACTGCCTTGTGAGAAGCTCCGCAGTGCTGTGTGAGTGTAGCCCAGAGATCAGGTGTGTGCCTTTTGACTTCCATCAGAGCGTTTACTTCAGAGTCACTCTCGCTACCCAGCATTCATTTAATCTTGCCAGGGAGGGCCTTGGCTTTGGTTACGCCAACAGAGAGACAGCACTGGGAAAGTTGTACGCATAATAAGTGGGCGAGCAAGAAGTGTTTCAGAAGATGTCCCCTCCTGTGTAAAACCCAGACAAGTCGATATTGTCAGCGTGCTCTCTGGACTAAAGACAAAAGCGGCGTTGGATCAATCTTGGGATGACTCCTCCTTGATGTTCTTCCAGCCTCCGTTAGCCTGCACAGACACAGGCAGGGTGTCCCGTTTAGTGAGCATCAGTACTGGTAGTGCCACTTTTGTGAAATATATTTGTTTTGAAACCTGACGCTGCCTTCTGTGAGGGATGTGTTGAATCGCTGCTTCATGCTGATCTCTCCATGTGATGTCTGATCTCAGGGCCTGTCCACACGGAGACGCTTTTTAGGTTAAACGCAGAGGTTTTGCTTCGTCTTGGCCGAGCGTCCAAATGAATCCTGTAAACGCACTGCCCGAAACCACACTTTCTTGAAACCTGGTCCCAGAGTGGAAAAATCTGAAACCGTAGCCCGTTTGAATTCGTTTAGACAGCGAAACCGCACATCCTGCTTGCGTATCGATGATATGACATTACCTACGATTACACTCCGTAAGATAAATATCACAACTGGTGCTGCGCAGCGCCAATACCTTATGACTTGGTGGACTGAACACTGTTTTTCCCGGTGTTTTTTATGCATTCTAGCTACTGTCAGTGACGCGAGAGAACTGAAGTTATTAGGAAAGTGCGGTGTAAGTTTAGGCTACATTAATTTGTGCGTAGTGCCAATGTCATTCATTTATTTTACATGTCTTACAACATATATACATGCATTCACAGTCGAGTGAAATCAGATATAAGCATACAAAGACGCTTAGAACTCATGTTAAGCCGATGGTAGCACACTGAATGCAAATGCGCGATTTGATGCAGGCAAAAGTATTGACTGTTACTAACGAAGGTTTTATAGCAATATTATAAATGTGGCGACAGAATAGCCTAGAACTTGGGTAAGCCTTGCGTTTAGTACCCTAATTGCGGTGATAGCCAAAACTAATGTGAATCACGGACTATCCTACAACCCAAGAAAGTAAAGGTGATTAGTAGGCCTACCTGCGTTAGCCAAATAAAGGACGGGACTGCACCCTTCACAAACCGTAAAATAAAGTGTATTAGTTTTACAGTTGACTACAGTTGACAGTTCACCATCAGTCCACACAAACAATTCTGGTTTCCTTGCACTAGCCATTTCGTCGTAGCCTATTCTGTCTGTTTGTAAAGCGCAAGTTTTGGTCAATTTCTGTAAAGAAACAGTGCCAGCTATAGGCCTGTGGTATGAAGTAATGTGTTGAGTCGTTGAGATGGATCCGTTTGGACGCAAATATTCTTGATACGGTTCCAGGGAAGACGGAGGAAAAAAAGATCGGTTTGGTACGTGTGGACTAGGCCTCAGTGAGTTGCTCGAGATGAGTAGGCATGTGTTGATATCAAAATGAACAGACAAGCAATTAAAGGAATCACATGCATGTCATTCTGTGTCAGATCAGATAAGATTGTTGTTGCAATGTCTCAGATGTTGTTCAGACCTTGTCTACATCATGAATGGGTCCCAAAACCAAGGCCTGTAAAATATTTTTGTTAAAATCCTATGTCTTCATATTTCATTGCCTGATGTTTATGACCATTAAATGTAGAGAACTCAACTATTGGCATTAACTATTATTTTAGCCAACAAAATGCTGATTGTTGTCATGTGAGTACAAAAGTTTATAAGACCCTCAACATAAAATCCTTAATAATCTTTTTTGCACTCTAGGACCTATATCAAATCAGTGGGCAGACAAACTTGTAATGATACTGACACACAGAGAACAGTTTGGGCAGGCTAGGAACAATACTTTTGATACTAATGCCCAAACAAGGCTCCCAAGATAAGGCATTTTTTGAGTGTGAAAATCCAAGGTATGTAGCACAACATTAAGGCCTATTTTATCACTTCACAAACAAGCACTTAAAGTCTTGGACAAAAAAAACAAACTTTACCACCACTAACATTCTTAACAAATATAACCTACTCAGTTGGGAAATATTTTAAAACACAGTGATGCATGCCTAATTTTTAAGATCATTAATGGGATAGGAAGGATCCCCCTCCACTCAGCACTTTTATACAGCAAAAGTCATCTAGCAACAGAACCACAAGGTCTGCCTTAAGAGGGGACTGTGTAGTCCCTCTTAGGTCCAGATCCTTTTGCCAATTATGTTTTTCTGTGAGAGCCTCTAAACTATGGAATCAATTGCCAGTGGACATTAGAAACTCCACATCTCACCATACATTCACACACCATCTTAAGGACTGGCTTTTGAGCATACAAACATGTGAGCACCTCTCATAATACATTAATGTTGGTCTGCCTCTATAGTTTAGCTGTCCTGTAACCAATGGTGTATGTATGATAGATAGATGGATAGATGGTTACTTTATTGATCCCTTAAGGGTTGTATGGTTATATGTCTTATGTTCTAAATGTTTTAATGGAGCCAGTCCTATGGCATTATGTTTTATTGCTGTATGTCAATTGCTATGTGATTTAATGTTTTTTTTTTAGCCACCATGTGCCTAGTATAACATCTTGCCAATGGACTACAGTTGAAAATTAGCCTGCTGGCTAACACTGGCACATTTACAGAAATGTTGATCAATGTGCACTGTCCTTTTAATAAATAAATGAAATGAAATGAAAGGGAATAGAATATTTGAAAACATTGGAATTAAATAAAAATAGTTTACAGATATTCGTTTTGGAACCTAAACATGTAGACAAACTGTGCAAAATCTGAGACATTGCAGCAACCATTTTCCTGAATGCTATCTGACTTGACACGTCATGACCCATGCACCTGTTCAAACTTTTTCTGGGATGCATGGATCACAATCTCTACAGCTAAAACATTTGTCTCACCATTGTCAGCACATTGCATATCAGCCTATGGTGCTCTTTTGCTCCCTATCACTCTTTCTCTTACACACACACACACACACACACACACACACACACACACACACACACACACACACACACACACACACACACACACACACACTTCACTCACACACACACACACACACACTCTCCTTCACTCAAGTCGCTTCATTTCAAAGCTTCTCTTGTCTGTCTGCCTCTGTCTCTCTTTGTGTCTGGCTTGATTTTTCTCTGTCTCAGCGACGTGCAAACTCTTGATCGATCTCTCTCTCTCTCTCTCTTCTCTCTCTTTTCTCTCTCTTTCTTTCTTTCTTGCTTTCTTTCTTTCTTTCTCTCTCTCTCTCCCTCTCTCATGCGCTCTCTAGCCATACCCAGAGGACCCGGCCGTGTACAAGCCGCTGTCCCAGGAGGAACTGCAGCGGATCAAGAACGAGAAAAAGCAGAAGCAGAACGAAAAGAAGCAGAAGATCACGGAGAATCGCAAGCACCTGGCCAGCGTGCGCGTTGTCCAGCGTAACCTGCTCTTCGTGGTGGGGCTGTCGCAACGACTCGCCGACCCCGAGGTGAGACATGTGTCACACACACACACACACGCGCATGCACAGACACATATTCAAAGACACACACACGCACACACACGCGCATGCACACGCATGCACAGACACATACTCAAAGACACACACACACACACATACACAGGCATGCACAGACACACACTCAAAGATACACACAGGCATGCACAGACACACACTCAGACACACATACACACACACACACACACACACACACACAAAGATACATCTACAGTACAGGCAGACACAGCATACAGTTTCTCTCACCAGCCACCTATACTCACTCACACTTTTTCACACTTAGGGCCCATGTCCACCACTCGCGTTATTTGCGCTGACAGCACCCTCAACCTGTTGCTAGGTTGCGAAGTTTTGATTGGTCGTAGAGAGAGAAGTGACATTGACGAGCCCAGCGCTGTTCTAAAAGTTGAACAGATTTCAACTTTTAACGCTCTGAGCACCGAGGGCGCTGAGCGCTGTGAATGCTGAATAGCCACCGTAGGTGCAAAAAACGCGATTGCTAGACACAGGGCCTTAATCGACACAGATGCATTCATTCTCACTCTCAATAAGTTCCGAAGCTCTGAAACTCTTGCACATATGCAGATCTTTCAGTATACATAACATGCAACGTATACATGTCAGGATAGGATCACAGGAATGCCAAACCGCCTGTTTTTGTATAAGTTTCCCACAATGCACATGGGCAACAATGACCTGAAAAGATATGCTGCGCTGTAGTTTTGCGAAAAGGCTTTGTGTTCATCCCATAAAAAATTTAGATTTGGATTTACTGTAGCTCTTAATGATATTGGCTTTTTAGAGGCAAACAACAAGTGGTTTCTGTTGTTTGATGGAATGGACATTCTTCCAAAATGGGTCCCTGGAGAATTAACACACACACACACACGCTTGCTAGAATAGGATATTTTAATGGCACTTTTTCTCAGTCATTGTTTTCTCCATCATTGAGTCTGATGATATGAGTCTGGTGTCAGCATGGTTTCACATGGACACAAACCAGCAGGCTGTCCCCTGGCATCCCAGCCCTGCCCAGCATCCTCTTTTGTCCTCTTTTGGAAGAGCACAGGGTTTAAATGGGTGAGGTTTCTGCCAAATGTCCACAACCTGCCCTGTCCTAATTAGCATTAATAACCTGAATTTTGGACAAGGGGGGGCTGCCGACAAGAATGACCAGAGGTCTTTGTTGTGAGGCTTTTGTTGACTGAAGGCAGACGTTTGAACGCGCCGATGTCCAGCCAACTGCTTGCCTCATTCGACATCCATCCTGTCTACAATAGCAGTGTTTATAATACAAGACAAGACTACAGGACAGTGTTTCACAATAATCCCATGCATCCTTTTGACTTGTTTTTTGTGGCTAGCTCCCAACATGCCAACCTCTTTTATATTTACGGTTTGCCAGAACGAGGCCTTCCTGGGAGCTGCTTAACCGTATCGAGGTACACAATGTGCACTGGCACTCACTATAATCCAAAATACAGTGCCGCCAATAGGGCTGTCCTTTTTGTGAAAAAACATTGATTGAATGATTGAAACGGCTGTTTCCGGTGTGTAAAATTGGTGGGAATTTTCTTTTTAGCTTTCGCAATGATTACTGCACTTCGGAATTCTTTTATCTTATATTTTTGTTTGTGAATTTTGTAACATCTATCTATTTTTATTTGTCTAATTCGTTTCAAATTAATAGTGTACATATTTGGTTAAAATCGATTCTCTATTTCAGTTTTCGAAACTTGTGTTGTTTGGTCCAATCGATTGTGCAATCGATTTTCGAACGTAAAGTTACAGCCCTAGCCGCCAATATCCAGTGACATATGAACGGCTAGTGGCAACATGTCAGTGTGAGTTTTTGTGCTCACTGCTTTGGCACTTGTGTGGCAGCATGACGGGTCTTGCCATTGCCGATGGCGTGTATTGCTGAATGTTGCTGGCAACCGACCCAGTAGCCATTCAAAAATGACCCTGCTGTTTAAACAAACCAGGTAGGGGGGATTGAGCTGCGTGTCATTGCCAGCCGTTTGGCGAGGGTGCCAATGTGGGATTGCCACGTGCACCCCTACATAAACAGCCTTTTTATGGCTGGCTCACCTCGCGTCTCCTCAGGCCATGTGGAAAACCCAGCCAGGACGGAAGAGACCACAGTCCAGCAGCGGCACAAAGCGTTGGATTAAATTAAAATGCCCAGAGCTGGTAAGGCCGACCGTTAGCTGCTACAAGGACTCCTTCGTCCATAGCTTAACCCTGTCTGCACCTTCAGTGTGCTTCTGGTAATGTGTCTTTGAGATTGACATCCAGTCAGTTATCAAGCGATTTTAACCAGCGTAAATGACTTCCCATGCAGATTGTGTTTTTTTAAAATCAGGCTCCTATAGGTTTTTGCCTACAAATTGATATTTCAGACCAGGATGAGAGAGGTATATGGCGGGTTTGAAGCGAAATTATTTGATTAACGTATACTGTATATGGAGAGCATTCGCTCACCATTGTTATCTTATTTTTTGACGGAGGTGGTGTTTAGAGGCCTTTGCATCTGAACTCTTCACATGTACTAGGTAATGAACCCTGGCGACTTTGATATTTGTCTGAGGTACAGCTGCACCTGCACGCATTAGATTTCATATGAAGGTGTTGAACTGCTGCTATGAAGGTGTTGAACTGAAGATGGGATGGATTCTCTGCATTTGATGAAGCCTCCACAAAAACCTTATCACATGTGTTTGAAGCGTCTTGTTTTGTCATTCATTTATCTATGTATCTTTATTCAATAGATTTTGCGATACATTCTTGCAATACAGTGCAATACACCACAGGTGCTGATGTGGCATTAAACCCAAATTCACTCACTCTGGTTGGACGGATGTGTACAGGGAGTGTGAGGTCTTTTCTTCCATCATCCTATCTGCAACTAGTAGAGTTTCATAGTTGTGATGGTCTGGCATTCTGTTTCCTCTGCTTCTTCTTTTACTGTTGTTTTTCTTGTGCTTCCTCTGAGTGGAAAGCTGAGGAGGAGGAAGAGGAGGAGGCGATGAAGGGGGGTGGCAAGCAGCAAGTGCTGTGGTCAAACAAAGACCACAAAGAAACCGTCTGCAGTCTGGTCACAGCCCGCCAGTGACCAGAATCTCAAAAGCCTGCCTGTGCTCGGCTGAATGAGACGGTCAGAGCACAGACACACACACACACACACACACACACACACACACACACACACACACACACCACACTCATACACAAATACACCACATACAAGCGCACACACACATAGAAAAATGCACAATGCACACACCCACAGATATACTTATTTGAACACCAGATGCACCCAAATCACATTTCACATTCTCACATTTCACACTCCCGTGTAATGGATGATTGGAGTCAGTCTAACTGTGATAGGCCAGACGTCAAGTGAAATCATGTTGAGCTAACAGCAGTAAACAAACATGCTGTTTCACGTTAATGTCACTGCTCATTTGAAATGCCTTGACCTGTGTCTTGGTGTGAACAACATCCGCCCAGAAAACACACACACACACACAGAGAGACACTTCTCTTGGTCCCCTTCTCTGCCCACGCGTCCTCTCAACAGGCCTGCTTTTCCGGCTGTCTTGTCAGTGTACACATCCATCCATCCATCCCTTCAGTCATTCATTCCCTGGAACGCGATCTCTCTCTGTGGCCTTCTTCCTGTGTTGTTTTGCACTGATCTTGTTTTTCATATGGTTAGAGCTGCTCACGTCTCTGGAAGAAAAATAAATCGACCTTCAACTATTCAGCCATAATAAAAAAAAAAAATAGAAATGTTATTCATATAAGTTTTCTCTGTGGAAGTTGAAAGGTTTAGTAATGTTGTATATATGTGTACCCTGTGAAGGCTTTTTGAATAATGTATGTTATGTATGCATTATGCTTTCATATATGGTGTGGAAAATACATAGGCTCCCAGCCTCTGTTACATGTAAGTCTTTCTGTGTGTTTACTCCTGCCGATCAGAGCCTCGGTCGGTTGATTCCTTGTCTCCTCACTGATTGGCCCCCTGCAGTGAGCCAGGAGAATCAACCCCCCCCCACAAACACCCACCCACTCCCTCCCTCAGCCCACCAAATTAACCTCCCTCAGCCGCTCTCAATTGCCCTCATTTGAATATTTACCGGCTAATCAGCCTCTCGCTGCCCCCTAAATGATGGGCAAATTGGCCTTCCGTCCCTGACTCCTCTATCTGGCGCTATTTGTGTCTGTCTGTCACTCCTGCTGTCTGAGTTGGAGTCGAGACGAAAGCCGGAGAAGTTTTGAGTTGTTGCTCGTCTTGAAGATGCTCTATGACGGGGGACTGCGGATATGCAAATGAATCTGAAGCGACATCTGGGGCCTGTGTTTTGAAATTGAAACAAAATAAAATAGATGAACAAAGAAGAAATCAAGATGGGGGGAATCTAAAAGAACGTTGCACTGTTAAATTTATCCTACACTAGAGAGCCTCGTAGCTGTGAGTTGACCTCCTTTCTATTCTGTGTTCTCCTCCACCAGGTTTTAAAGAGGCCAGAGTATTTTGGGAAGTTTGGGAAGATTCACAAAGTGGTCATCAACAACAGCACATCATACGCAGGCTCACAGGTGAGACGGGCTACAATTGACTGACCGCACCCTAATTCATCGTGTGTGTCTGGTATGCAAATGTTACATTGAGTTACTGTGGTTGATTGGTACTTGGTTGTTTTTGAGCTTGATTTATTTATTTTTCTGCAGGGTCCTAGTGCCAGTGCATACGTCACTTATATCCGCTCAGAAGACGCCCTTAGAGCTATACAGTGTGTCAACAATGTAGTAGTTGATGGCAGAACTCTTAAGGTCAGTGGTTAATGGAACTTAAACCACTTCACATTACCTTGCCATACTTTTAACTGAGGAGCTTGAAAAAATAGTAGTGTTTCCATTAACAATGTAAAGGCAGGCAAAGTTAATCAACCTGGTCTTTTTTTTTTTTGTCCAACAGGCTTCTTTAGGTACAACAAAATACTGCAGTTATTTTCTGAAGAGCATGCAGTGTCCCAAACCAGACTGCATGTATCTACACGAGTTGGGAGATGAGGCGGCTAGTTTCACAAAAGAGGAGATGCAGGTATAGGCAGTCTCCACATTCCTCCTCACTTTCTGCATTACACGCTGTTGCTATTGTTTGGGCATTGACGTGTGTGGTATGTGTCTGTGTCTGTGTCTGTCTTTGTGTGTGTGTGTGGGTGTGTGTGGGTGTTTCTTTAGGCGGGAAAGCATCAAGAATACGAACAGAAGCTCCTTCAGGAGCTCTACAAACAGAACCCTCACTTCCTGCAGACCTACACAGGCGAGAAGACGAAGGGCAAGTCCAACTCCACACAGAGGTACACCATCCCCCAGCTCCCTGGCCCCTACGCACCAGCATAGCAAGCATTCCAGGACTTTGTCACGTACATAGAGATGCAATGAAATGTTACGGTTGCTAAACTCTTCCCTATGTAAGGCCATCCTGAGGGATTACCAACTGTTATTGAGGATTATTTGTTATCTTTTAATTAAAGATTAAAAAGATCAAGAGATAGAATTAATAGAGCAGAGTAGAATAATTCAGAAGACAGGATGTGACTGACATACAGGTATTAAGTGCCGAATGTCAAGTGTCCATGCACTGCAAACTGTTTGCGTACACCTCTCTAATTTGCACGCCATGTTTTGCTGTAGATCCCAGTAGGGTTGGTTTGTGTCAGATTTGACAGATTGGCGGTTTATTTGAGATTGACAGAGCACACAATTAGCCTTTCTTTTAGTTTCTGAGTCATTACTTCATACGCTTGTGCTCGAGCGAACCCGGGGGGTGAGCTGAACCCAGTCTCTGATGGAAGGAGGTTTGTAAAGGTTTTTGTTGTCGTCTATTTTTAACCCCAGTATTTGTTTTCAGTTATTTGTAATGAGAGAATCAGTCTCCTTGTATTGTAACGTTCTTAATGACGAGGTCACTGTGTTGCCATTGCCTTTGGAGTTCCTAATTAAAACGAATAGAATTTGCCTCCAAGGCTGTCTTGATATGTAAGTAACTAACAATGTAGGTTAAGTAGATAATGGTTTTGCAGGAAGTTATAGATAATTCATGAACCCCAGCTGAAAATTGTAGTTACATTGTCTCGGTTAAAGACGGAAGAAGATAATAAAACCTAAAATATGACAAGCTGACTATTGTGAGCCCTGTAAAAGATATGGTTTATTTATTCACCTGATCATTCAACCAATTAGCAAGAAAATTCCACAGGGCAAAAATTAATATTTATGATATGCTACATGAATATCTCTGAAATGGGAACAAGAAGTTTAATAGTTCAGACAACCATCCTTTTTTAGGATCATATTAGTCTTAAGTTTACCAAATGTAAATGAATCTGTATTTCAAACAGGGAAACAAAGTGAGAATGGTCAAGAGTGAGAATATCAAAATACATTGATCCTCACTCCTGACCATTCTTTATTTCTTTATCAGTCATAAATGAGGATCAGAGTATGTAATGGATAATGTATAGAACGCCGGTCTAAAATAAGGAAAATAAGTCCCGACAGTGCGAACAGGCGCGTCGGGCTCTTGCTTCATCCTGAAGGGACATATTTTCCGATAATGACGCCGTTCTATACATTATCCCGCTTATTATACGGCTACTTACCAAAAAACGAAAAAATAAACTCCACATGATATGTCTCTACATTTATTTGTTACCATTTTGTTGTGGCTTTTGCTGAGAAACAAGTAATTCGTAACACGCTGAACTTGAATCAAACATTCTTTAGAACACAGCTGATCAACCGTCTTCTTGCGAAGTACAGACGTAAATCAGACGCACAAAACCCATTGCCATTGACAGCAGTAATTATGTTTCAGCGGTAATTACATGAAAATATATTACCGTAGAACATTGGGAAATCCCATTCAAGTCAATGGAGCGTTCAACTAACATTGTGAACAGCCGTATAATAATTTGATTTATCTGCCATTGTTTATACACAGTTATACACAGATTTGTAATACACAGTGTCCTGTAAGCAGTGAAAACTGACTCCTAGTAGAGGTCAAAGATGTATTGTCCATACACCCTCAGGTGGACTCAGCAGTACATGCGTATTTGTATGACCCTAGCTGTGTGTGTGTGTGTGGGGGGGGGGGGGGGGGGGGGGTGGGGGGGGGGCGGCTGTGTTTGGTTGCCATAGTATGTGTAATGCAGCCCGACCTTCTAGTCTCACTGAACTGGTCTGAAGATCTGAGGGTGAATGTCAAGCTGACTTTGGTGGATCTCTCTCTCTTTTTTTCTTTCTCTCTTTCTCCCCCTCTCTTTCTCCCCCTCTCTCTTTCTCCCTCTCTCTCTCTCTCTCTCTCTCTCTCTCTCTCTTTCTCCACAGGCCCAACAGTAACAACAAAGATGCGTGGCCGTCGTTACAACCGTCAGGGAAGACAGCCAATGGGCTGACAGAACACCGCAAAACCCCACCCTTGGACGGAGGCTCAGACTCCGACCACATGACGCCTGACGGAGCGGACTCAGACCTCGGCCTAGGCTCTGTCCCCGCCCTCTCGCCCTTTTCCTCAAACTGTGACCCCTCCAGGTAACCAGTCAACTGTCGCCATTGATGCACCTCCTCCTCACTTCAGCCAATCAGGAATAAAGACCTTCTGTGTTAAATCCCCTTGGTCTTTGTAATAGTTTTTATTAAATGTTACAATGTTTACGGGGGCAGCCGTGGCCTACTGGTTAGCACTTCGGACCTGTAACCAGAGGGTTGCCGGTTCGAACCCCGACCAGTAGGCACGGCAAGGCACCTTAACCCCTCACTGCTCCCCGAGCGCCGCTGTTGATGCAGGCAGCTCACTGCGCCGGGATTATTGTGTGCTTCACCTCACTGTGTGTACACTGTGTGCTGTGTGTGTTTCACTAATTCACGGATTGGGATAAAAGCAGAGACCAAATTTCCCTCACAGGATCAAAAGATCTTATACATACTATACTATACATAGTTTATTGCGTATCCATATGTAGTTCTTGTAGGATTATGTTGAGCATTAATTTTTACATGTTACACTAAGTGCTTAACAGTATTAAGTTTCATAGTATCTAGGGACACTTACTATGGAGATAGGCGAAACTGATTATTCAAGTGGTAGAGTAAGTGTGTGTGTGTGTGTGTGTGTGTGGGCTGTCTCGGAGGTTCTGCACTGTCTCTTGTGCAAGCTGTTTTCTTTCATCACTCCCTACCAGCCTACGCTGTGCTCCATGGCCGTTCATGCTCCACTTATCTCCAGAACTACTGCGGCGCTGCACCTCACCAAAAAAAATAAAAAAAATAGTGGCCTACAAATCAAATTGAATAGAACTGCAAATATCTTTAGTCTGCGCAGCACTATGCCCCCCCCCCCACCCCACCCCTTCTGCTCTCCTCTGCGTAGCGCCTCCCAATGTCAAATGCTTGTTATAGCCACAGCATTGTCCTGAGCCTGGGTAGTGTGCAATGCAGTGCAGCGTTGGCTGAAACCAAGCGCTTGCTCGACTCACAGAAACTGATGATGTCACTCTTGCACTGACCTCATAACCTCCCCCCCCCTCTCTCTCTCTCTCTCTCTCTCTCTCTCTCTCTCTTTTTCTGTGCTTCTTTTTTAGCCCCACTGATAAATCTTCAGAAGCCATCAGCATAGGAAACGGAGACGCCACCCAGCAGGTAACACGGCACACAACAATCACATGTACATCTGCAAACGCGCATCAAATTTTACCTTTAAGAGCTCTCAATCCTCCAAGGATGTTTGGCACGTTTAGCTCCCTAGTCTCCTTATTTATATATATATATAGACATACAACATAAAAAAAATAATAATAATAATGTCACAGCCTTCCTAAGTTTGACGAATGTAGAGTGAGTTTGTGCTTCCCATGTCAGGTTTGATGACGGTGACCAACGAAGTGTCCTTTTAAAACACAATTACAGGTATTAGATCATGTACACCAGTCATACATATGGATTAGGGACCAGAAGAACTTGCCATATTTTGTCCTTTATAGCTAAAAATAGCTGTTCTATTCAGATCTTTAGAACTGCTGTCGTGATAAATGCATGTTTTTTTGTCGTCTGTAATTTCTGTGTGGTTTCCTGTACTCAGATCCCCAGCAGTGACTCGCCGTCGCCCCCACCTGGCCTGTGCAAGCCCAGCCTGGTGGCGCCCATCAGCGTGCCCGGGCTGACGGCTCGCTCGCCCTTTGAGGGCGCGGCCGCCGAGTCCCAGTCGCTCTTCTCGGACAACAGTAACTTCCGGCACCCCAACCCCGTGCCCAGCAGCCTGCCTGGCTTCCCCAGCTCCCCGCACAGTGGCGGCAGCGACTGGCCCACCGCCCCCGAACTGTTCGCCTCAGGTAGCCCATCCTCCAGACAGACAGACAGACAGACAGACAGACAGACAGACAGACAGACAGACTTCATACATATAAACTATTTGTAGTATAGTTCATATGTATCTATGTAAGATGTCTATTCTGAAATCCAGACGTTACAGCACTTAGCATGGCCAATCTGAAAGGGCTAGTGCTTTCAGTTTGGGATTAATGCTTTGAATGTACAAATTGAGATTACATAGCAGTGTAAGAAGGAGAGACACATATTGGCACATGTATTGGTACTTGCTACACTTGGTACTGGTGCTACTTTAAAATCAGTTCTTGTGCTCAGCCATCTATCTGCATGCACAAATTCCTCAATAACAAATGCAAAGCACAACACTGCTAATCCTCAATATCCCTATGTGTCTAATCATCTTTAAATCCCTGCAATTGTATTGTTGCAACTATTACTGCCATATATTTTGTCCTCATATGACCCCAAAGCCCAGCGTAATGCAGGGTTTATGTAACCCCCAACACTAAAAATAGTTAAGTGAAATACAATACACTTACCAAGCCACATAGAGTATATACTGGGTAGAAGTCCAACATCCAGTAGAAGTAGAAAATATTCCACTTTTTAATAATCTAGTATTTTATCTCATATATTAGTCAAGGCCAAGGCATGGTGGTCCTTGTCATAAGTAATTGCAGTAGTTCACACTGGCGCCCTTACGTTAGTTTCTGAAGTGTTAGGTCTGTTCACACCAGTCAAGTAGCAACCTTCTTTAAAGCAACTCAGACTTTGTAGTTTTGACCTCCCAGATGTTCTCCTGAGAGTGGGATCCTAATTATATTTCTCTCACCTTTCTCCTCCCTCCCTTTCTCTTCTCTTTGCTTTTCTTTTCTTACTCTCTCTGTTAAACTCTTCCTTTCTCTCTCTCTCTTTCTCTCTCTCTCTTCTATCCTCTCTTTCTCTTCTATTCTTTGTCTCTAGACACCATCCCGGTGTCCTCCTCCACAGATTGGCAGGCAGCCTTCGGCTTCGGCTCGTCCTCCAAGCAGCAGCAGCAGGAGGACGACCTGGGCTTCGACCCCTTCGACATCACGCGCAAGGCCCTGGCCGACCTCATCGAGAAGGAGCTCTCCGTGCAGGACAAGGCCGCGCTGGTGTCCTCCTCGTCGGGTTTCGGGCTCCCGCACAACCCCTTACTCCCCCATCCTCACCACCACCACCACCCTCACCACCACCATCACTACCACCACCACCACCACCACCACCCAGGCCTACCCCCCGCCTCCCCCTCGTCTGCCTCTAAACTTGGGGGGGCTCTACCAGGCCCGCCCGGTGCCTCTCATTTCCTCCTGAACTGTGTGCCCCCACAATCTCTTCATCAGCCCCCAACAAGATTCTCTCAACTGCAGCTCCAACAGCAGCAGCAGCAGCAGCAGCAGCAGCGCTCCGTCTACAGCTCCTTTAGTTTCCCTGGGCAGACGGCAACGTCTCCCTCGCACCCGGGGTCAGGTCCTGCCGCCTCTCTGCCCCCAGCCGCTGCGGCCGCCTCCCGCCTGCCCTGGCTGGCAATGCCCATGCGCAGCAACCCCACGCACTTGAAGCACGCCGCTGCAGGTCCAAACACCACCATAGCCAACTCCGTTGCTGCTGCCTCTGCCATTGTGCCTCCTTCCTCGGCCGGTGGCTTCTTGGACTTGAGCTTGCCATCGCAACAGCTACAGCAACACAGCACAGGGCTGGGAGGCATCCACATCACAGGTGAGTGCATTCTGGGAAATGAAGGCCACTCTTCTGTGGTCACTTTTGTCGAAGGGAAGAGCGTCACAAAGCTGCAGTGCAAAATGTAGAACCTCATGATTAGTCATATGCATTTTGTGTAAGACTGTGCAGTCTACAAGTGTCCACCAGGTGGCAGAAGAGACTCACACTCATTTAAAAGTGACATCACATTCAGGGTGCTTTTCAAATGATGTGATGGAAATGTACAGGGAATAATTTAGCTGTGTCATGCAATCAAATAGCACACTGTCTCTTTCTAAACCTCTCAGCTTATTTAACATGGAGACGTTATAATAGAAATACATTTACTTAACATTCTTTTAGCAGTATGGTCTGGCATTTGCCTAAACTGAGTATGAGGTCTGATATGCTAAGCAGCCATGGGAACTTAACCTTGTACCCTCGTAAGTCTTGAGGGAATCGGACCATATTTCTAGCACCACCTTACATTCAGTCCCCTAGATCACAGTAATAAGGGCATGGGCTGCTCTTCTGCACAGTACATCATCTGGTTGAACTGGTCTTGACTGTGAGAGGAGGTTTAAGTGTGGATACCCTCAGGACATTGCGTCTGCAATGTGCCCTTTTTTAGCTTGTGGTGAATGCCATCCGGATGAGTAGGCTGTAGCCATCCCATCATCTAACCTTAGTCATAACTTGTGAAGGGTAGCAGCTACATCAGACATGCCTCAGACAAGAGGAAAAGGCTACCTGCTGACATTTTACTAAAGTCATAACCCCCCTGTCGTCTGCTTTTTGGCTGGCTTTCTGGAACCTTCCAGATTTATGAGTGAGAGCAATAAAAACAGGTCTTCACCAGACGGATGTTCACTCCAGGGCATCTACAGAGTTTGGCTTCATGGTCCACGACACACACACACACACACACACACCCACCCACCCACCCACCCACACAAACCGAGAGAGAGCACTTTGGAGGGCTGTGTGTGTAACAAAGAGAAATTTAAACTTTCCTCAAGGGTGAATCTTTTCATGTTTTCCCCCTTTTCAATAAAGTAAAGCGTTGTTCTGCTCACAGCCTTGCTCCAAGGCAGTGTCTTAGTTTTGGCACAACTCTGCCTTTGCATGTTTGCAGTGCTGTTCGGGTTTGTTTTTTTGTTTTTTGTGCACAGCAACACGTTTTCATTGTAACAGGGAGACTACACCGGGTCTGCAACTGAAGCCCCGCGTTCACATCGTTTTCGAAGACTGGTCTATTTTTTTTTTGAAGCATCACGTCCGGTACGTCCAGTGCCATTGATTATCAGGGAAGCTAATTGTCGCAGCAGACGCAGACGCTCACGCTCGGAGCGCTTCAGTTACGTGCCCGGCGTAGCCTCCCCGTTGAGCTGTACTGTAGGTGGGAGGTCATAATGTGAAATGTGTGGCCTGAGATGCCTGCCCATTGCCTTTTGCGTTTCTCTCAGAATGCAGTGGTGTTCCAGTATTGATGAATACGCAGAACACCGAACAATTGACTAATCGGCTTTGTCAATTGACCTGCATTAGCTCCTCCACCTGTTTGGCTGTTGCTGAGGATTCTTTGCATTCTCATGGGTTCCCCACACCTGCCCTAAGCCCTTTCCACTGGCTATTGAAGCAAGCCCACGCGTCCCCATGGGCCGTCCACGATGTTCTGGCCCTCCTATTGGTCCGTGTTTCTTGCAGCCCCGGCAGCAGGTGGATGAGTAATGCCTGGACACGCTCCCGAGAGTGACGTTCACTTTCAACCTTGTGTGTTGACCTCAGCGGCGGCAGCCGTGGCTGTGTCAAATATTTCATTTCCTGTGTCCCTGTGCCTCCACCGCCTCCATCTTTACCCAGAATCCCCCTGATATTTCAGAGGTTAGGCGTTCGGGGTCCAGCCTGATGCCAGACTCTCACTCTTAAATATGTTTGATATCCATCTTCCTCTTCCTCTTCCTCTTGGCCGTCTGTGCTGATGCAATCGCAGGAATACAGAAGGATTGATTGAGAGGCTGCGTGTGGCAGGCTGTGCCTCTGCTCCTAGGCTGGACCTGGAGGAGCGAGGCCAGATGTATTATTCACCAACAGTCAGACCACAGACTGCAGAAATAGACCAGGAGGCAAACGCTCTGGCTGGCTGGCTGTCCGTCTCTCTGAAGCATCTGCGCAAATACACACACACACACTCTCACTCACACTCACACACTCACACACACACACACACACACATACACACACACACGCTCAGTCTTCTCTTATGCATACTCTACACTGCATGAAAAGCTCAAACAAGCACTGTTAATGGATGGTAGTAGTGTATGTGTGTTTTTCTCCAGTAGTTGAGGGCTGGTGTGTTCGTCTGTGTTCCACTGTGTGTGTGTGTGTGCGCGCGCGCACATGTCTGTCTTTGTGCGTGTGTGTGTGTGTGTGTGTGTGTGTGTGTGTGTGCACGTGTGTGTGTGGTCCTTTGTATTCCCTCTCTGCTAACGTCTCATTAACAATTTAGAGCCAGCAAGGCTGGTGCACTCCAAACAGGAGGGATCGCTCGTTAAATGAGTGGGCAGCCATCGATGGAAGAGACCCCTGTTGGTGAACTGCAGGCACTCTTTCAGATGAAGCCGTACCCCCGAGCCCGTGGCTGTCAGGCTAATGTCTCCTCATAGAACATGCCTAGACAATATCCTCCTTGTGCTGTGGTTGAAAATAATTGTGAGTGATGGTGACATTGTGTCCTACGCAAATAAAACAAGACAAGGCTTTTAAAATATTTACCATTAGCAGACACTAGCTTGGTGTAAGCTATGATGTCTAGTATGCTAGTACAAGGCATGTTGACTTTTGAAAGGGACACTGTTGTCTACTGTATATTGGAGTGCTCTCTACGATCCCTGCACACAGTGCACTGACTTTCTCTTTATCTACACGGTTGCCAGTTGGAGGTTTCATAAAGACAGTACATCACCTTTGGCATGACCTTTGACATGGCCTGTTTGATACCCTGGTACCAATCATACGAAATGGCACCCAGCTATGCTCCCGTGATTGAATCTGGTACTGGACTCGTTTCCTAGCTGCCTTCCTCCCAGGAGCTGCTTATTAAAACTACCCCAGGAGACCAGGCTGACCCCCAGCTCCACTGCCATGCAGTAGGGCTGAGTCCATCATCCCTGACCCAGTCAGGCAAGGCCAATCTGACAGAGGACCCCCCCCACACACACACACACACACATTCCACCTCCTCCTGTCGGGGTGGTGCTGATGGAGATAGACTGCGGATGGAGCTGTAGATGATGGTGTTGCTCCACATGTGTTAAGCTGCAGACGTGGTACAGGCTAGCAGCGTCAAGGGGAAAGTTGTAATGAGCATTTATTGCTTGCTTTACCCATTTTGCTCATTATGCCTTTTATTATGCCCTGTTGCTCCATTGTGTGAAGCGAGAGCCAAAACTCCCCCGTCAAATACAGGAACACATGGACATAAAAAAAAAAGAAGATTATTGAACAACTAAAGTAAATACACTCCGCAGACACTCGATATTGAAATATATTTCTTTGTTGATTGAGTTAATTAGCCTAAGTCATGGTGCCATGTTTTTTATTGCTACTTCTTGATGATCCATTTGTGTTGTCCTTGAAGCAGCACATCTTTGTTCCGCTCCTGCTTTTTTGTCCTATTAAGCTGCAGCATGTTTTGTAGTTAATGTTAATGAACATTCTGCAACCAGGACAGTGATCTGAGCATAGAGATATAAGCATTTCCTGCTCCTGAGGAAGTATAGTAGAGATATAAGCATTTCCTGCTCCTGAGGAAGTATTTGTCCTACAGTCAAAGTATTTGGCCAGGGGCCTCGTTTATCAAGGCTGCTATGCACAGCAAAGTTATGTAAACAGGGCTGAAACGCAAATGTCGAGATTTATAGAGAAAAATATCTATTTGCTGAAACAGATGCATCACCATGCATTTGTTGAGGTTTACAAACGTTGATACTTTGGTCTTATTGTAGACTTCATGCACTTTTTCGTGGGTGCACTTGTCATGTTGTACATTTTCTCACACTCTGCAGACTTCCTTCTCCAAGTTGACATGACGGCTCCTTCTTTCCCATCAATGATTATCCAATAAGATGCTTGTTATAAATGTTAGCATAATCATTAACCATTTTGCGTTGACTGTTTAATTGAATATTTTGGATGGAGTTTGTGAAAGTGGGTGGTGTACACACACAAACAAGTCAACGCTTTGGGTATGTATAACCAACTACCTGCGTAAAGTTGTGTGCTGCATGGTTTTATAAATCAGATTACTTTTGTGCTTATGTAGATTCTAAAGTCAGGATAAGTTTTATAAATTTGGCCAAGTATTGTGGAGGGTTTTGTTTTGCAATGTGGATCGTTGCTGATTGTTATTGAATCCCTGCCCCACGGCCCTGGACTGGAACTGCAGACGCTTTGCTCTGTGATGGCCTTCCCCATGAAACTGCCGTAGGTAGGGGGGGGGAATCTAAGAACAGAGAAGTCCCCCCCCCCACATGTACACTCCGTTGACATGAGAAACGCGTTTTACCTTGGCACAGCGGAGGACGGGGCGTTTGCTTGGAGAGTTGGCCGGTGCGCTCGCCAGCTATCGGCCTGACAGGTGCGACACGTCAGAAAGAAAGAGCTGCCGCTTCACAACTGAAGTGTGGTTCATAAGTCAACAGCCTGAGGCTCGCCAAACCCCCAAACCCCTTATCCACTTGAAGGCCTCCCTCTGGATGCCTGTCTTGGGCAGCGCAGTTGGTTGTGTGTGTGTGTATGTATGTGTGTGTCTTTCTTGGACAAAGAAAACCGCTCGTGGGTCTTTTCGGAGACATTTCTGTGTCCTACAGTCAAGAATTGAGATCGACACCATGTCAAAAGCTTGCCTGCGCTCTTCCTTTTGAAACACTCTGCCTCTCCCATTTTCTCTTGCCATCTCACTTTCCAACTGCAGTTCTCTCATGTTTACCACTCGCAGTCTACACCTGTCAGGATGGAGAATAGAGGAAAACTATAAATAATAATAATAATAATAAACAAACAAACAGTGTTCCATGCATTGGGTTTGTTAATTGTAAGTGTTAGTTTTGATTGGAGTCTTACAACCAGACATCAGCTCCCCATTCGAAAGACACACAATTAACATACATATATAGAAACAGACACACATATATTTTGTTTTAGCAATACAGACATGGTCAAAGCAATATATCCGTTACATGCAAAGGTTGCACTGCGTCTTGTAATTTATTGTATAAAGTAAAAGTATATATACTCTTTTGATCCCGTGAGGGGAAATTTGGACTTTTATCCCATTCCGTGAATAAGTGAAACACACACAGCACACAGTGAACACGCAGTGAGGTGAAGCACACACTAACCCGGAGCAGTGAGCTGCCTGCTACAGTGGCGCTCAGGGAGCAGTGAGGGGTTGGGTGCCTTGCTCAAGGGCACTTCAGCCGTGGATGTGGGCATGGGAGATCAGTGCTCAACCACTTCCCCGGCCCACATTTTTCATACTGGTCGGAGATCGAACCGGCAACCCTTCAGTTACAAGCCCAAAGCCCTAACCAGTAGGCCACGGGTACGTACGTTGACACTAAATTGCCAAGATTGAACAAAACATACTATTGTCACAGTCTTGCTTACTAGCAGGTCCATGAGAGGCAGTTAATAGCAAAAATGTCTTTTGAAGGTTCTTCTTTGCTCTCCTGATCAGTTAAGTTGTGGTCAGTTAAGGTGCATATTCTTTCCAGAAATAATGAATTTAAATAGCAAATTGCAAATGCAGATTTGTGTATCGTATTCATCAAGATAAGCCAAGATAAAGTTGCTGTCACATGGGTTACGTGGGACTTGAGAACTTGTATGAGCTTCCAGCAGGAATGGATAATGTGGTGAAGACCTCTTCACTTGCTCCAAGTGTCATGAATATTACCTATTGCAAGTCGAATTGAAAGGCTAGATTTCTGGCAGTGGATGGATTGGTCTCTACATTTGGATGAATCCTCATTCTCTTTATTCCTCTTTTTTTTTTTTTTCATCCCTTCTTCAACCTATATTTCTCTCCTCTCTTCCCCACCCCCTTCTCTTTCTCTCCTTTCTTCCCTCCATCCCTCATTCACTATCCCTCTCTCTCCTCCTCCTCCTCCTCCTCCTCCTCCTCCTCCTCCTCCTCTGTGTCGTCCTGCAGAGAGCAGTGGCTCGGTGGAGAGCATAAATGTGAAAGAGTGGCAGGACGGCCTGCGCGCACTCCTGCCCAACATCAACATCAACTTCGGCGGTCTGCCCAACTCCTCGTCTTCCTCTTCCTCCTCCTCCTCCTCTTCCTCTTCTTCCTCCTCCTCTTCCTCCTCCTCCTCCTCCACCAGTGTCAACCACACAGGGGCGCCGTCCAGCACCCCGGGCATCTCGCACAGCCTAAGCTGGGATGGCACAGCCAGCTGGATGGACCCCGCCATCATCACAGGTACCACAACCCAGTGGGAGAGGAGGAGAGAGCGCCACCCAGTGGCCTAAAGGAAGATTATGTTGATGGGCAACAGACTTGGGGGGAAAATGGTGCATTTGGGTGCAAATGGTTCCTGCACAGGACTAAAATGGTTCCTTCACAGACCAAAAAAACATTATGGGAGAAATGGTGCGTTTGCGTGCCAATGGCTCCTGCACAGGACTAAAATAGTTCCTACAAAGACCAAAAAATGACATTACAAATGATTCCTGTATAGGACTGAAAGTGTTTCTGTACAGACCGAAAATATACAATATTTTAACACTTACAAATGGCTCTGTACATGAGAGGGCTAGATAGACTCTTGGATGCCTAAAGGAAGATTATATTGATAATTGAAAGGGTTGCGCAATCACTGGGACCATATTTACAAAAGGTACTGATTTGTTTGCTATGGCTTAACCTCTATTAGGCCCTGCATTGACTTGTGTGCATGGATGGAGACACACTCGTTTCTCATTTGTATGTATATGCATAGTCAGAAGCCTGGAGGATGGCATTGGGTAATAGCCTGGGAGTAATGGACACAGTTGGGGGGTAGATGGTGTGTGTGTGACCACGAGAAGGACCAGGAACATGGCAAAGGAGTCGGAATATGGGGGTGCATGTGGGGATGGCCAGACAGTGATGTGGCTTTGGGTGAGGATTGGCTGGAGCCGTGGTCATTAGTGTGGCAGCGAGCGCCGTGCGCCTGGCCACTGACACTGGAGGCCAGGCGAGAGGAGGGGACTCGGAGAAGGCAGGGGCCGGGCTGAGGCCGCAGGGGCTGCTCGATTTTGGGAGTTTACCGCCAGGATGGCCAATTAAGCAAGCCGAGCCAATCAATGTGTTTGCCCAAACATATTTGAGTGTGTGTGTGTGTGTGTGGGGGGTTCAAGTCCAGTGCATGGTAAAAGGCCCAACCCCTGTCATGCAGATCACAGTTGCTCGGCTAGTGGTTGGCTTTTTTTTTTAAATGGGTAAATGGTGTGTGTGTGTGTGTGTGTGTGTGTGTGTGTGTGTGTGTGTGTGTGTGTGTGTGTGTGTGTGTGTGCGTGCGTGTGTGCGTGTGTGACATGAGCTATATCTAGGTCACAGCAGTTGTGCCGCCAGCCCTTCTGAGTTTGGCTAGACATGATTAACGCTGCAGTGTTTTTTGGTGTGTTTGTGCTTCATTTCATCGTATTTTGTAATTTACTAAGAGCCAAGGAGTGGCACATAAAACAACTCGACCAAACCACTAGTTAAAAATCAATGGGAAGGAAACTGCAATGGAATATTTCAATATGCTCAAAAAAATCTCATTTGGAAAACAGTCCTTCTCCGGTAATTTAGTTTAGGACACTTTCCATCAGAACTGATCACATGGCAATTAAAAAAAAAGAAAATCCAGCCAGCCAGCCATTCCAACTATCCACTTCCACCAAATGCATTTTCTTTCCTCCCCTCCTTTTAAGTGCCCTTTTCACTTAATGTCACTGGTTTTTAAAAAAGAAACGTTTGAAAGGGCAGAGAGCGAGGGCATGTGTTCAGGTCAGGTGAAAATATTCAGGCGCTCAACGCTAGTGGGCCCAGTTGACATCAGGGCCCGCCGCTGGAGAGGATAATTGACCGTATAATTGAGTGCCCGTCACATTCCTGCTGCACCAGCTGCCATGCCGTAGCGATGTTCCTGAGTCTGTAGAGAGACTTGGGTTTGGCTGTTATTTGGGAGTTCAGAAGTGACTGGGGGGGCAGAGCATTCTCTCTCTCTTTTCTTTCTCTCTCCACTGAACTCACAAATGTTTTTGTTAATGGATCAAAATGGACATAACACTAATAACTTTTTTTTTAGAGTTGTGTGTATGTTCAATTCAAGAACCCGTGGGTCAGACGAACAGGTCCAGGGATATGCAAAGGCAGACAAGCAGATAGACAGACAAACATGGAGACAGATGGGCGTTGCATTATGGATAGATATTCCCAAGTTATGGTGTTATTTGGGATGAGGAGGAGAGGTTGGAGAGAAGGGAGACTCGGAGTAGAGGGGTTGTTCCTGATCAGCAGTGGAGTCACGCTCGCCTCGTCTGGCTTCTCCCAACACCTCCCGTCCACATCCGTCATCCATCAGAGGTTGGCGGAATTAATGGCCCACAGCGAGAGCTCCGGGGCCCCGGAACACTAAGCTTTTCCGAAGTGTGGCAGCACTGGAGTCGGCACACACACACACACACACACACACACACACACACACACACACACACAGTGACTTGTGACACGGAGGTGAGGTTGCACACGCACACACACACACACACACACACACACAGTCGCCTCCATCTTAGCCCCCGCTCCTGTGGTGATTTATTCCTGTGCACCTGGGCGATAATGAGTGCCAGTCCACCATGGCCCACAGGATGGTTTAAATGTGCCGGGGCCCGAAGGGCGACTTCAGGGCACCTCCTCCCAAGAAGTTTGGAGGCAGCTGCTGTCAGTGTGTGGCATTCTGGGAAATCAGTGGGATTATGTCAAGTCATAAACAGTGTGGGTCATTTTTTGGGTCACTTGGAGTTTTTAAATGAGTGTTGCCTAATTCTGTTTTCTTCTTTTTGTTTCTATTGCCCTCTTTTTGCTCCCATCCCATACTTTGTCCTCAAACTCAACTCTTTTTTTTTTACATGATCTCATTCTGTCCATCACTCACTGCTCTCCCTGTCTTCCCCCCCTCTCTCTTTCTCTCTCTCTCTCTCTCTTTCTCTTTCTCTCTCTCTCTCTCTCTTTCTCTTTCTCTCTCTCTCTCTCTCTCTCTCTTTCTCTCTCTCTCTCTCTCTCTCTCTCTTTCCCCCACTTTCTCTCTTCCCCCACTCTCCATTCTAATCCAGGAATCCCGGCGTCCTCGGGCAACAGTCTGGACTCGCTCCAGGACGATAACCCGCCCCACTGGCTCAAGTCGCTGCAGGCGCTCACCGAGATGGATGCTCCCTCCTCCAGTGCCATCTCCACCACTGCTGGCCCCTCCCAGCCCACCCACAACGGGCCCTTTGGGGCCTCCCAACCCCCCCACAATGGGCCCTTTGGGGCCTCCCTGCCCCCCCACAACGGGCCCTTTGGGGCCTCCTTGCCCCTCCACAGAGCTGGCTGGGCGCCTTACGCGTCCTCAGCCAACGCCCCCAGCCAGTTCCACTCGCCGCCCCCTGGCTTCCAGAGCCCCTTCAGATCCACAGCTCAAACCGCAACAGATCTGCTACAGAGCGCTGGCATGGACCGACACTAGGGACTGTGAAACTCCCCAACCCCCCTCACACACACACATCCCACTCTAGCCCTACAGAGAACACAAAAACACACACACACACACAGAAAAACCGAATCAGTACAGACAACTATTAACAAAAGTAATCATAACAAGATTATATATTCATATTTTTTCTTCCTCCTTCTGGTGTCTCGATCTCTTCTTTCTTTCTTTATTCTTTTTTTCCTCTCCGCCTCTCTCATGTCTTTTTTGTTTGTTGTTGTTGTCGGGTTTGGCCTGTTGGCCTTTATGTCCTGCCCTCCAGTGAGCCCTCCCTAGTCAGTCTGACCAACATCTGATCAGCACAGCTACTGGCCTAGTTCTCCGAACCGACAGCCCTTAGGGAATCAGCGTTCGTATTTTTTTTAACCTGCTTAATACGGCTAAACAACTGTGCTGTTAACCAGAATGTAGACACCGCTTTGAGTATGATTCAAACTGATAAGGATAGAACTGGAAGAACTGGAAACGTTTTTTTTTTTTTTTTTTTTTTATTATATTAAATAAGCAATTAAGGATGGCTGGAAATAATGTTTTCGGAGTTGATGTGTAAGTGTTTAAACAGGAAAAAGATGAGCCTGCCTTGAAAAAGCCAAATGAGAATACATATCTATTGTCTGCCCAGAGCAATAGGTTCCTCCCGTGGGCCGGATGCCCAGCTTCTTATGCCTTAATCAAGTTGAGTTCTGCAGCAATCATAATTTTTGATTCTCTGATGGAGTGGGCACTTGTTTGTTTTATTATGATCAGTTTTAATGTCTTTATGTTCTAACAAAATGGAGAAGAAAAATGGAAAAACAACAAAAAAAAAATCAAGATGCAGAAAGGAATTATGCAGAGGATTGAGAAAAAGCAAAAGCACTTTCTTTGAGGGTTTAGGCTCTTATACACACATATGTACTGCTAACAGGAGAAGGGGGTTTCTTGGGTCCTGAATGTTGTCGTCTTGTATGAGACAGGCATGGACGTAAATGCTAGTCAGGCCTTTTGAAGAGGTTGAACTCCTGTGCCAAGCCCCGCACGGGACCGTATGGAAGCGTCGCCAATGGGTGCATTTCCTCAGCCCCAAGACCCTCCCACTGATGCGATGAGATTGGATGAGAGAGTGAGAGTGTTGTGTAACACCCCCCTCCACCTGATTGTGACACCACTATGAACCTCTGTATCAGAGGGTAGTGTCTTGCAAAGCCCAGGTGGAGTGGGTGGGTGGGTGTGGCAGGGGTTGCCTTAATTTAGAAAAGGACCTTGGCATACAGGGGTGTGTGACTCCTTATAAAAAAGGCAGGGGGGCAGACGTAGATTGAGGGTGCACCACTGTGTGGTGCCCATCAGAACTGGCCCAATGGTGGTTAAAGGGGGTTGCATGGGCAAAGCACAAGGACACAGCACTAATTTGCTCTGGCCAGGCCTCAGCCTTGCGCCCCCTCGACTCAGTTGGCCCCATAGAGACCGGCCTGGAACAGCAGCAGAAACCAAGAGAATGCAAGGTGAATGTAGTCAAAGACAGCAAAAAAAAATAAAATAATAATGGTAGGGACCATTTAGCGTATCTGGGTTAAACACAATCACACTCCCTTTCTCTTTGTGGTGTGTGCGCATGTACGCTGGTATACTCCAGTGGTCTCATTAGCCTGGGCAGGTTGGAGTCTTGGAGGCAGTGTCTGCTGAAATGGCAGACAACAACAAAAAAAAATAAAAACGAAAACCTGGGCATCCCGACAGAGGAGGGCGGGTGCTATCTTCTCACCTTATTCTCTTCCCTTTACTTTACTCCCCCCCCCCCTCTTTCTGTTTAACCTTCTCAATTTTTCTTTTTAATGATCTTAGATCCTTTCTCTCTGTGTAGGTTCTTGCCAACTGTTCAGTATTCCACAGTATTCAAGAGGAATAAGTAAGTTAATTTTTCAAAACAGAATCCAGTGCCGTTAACTATGGATTTACACAAATTCTAAACCGTATGGAAGATTGAGACGACGTGCTTAAAGGAGTTGTACCTCACAACAGGTCTTGAAGAAAAAGAAAAAGAGAAAAACTAAATCTTAAATAAAAGAGAAAAACATCATATACGTGTTTGAGTGTTTCTTTCTTGACATTTCTTACTCTGCTTCATAGTACACTTTGCAGGGAATCTTGAGACAATTACCCTAAGGATGTTGAATGCGTTGACAGCTGATGGATAAATGCCAATGCCCACTTCATAAAAATAAACAGACTTCAATCCGGTGCTATTTGTATTCGTAAGGGAGAGCAGCATTGCACACTCTTTGGTGTCCAATGGGCCCATCATTGTCATGTTCCCTATCATTTTTCCCTCACCCTCCACGATTCTGGCACCTCCTCCTCATTCACGTCAGCAAGCAATCGTCTTGAGAACCAGCCGCCTGTCCTGCCTTCCACCCTCCCTCTGTTAGACCCACTGTGAGCACGAAAAGCAGTAGAGGACTGACCGAGTCGCGAACAAGAGCTTGCTTGCCGCGTCTGTGACCGGGGACTTCACATCTCAGCAGTGAGCTCCTTCCCCCATCCAGCAGATAAAGTGCTTGAAAAGCGTCGACTTCAAATGTGTTCGGTGTGGGCCAATTAAGTTTATCTCGGGGAAGAAAAGGCAACAGCTCACTGATAATGTCAAGAACAATTTATGCGTTCACACTGCGCCTCCGTAAGTCGCCCCAACACGCGCTCAGCAGGGACGAGCCTGTACCCTCATTGGCATAAATTACTACTCTACTGCCTTAATTGGCCAGCAAGCTCCAAACATCAAATGACCCATTCATTATTGCTTTTTTTGTTTTAATTGATTCAGTAACATCAGTTGGAGAATTGAGTGTATCCTGTTGAGCTCTGCTTAATAGGCCCTTTTGAGGGCAGACTGTGGTTTGGATGGGTTTGATGTTGAAATCCTTGTAGATGCAGGAACTTGTAATGACTGTATTCAACCTGTCAACGATTTGGTTGTTGAGAGCTTTCAGTTTCAAAAGGTTATTAAGCTGTTTTATCCTTTTAAAATATTGTATTTTTTGGTTTCACCACAATCAAATTGTAAGGTATGAGTCAAAGTGCCCAGGCAATTGCACCCCTTGTCTGGCAAGATCTCTGGGAACCAATTGCAGTGTTTAACCTCAAGTCCTCCCTCCTGAGGTGAGTTGAGCAAGGTGGCACACACAGTGGTTGTGTTGACCTGGATCCAGATTTTGAGGTTTCAAAATCACTAAGATCAGTTCATGGTCGGTCATTCGTTCCCCCTTAGGGTTTCCATCTTTTCTTGTTCCCACTGCAACCTCTACTGTGACCTGAAAGTGTTTTTGGTTTTTAACACTGCCAGCCATGCTGGATTTAAAACCCTTTTTTTTTTTTTTTTTTTTTTACTGTGGAAGAGAACAAAAGTGCTAACTGCCTAGTGTTTCACAGCTGACTCTCTCACAGGGCTTGTGCTTCAGCCCACACTTCCCCCATCAGTCCCAACTGAGACGGAGAAAAAATACAGCAGCTGGTCCTGGCTCTCCTCAGCAAACTTTACTGTGTGGAGTTGACGACCTGCACCATCACAGGGCTTAATGTCTTCGCACCATGTGTTGCAGATGAACACAGAGAGGGTAAAAGCAAGGTGTTCTAGACCCCTCTAGGCCTGAAAGGGTCCAGGAATAGGCCCACCACTTCCTGTGCTTGCTGGAGTGCTCTCTTAAACGCTTTTATTAAGTATTCATTAAGTAGTTAACGAAGGCTTTTTATCTCCTCAAACAAGCCCATTAAGCTCTTTGTTCCCACCAACTGCACACTTATGACCATCGCGTGGAACCAAAGTACACCCCCCTCCACATCTCTCTCCAAACCCTCTCATCTTTCCATGACCGGATCAGAAACAGTAATATCCTGTTGGTTTTTATGCGCTCTTCATATGTGAGTGAGTGAGTGAGTGTGTGTGTGTGTGTGTGTGTGTTTTCTGGCTACTGCAAACCTGGTTTTAGTCAGCCGGGCAGCCGATTGAATATCAATTGATTTTTGTATGTTTCCATGGCAACAGCAGACAGGGGCCCTGTTTACTAACCTTGAATGTCACCGGTGTGAAGTTACCTTCTACAAGTTTGTGTGTGTGTGTGTGTGTGTGTCTGCCAGCCCAGGCTGTGACAATCCCACGCACAGCACTCCATCCACGTTCTGTTTGTAGAGTAAAGTTTAATATCAGAAAGGGTAAGCCACTTTGAGGGCTGATCAAGGGACCCTGGAACATTTATTTAATTTCAAACAGAAGGGCAGCCTCGGCAAACCAACCCTCCTTACCTATAGTAAAACAGGTCATGTAAGGTAAGACAATACAACTCATAGAAAGTATGATCATTAAAAGCGCATTACTGCTGATAACAAAACACTGGTTCATTTGCTCTCTGTGATTGATTTCATTGGGATTTCATTTTCTGCATTGATAACTGAGTGGATGACATGAACAAGCAGACAAGATCTCATGCTCTACAAGTAAACACACCAATGAATTTTATTTCATAATGTTGTCTTTTTTACATTCCACAGTTTTTAACATTTCCAGATTTTTTTTAAAACATCATTTGTCATGTTTATTTTTTAAATCTTTTTTTTTTTTTTTTTTAAGTTTACTCAACATACACATTACTGATGAAAAAGACTGATAGTTCCTCATTTTCTTTCATTTTTTGAACATCTCTTAAAAACACTGTAGTGTGTCTGCCTTGGATACTATTTACACCATGAGAATGGGACAAAGCGATTAAACAGTCAACCGTTCACACTTCAGCAACAACAGGCCCACCGGTCACTGGAGCACCAGACACCCCCTAGAGCTGTCCCATCATTCTCCCACAGACTCTTATCATGTGACATTTCGTCTGCCTGTCATCTGATTGGAATTGACTCAGGAACAAGTCAGGTGGCGTAATACTCAGAATCTCTGTCTCGTTATGTCACACACACACACTCAGTCAATCTGCAATAATCACACCGCATAGCTCCAAGGCCACCATGCCATGTGCATCCTGCTACGTCACTCCCGTGCTTTGATTGAGTCATTAACTGCTGTGCTTCTCTAAGACATCATTCTCTGCCTTGTGAAATGGGTAAGAAAAGGAGGGGTACAGAATTAGTCAGAATTGCTCACCCTTATACTCAGAATTGCAACTCTGGTACACGCCCACCCTCACACCCACAACTGAATCCCAGTGAAATGTAGGTTTTGGTTCATACCTGCAAGGGATAAAAGCGAACTGTGTGTGTGTGTGAGCAGTGACTGACCCCCTTTACGCACAAGTTGCATTGTGTAATGGTCTTGGATGGGAATAAATACTGTGCCATTAAGTGTGTCAAGGAAGACACACATTACATAAGATCCCATGTGCTCCAAGGCAGAATACTTCCAGGAGCTAACAGTCTTCACACTTGTTCAAAAAACATCAAGATGAGGCATATTCTGGCAGTTGGATGAGTTTTAATGGAGAGCACCCCTGGCATTGATTTAGCTTAGCCTTATGCATTAGTGTAAAAGGAGTGTCTTATCTACTGGGGTTCCTGCTGAACAGATTGTGTGGAAGAGAGCTATAACTAGAAGCTCCTCAAGTGTGTCTGGTGAAGTTAATGCAATTTCATGGTCAATTGCGCTATCAGCTTGAGTTTCCCGGGTAACCCCACCACTCTCTTTCAAATAACTGGACCACAACAGTGCAAATTAAGAGCCACCAATAACTTCTCACTGATCCATATTAGTCCGTTCATGTGTCTTTGGTGAAGCACACCCACTGGATCCCATCACATTAACAGTCACACCACATTTGTAATGCAGCGTTGTCACCTTCCCATAAATTAGCGACTCTAAACCCTTTTAAATCTGCATTGGAAATGCTTTGCTGTGACTGTGTGTCGTCAGCGACTGTTGCCAGGCTACTCTGACACACACTGAGCATGTTAAGAGTAGAGCCCGCACGCAGAGAGTCCTTCCTCCTCCTCCTCCTCCTCTCTAGCAGTGAATGGAAAGAGACATGGCATGACTGGGCACCAACAGATGCTGAAATAAATCAAATGGGCTGTGTTTATCTTCCGAATATCACAAAAAAATATGGTGCACACTACTGTGGGGAGGGAGGGGGGAGGTACACTGTACTTGGTTTTCCCTCTAAAGTTGGCACCTGGGGGCACTGCTCATCTGCCAAAGCAGCGATGACACTTCCTCTCCGTTTCACCTCCGCTGACGTAGGATTTGATGAAATGGCCGTGATGTTACACAACCAACTCATCCTCGAATGCCTCGAATCACTGATTTGCTTTGTTTTGTCGGATGAGGTGCACATTTTGATAAAAGCATCTGATGCGTTTCGGATGGTGTGCCGTTTGCGCTGCACTGTGTAAGGTTCAGGGGCTTAATACTCTGGATCATAATAAACGTTAGGAGCAGATTTCTGATAAAGGGATGTGACGTGTGGGGTTGTGGGCAGAAAGCAGGACTGCGAGAGGATTGTATTAAGCTTGTGCTTCACTGAATGGCTCGCCATGAGAGCTTTTGTCCCAATTTCACAATATAAATTCACAGGTTCACAGGAGCAAAGGAGAATTAAATCACTGAAGTGGAGAGAAAGGCAGAAGGAAGATCACTGTGTGGTGTGTGTGTGTGTGTGTGTGTGTGTGTGTGTGAAATGTGTCTAATAATAGAGCCCACCACTGTGTAAGATTGACTCATGTCTGGTAAAGAAAAAGAAGTCTGCACATGTCTGAAAGAGTGATGAGATGAGGGGGGTCTCTGAACGGAACCGGAGCTCTTTCATAAGCTGATGGGATCTCTCTCTACTGATGGAACAAGAGTTGTCTGAGAGTGAGGCCTGTTTTTATTTTTCTCTGTCAAACTGCTCTCTTTGTCTTTCTAGTTTCATGTCCTTCTTATTCCCTTTATTTATTTATTTATCTATCTATCTATCTATGCTCTTCGCTTTTATTTCAGCTTTGTTTCTTTCCCTTAGCTTCATCCTTTCATCCTTTACCCTCTTTCCACTTCATCATCCTCTTTCCTTTCTTCATCATTCTCTTTCCTTTCTTTATTATTCCCTTTCTTCTCATCTTCCTTCCTTCCTTCCTTCCTTCCTTCCTTCCTTCCATCCTTCCTTCCTCCTTCCTTCCTTCCTTCCTTCCTTCCTTCCTTCCTTCTCTCCCACCACACAGTTGGGAAACACGTCACACTTGTCTTTGCCGTTCCCTCCAGGGTAGGTCCTGACTCCAGTTTCTGTTACATTTTCAGATTTTTTCTTTTTATGGTATGTCTTCTGTTTTCCACAGAGATGTGAACCTCCCACACACACACACACACAAACACACGCATACACACACTCTCTCTCTCACACACACACACACACACACAAACAGCTATGAGAAGAGTACAAAAGAAAACATAAGAAATTCACAAACACGCAAATCTGACACTCAACATATTTGTCCCTGTTGGTGGTGCTTTTGATATGTAGCAAAAAAGATAATAAAAGTAAAATATGTATTGAGTGAAAAGGGGACAAACAACATTATCTGAATCATATACAGTCTGGAAGAATGGGAATACAATGAACCAAACAAACAAATAAAAATGTTTTCCCCTCAAATGTATGTTGCCCCTAGGCTATTCTTTACAAGTTTGTACAGTGGTGGAGATATCTGTGCAAGAACACAACCTGCTACAGAGGTCTTACACCCAAGAGTCCTTGTTGCTCATCCAACTCTTGACTAGTCAAGAGTTTATTTTTTATTTTTTTTTATCCAAGACGTTCAAAAAAATCCTGTACTCATTGTCTATAAAGTTCAAGAATTTTCCATATTCCATTGCGTTTGGCATCCGTTTGCACTCGCCAGTATCGAGTAATTTTTGCATCAGTCACCATCAACAGAACTCGGGGTCTTGAGAAAAGCTGGGGAACTCCCTCCAGTGGTTGTCCATTATTCATTATTAACCCAGTGGTGCACTGCTCAGTTCCTACACCAACCTGGCAACATGGAGCGTGGAGTTACAGTACCGAGGCCATTCAGTCCAGTGAGTCCTCCACGTTCCATTGGTTGTTTAGTTCCATTTCATTTTCACGTTGGTCCATAGAGGGAAGCAGGGTCTTGCTCCTAACACGAGCTTTAGTCCAGTGTTTCTGTGCACAGGAACAGCCACCGTAGTTCATTGATTAATATTGGTCTGTCGATTTTTTTTTTCTCTTTTTCTTTTCAGTACATTTCATTTGTTCAAAGATCATGACACTCATTTTATACTTACACATAATAATAATTTCAAAAAAAAAATCTTTCTTTTTTTTGTTTGTTGTTGTTGGCGGCCATGTTGGAGACGTGGTTTGCAGATGAAGGAATGGCATGTTTAGTAACTCACTATTTAATTTGAGCGTAAGTGTGTGCGGGTGTGTGTGTGTGTATAAGTGTGTGAAAGTGTGTGTGTGTAAGTGTGTGTATATATTTTGTGTGTGTGTGTGCGGCATTTCTCCTCTAGCACACGGTGCCGTTCTCCTGTCGGGACTTGGGGCAGGTGGAGCGGGGGATGGGCTGGACGGAGGGGGCCAGCGTGCAGAAGAAGCCGGCGATGAGCGACAGGCCCAGGCCGCCCCAGGCGCAGAACATGGACCAGCCGTAGCCGTGGCTGATATCATCGGGCAGGCCGTACAGGTAGCGTGGGTAGCGGGACAGCTCGAAGTTGATGCCAGCGACGCAGGTGCACAGGGAGATGATGCAGAACGTACCTGACAGAGAGAGAGAGAGAGAGAGAGAGAGAGAGAGAGAGAGAGAGAGAAAGAAAGAGAGAGAAACAGGCAGAGAGAAAAAGAAAGAGAGAGAGAAAGAAAGAGAGAGCGAGGGAGTTTGGGAATGATAGAGTGAGTGGTAAAGGAGAGAGAAAGTAGAGAATGAGAGAAATACAGGATGAGGGAAAAACAAGAGCAGAGAGGAAAGAAAGACAAAGGGAATGATGGAGTGAAAGGAAAAGAGAGGAAGAAAAAAAATGTCACACTCAGAATTTCAAAACATGACACTCACAGTCTCAAACTCCTTGACAACAGACAAAAAAAAAAGAAAACCTCTCCCACTTACTGCAGCCTGCCTGCTCTCACGGCACATGGACTAAAAGCTTTTAGCTCATAATGACAGATTTTAATTATTTCCCCCATCCCATCACATAGCAACACTAAAACACTCTCTCTCTGTCTCCTTATCAGTCGCTCTGGGCAGATAAGTCTCACTTTCTGTATGCCCAGATAAAGGCCTTGTGTAATTGTGGGTGCTGAGAGCTATGTGTTGGACGGCGACGGATCTGATGGAATTGGGCTCCAGTAATCTGACCCTGTGCTCTCCCTGTTGCGTTTAGGACTTGCCATCTTAATTGGCTTTTTAATTGCCTTCTCATTATGCACTTGCGTGGGCATCGCATTAATCCTGAGCTCATCTTAATTGGGCCTCGGCCCCTCAGCAGGCCCGTGTGTGTGTGTGTGTGTGTGTGTGTGTGTGTGTGTGTGTGTGTGTGTCACATCAGCTACCAATGACTTGGCACTTGGCATGAAGCAGGCTTCTTACTCTTCTACATTTTAGACAGCAGTATCACAACATACTAATGAAGGCTCCTCCTGACACACACACACACACACACACACACACACACACACACACACACACACACACACACACACACACACACTGTTAGCACTCATGAGGAGATAGTTACTGAGAGGTGATGACATTGCATGTACTCTCAGTCGGGCTGCTGTGGCAGCAGCAGCAGCAGAAGCACTGTGGCGTCCAGACCCAAGAGAAAGCGAGAGAGAGAGCGAGCGAGAGAGAGAGAGGGAAGGAAGGAAGTGGAGTGGAGCTGAAATGGACCCTGATTAGAGATATGACCCCATTACATCACATTAGGCCTCCTTCACACCTGTCACCAGTAATTCCGCAAGTCCAACAGCCAATGGGCCGCCTGCCTGCCTGCCTGCTCTGTCTGCCTGTGGCGTGCCTTGAATCTGCCAGGTGTATTATATCACATCCACGGAAAGGGAGGGAAAGGGGTCGCTGGGATAGCACAGCCGGTTCGATGATGGACAGCTCGGCGCGCCTGGACACGTGTGGACGCACAGCACCAGCCGCGGAGCGAGCCGCTAAAACCAACAGTGGCCTAATTGACCACGTCCCCCGACACAAGCGTTCCGAGAGCTACGGTTTTCATTCCATTTGATCCCCTTTAATTGCGTTTGACTGGCCCCTTAATTGAACACGGGCGCTAATCTGGTCCGACCGCAGATAAAGATAGAGAGAGAGAGAGAGAGGCCTGCCTTTGCTAAGTCCTTCTGTTCGAGCATCAGCATTGCTGTCGTTTCTCGAAAGAGGCCCGCTGAACAAATGGGTTCCGGCACGAGTTTTTTGGGCCTCTTTCGAGAAAAAAGAAAACATGAAAACTCCGACAAACACACTCAGACAGACAAACAAACAAGTGTTGTGATGGCTCGTAGACGCAGCTGAGACAACAATACATCAACTGACTGAATGAATCTCCGAGTCAAACCCCAGGTCAGGGAGGTGTCGTGAAGCGGGCTGCCGATTTGATTAGTGGATCGTCGAAGAGGCACAGCCTGGGCTTGGTGGCGTCAGGCACCTCTCCTGCTTCTCCCACACATGTGCAGTAAATCAAAAAGGGGCTTCGCTGAGTCATCCAGGAGCTCTTATCGGGGAGCGCATTTAACCTTGCCGACCGCTAAAGGCAGATCCAGCCAGCCTGGGGGCCTTGTAAAGACGCCCCTGGGAAGCTGGGTGCGAGAGCCCGTTTAGATGTATACAGATATTTCCAAATATATGCAGGATGTCTGGGCGAGCTGTTATCTGCCTGGGTCATGGTTCGTCGATCACTTAAATTTACATGGAGTGCATTTAACCTTGTCAATGTTAAAGTCAGCCACAGTTCTTATTAAACACCAGGCCATCTCTGGTATAGGGCGCCCTAAAAGAGATTCTATCAAATATAAGTTGTCTGGATAAAAGTTATCTGATTCCACCATCGTTTACATTTAGCAGATTATTCTATCCCATTCCATTTACATTACAGTGACTGCAAATATTTTTCTCCCAGAAATTTAAATACTTACAATATTCATTACATGCTCTACCAACTAAACTTGCAGCATAATGATAGAATTAAGATATCAACCGAAAAAAGGGACATCGGCCAATCACTGGGTGAAAGTACATCAACATGTAATAAATTAAAGTATGAAAGTCTCTCATGTTTGCATTAGTATGCTCTGGTTTTGCCCTTTGATTTCAGTAATGCTTTAAGACCCATCGTGTGTAAGCAGTACTTACTCATCAAAGGGAAATTGATCATGTTACTTAAAAGGACGGCCTTATCAATTCACGCATTAAGTATGTACAGATAAAAAGGAAAGCACTGTGCTATGTGACTTTATACTGAAGGCACATATGCGCAGCACGACTCAAGGCCCACTAGGAGCACATGCAGTGTGTGCACTCGTGCGTATGAGATACTCTCAGGATAAAGACATAGAGTTCATTGCAATCATTTTCATATTCCATTATCCAGTGGGTATGTAGTCTGTCAAAAGGGTCTGGTGGGACAGAAGTTCAATGGCATTGCATTCATAGCGTCTACTACAGAGGCAGCTTTGATAACACTGCTACTGCACTTCAGGGATGAGGCTTGACCAGCAGAGCATGACGCTAACAACTCTGACGTCAAAGACTGCCTTTTACGTGCGCTATTATTTCAGGGAGAAATTCCTCTTCTTAATACAAATTGTGTTATGCAACGCAACGTAATATCGCATCCCTGAGGATGCTTGAATTAAATGGAATAAAGTTGGACTGAATTGAATCCAATAAAATGGTACTGTATTAAATGGAACTAAACTGAACTGAACTGGACTCACCTCCCATGAGGAAGAGCAGGCCGGCCACGTACTGCATGAGGCCGCGGTCCCAGCAGCAGCCCAGGAGCCCGATGATCCAGCCGAACAGGATGATGGCCACCGCCATGCCCATGAAGCCTGCCGTCATCCGCCGCAGGTCTGTGGGGCACAGAAAAAACAGGCATTCACTAAAGGCACCTCAACGCGGGTCCTTCACACAGTGAGAGGAGAATAAGTGGCATATAGGCCTACAGTACATCCAGACAGCGTCAAAGACTGCATAGATTCAGTGTTTTTTGCTGCAGATCAGCATTTCCTCTGAAATGTTACATCTGTGTGTACAGGCTGTCAGAGCATGCCTGTAACCGAGGGGTGACCCTTTACCGGTATATATATATATATTTTTTATTATATTATATAGCAATGCAATAGTTGTTATAAGAATCATGGCCATTTTTATACACTGTGGCTTTGTGTTCTTGCTGTATCTTGGCTGGCAATGCTCTGATGTGGGGAGCAATTCATTTCCAGTTGAACCACAATGGTGGGTGAGTTTCTAATCAGTTAACTAATTGAATTGTTTAATATTCTCTCCGTTCTCACATAGCTGGAAGTAATGGCTTTATCAAAACTTGAAAGCATGCATTACTATATTCAATATTTTACTTGCAACACTGTTTGTGTACATTTTCCAATAACTTTGAGCATATCATTTTGAGCAAAAAAAAAAAAAAAAAAATATTTATGATGCAAAAGTGCCAAAATGCAAAATGACTAAAGCGAAGTGCTTTTTTAACCGATGTATCTGAAGATGTCAGGACTGTGAGTCCTGCAGGGCAGCGCTGCCTCCCGTCGAGGGCCATTACTGCCTTCTGTTCCCATCTTATCTCGGCAGCGCCGGCTGCAGGCCCAGCATACCGCCCACCACTTCCCGGTGAGCCTGGGAAGCCCCGAAACCACACTCCCACTACCGAGCGCAGTGGCACGAAAATCCCGCTCCAGGGCCCACCCTTCTCTACATCTCCAGGCGCCCTTTTTTTCATCCAGCACTACTGGTGCGACCGTGTGGTATGTGGGCTGGGACACAGGGGCCTTTGGTAGTGGTGGTGGTGGGGTGTGTGTGTGTGTGTGTGTGTGTGTGTGTGAGTGTGTGTGTGTGTGTGTGTGAGTGAGTTAGCTGAGGTGACAGAGCATGGCTCCGTGCTGCAGGGCAGGGCTCAAGCTGTCAGGGCGCCCACGGTGACTAATGTCATGGTTCGGTTCCTTCCACATAGGGGTTGGAGTGTGTGTCTGTGTGTGTGTGTGTGTGTGTGTTGGGTATGGGGATTGAAGCCCAGGCCTGGGCCATTGGTCCAGCTTTGAGCCTAGGGGTAAAGGGAGGGGGGTCATCAAGTTCACAGTGGAAGTGGACAGTAAGGCAGAAGGAAGATCTCTGTGTGTGTGTGTGTGTGTGTGTGTGTGTGTGTGTGTGTGTGTGTGTGTGTGTGTGTTGTGAAGACAACTAGAGGTGTGGAGAAGGAGAAGAGTAAAGGCATGATGGAGAGAGGAGGAGAATGAAAGGACGAGAGTAAAGGTCACACATCTTTTTTTCCCTCCAGGTTGGCACGATTGGTTTAACAGACCTTTAAACCTGGGCAGCCCTATTACACTTCATAATTGCGCTGCCAAACAGTACGTTTCAGGAATCGCCAAGCTATTCTGTCCAAAGAGAGCCTGCATGGGTTTTTACAGGTAAAGCACAACTGTCAGCTACTAGGGTTGAGCTTCCAACTAATTGTTCCCCACAAAACATTTGGTGCCCAGTTTCTCTCTAAAGTGAGCTCCATGTGCCCACACCCCCACACCACTATTGACCTGCCGAGTCGAGATCTATACTGGCCATTTGAGAGAGTGGCAGACCAGTGGATCAAACGAGCATTGCAATCATGAGTATTGACCAGGAGAGAGCAACCATGAAGACAACACTATGTTTTTTTTTTATTTTTATGGGAGGACTGCGTAAAAAAAAAGATTCAAGCAAAAATCCCTGATAATTTACTGTGTGTAGTCATTCACAGGACCGATTGGAAGGACCAAGGGAGCACAAAGTGATTCAGTAGTGCTTCATCAACCAGAAACAGGCAATACTGCAACTCCAATCACTGGGATTATAGTTCAAAACCACACAACTGAGGGAAGCTTGGTGGGTGATCTCCAACAAAGTCTAATCAACATCTTATTGGGAACTGTGGGGGTGGGTTTTTGTTTGAAATTCAACTATAACAAACTCGCTGTGGTGTCACTGGCTGGAAATAAAACTGCAACCAGATTCATTTAGTCAGATATTATATGGGCGTACTTGTGGAAAGTAGAAACAAAAGCTTCATAAAGACGTCTATTTTCTCATGAGAAAATAGCATCCCAAATGGCTCTCACTGTGGTTCCCAACAGTTTGCCTGGCTAATGGCTATGCTCCTGCTCTTATCCTGGCACTGATTACATTTTATAACCTCAGTTTTCACTTCAAGCTGATCCAATGTCATTTCAAATAAGTTTTATTGCATGATGCTTTAGAGCCTATTAAAAGCCAATGGAAGGCATCCAAACCACTGTGAATACATTAAAGATATATTTCCAAATACCTCTGCATTACCACAGATTTATGTCAGACACTGGAGCCTGGATCTAAAAGAAATGTTTTATGCAAAAACACACCGTAGCTCGCTGTACTCTTAATTCCCTGTGACAACATTTTTGTATCTCGTCTCTTAGTGTCTGTAGTCTCTTGTTAGCAGCAAAAGGGGGGGATGAAACATGATTTTCCATCTGTTGGGGGGAAAGAGAATATTGACTGGGCCTCTAGGTGTAATATAACTGACAGATAGATAATACAACACTCCAATATGTGCAGTGAGTAGGCTAGCACTTAAAAGCTGAGAGGTGTATGAAACCGTCTTTAACGTGTGCTTGAGGCACACTCTCTTCCTCAGCTTCATTGGAGGAAATGAGAGGGCTTCCTAACCTCTGGCACTGCTGGAGATCAAACAAGTGGTCATAGGAGCGATCACAGTGACTGTTGAAAAATGCTTCATGTGATGAGATTTGCATGAGAGATACATCTCTCTCTCTCTCTCTCTCTCTCTTCTCTCTTTCTCTCTCTCTCTCTCTTTCCAACAGTTGCACAGTTCTGTCACTATTCTACAATCTCGCACACCCAGCTTCTACATGCAGTTTAATCCTCTGCTGCATCCCACTGTCGTGACAGTAATTAAACTGCTACAAATTTAAATGAGGGAGTAGAATCGATTTATTTCTGTAAAATAACAAAGAATTTATAGAATAGATCTGTTTTCTAATTTCATAGAGAGCACACTAGCAATCAATCATTAAATTATGGCATGTTGGATGTCCACAATATGCAGTCACAGACAGACAGACCTGCTGACCTGTTTCTTTTTATTTCATTTATTTTTTATGTTTTTTTTTTTTTTAGCATAGATGGAGATTAAAGCGTGCCATCCCTGCCTGTGACAGCTGTGTCACCTGTTGAGACTGACACTTTATGGCCTTTTTCAATCACTGGCTGCAGCTGGCATCACAGGTCCCACAGGAGTTCAGTATCTGCAGCAGCCAGGAGGAAGAGGAGGAGGAGGAGGAGGGGAGGAAGGGTGGTGGTGGTGACAGGAGGTGGGGTGGGGTTGTTGGCATCCGGGGGGGGGGTGCTGGGGGGCGTCTGTGGCACGGACTGCAACATCAGCGTCACTTTGACATGCACACTGAAGAGGTCCTCGTCACAGAGAGACAGAAGGAGAAAGAGCGAGAGGAGGAGGAGGGGAGGAGGAGATAGAGCAAGAAAGAGAGATAGACATCAGCCTGTGACGTGGCCTTGGGCCAAGAGAAGGATCCTATGACCATGCCCTATCTCCTCAGTGACCGCTCATTCCTCTCTGGACCCTTGTCTTCATTCCTCTGAATCTCTGCCCAGCACTCCAAGGCTTTTAGCACATGCAGGTGTAAGACAGAATGAGCGAGTGAGAAAACGAGAGGCAAAATGAGAAACTTCAAATATTTATTCTAGAAACATCTTAGGCTTCTCCTGAGTGGGTTCATCAGTAGAATACTTCATTCACCGAAATGTTATTTTGGTCAGGGACTGCTTCTCATTTTGATTTGCTGCTTGAGTCATTCTTCTGTGAAATACTCAAGGGATTTTATCTCACCATGAGCACCAGAACATGAGGCCATCTAATTAGGATTTGCATGGCACGACTACAATCAGCTGAACATGACGTCTCCTCCTGTAAACTTCTGACCGGCAAATTTCTTTTCTGTCTTTGTCTTTTTCTTTTGTTTTTTCAGTTACACTTTATTTGACGGTATCGACATAAGAGTGACATGACACTGTCACGAACGTGTCATAAACAAGTCATAAACGTTTATGACATAACACTTCTGTCATGAAGTGCCATTCTGTTTTTGTCATAACAAGTTAGGGTTAGAGTTAGAGTTCATGTGTCAAGACAGTGTCAGGTGTTCATACTGTGTGTGATACTGTCAAGTAAAGTGTTACCGTTTTTTCTTTCCAGCTTATTAAAACAAAACCCTGCAGAAGAAATGCAAAGAAGCCCAGAGAAAGAAACCTCCATGAATCCGCAATCGATCTCCGCCATCCTATTTCTCTCAGGAATGGATTTCCCCTCCGTAACCAGCACACAATGGATTTCCAAGATGGTGGGTCCCCAGTGGTCTCGGCTCCACAGTGATGATGGCCACCAGGCTTTTGTAAGAAAATCCACAAAGACTGGCCCACGACTCATCTCACACAGCCGTACTGGTGAGTACTGTTCAGTTACATCAAAGGTTGTTGGTGGTTCTTTTACAGTATGCGCATTTGTTTCATACACAGTATTACAATCAAAAGTCATGAAGATACAGGGGAAATCCCATTGCACAACTTTGCTCACAGGTTAAGACAAGCTTTTCAACCTGGAGACTGTATATTGTATGGTTTGGAGGCTTTGAGAAATGTGTGAAATAGCTGATGTGTGTGGGAAATTCATGACGTAGGAAATAACAAATGCATTTCATTGAAAATGCACAGCGGTTGTTGTGGGAATGTTAATGTTAGGTGGTTGTATTGATGCACGGTATGTGAAGCTAACAGAGCATCTTCGAAAATTACAGTAACCTGAGGTAATGCTTCAAAAAGAACAGTCACTGTTGGATCAGGCAAGCCTTTCTTTAGTGCAGCCATCACCAAATGGCGGACCGCGGTCCGAGTCCGGACCGTGACGTGATCCTATCCGGACCCAGACCATAATAGCCTAATTTAGATTTTCACGTAAGATTTCAAAGCTGCGCTAAATGTTTCGTTGGTTAGGATAACAGCATTTACTTCAGGAGCTTCACGAACCATCATTTAAACTTGCTGCTACTCAGCCAGTGAAATCTGTGAATTCTGATAAAGTCGAGTCAGTGAGTAGTAGCCTACTATGGAGAAGAGACTGATAGCCTGAAACGAGCGAGGAGAGGAGACGGGACGAGAAACAATCAGATGGATATCTAAGTTAACGATAAGTAAGTTATTTTCAAATAATCGATTGCTCAAAGAGGAGAAAGCTAGACAGCGAGAACAGAGCTTTATATAACGATACGGGGGCAATACCACGCAAAACTGTCACGTCTGTAACGCCAACTAAATATTACAGGCGATTTTAAGCGCCAATTTGAAGCACCTCTACTAGACAAAGCATATATTTTGAGCAAGCATAGGCTAGGCCCATTCAACAGTGAACTGAGACCACAGAATATTTTACGATTTAAGAAGGCAATATGATTGATCCACCACTATCTAGTTAAGCCTACATGCATTCACTGCCCAACAATGTGATATTCCTGGGTTTCCAGGATTTCGGGTCAACATAAAAAAAAAATTAAACTTGCTGATTAATGGGTTCAAGGAACCAGCTGTGGAATATCCATCCTCGTCTCAGCTCAAATTCTATTTTAAGTGCACATTAAGATCTTAAAAATCTTAAAAAAAGGCTACTCAGTTTTTCTCCCTAATTAGGCTGCTCTTATCTTGCCTTATTTCTCCTCATTTCGAATGTTGCCTTTTAGGCTACTTATTTTATTTCACATTAAACATTAGGCCTAGGCCTACAATCTTCTATTTCTTGAATTTCCCCTTGGGGATCAATAAAGTATCTATCTATCTATCTATCTATCTATCTATCTACAACTAGGCTCCATCCATCCATCCTAATATTATACATACATACATATACATAGCCTAAACACGCACGTTAAACATTATGATGCTCCGGACCTTTGCTTGAGGAAATTTTCCGTAACTGGACCTCGCTGAAGATTAATTGAATACCCCTGCTTTAGTGCATCATTTCCTGTGAGCACATCTGGCATTGTTTGTCGAGGCTGATCCTCGCACATAGCCATATAGTTTTCATCACTGTAGGGGATTCAGTGGGCCTGTGGTGCTCCAAGGGAGTCTTGCATTGCTGTGAAGCCGAGTTAATCAGTGTAACATCCGCAGACTACATTTGTAATCCTGTAGACAAAGACTACATCTTGCCTGCTTGCATGAGCAACTATCGCCTTCGCTGCCAGATTATCAGACCCGCACCCCCTCCCTCCCCCCTCTTGCTTTTCATGAACAGCTCTTCAGCAAACTCTTTAAATGCCTTTTCTCTCAGCTCGGTTGGCGGGCGAAAACTCTCACCTTTAAGTTAACGTCGCCTGCCGTGTCATAGACGCCGAGCCTCACGTGTGTGTGATTCGTGCTCAATGACACACCTTACTTCATCATGCGCCGCTAAAAATACAATCTTATGCTAATGTGGTACACGGCGGTGATTAGCTGTAGCAATGGGGGGGTGTCAGCTCGGGGGCGGGGGGCAGCGTGGTGGTGTGGAGAGCAGACGGAGGATAGAGGGATAGAGAGAAAAAGAGAGAGAGAGAGAGAGAGAGAGAGCCTTAAGGCTGATAGGAAAGCAACAACTGCACCTGTTCCCAGGACCCTCATTTGCATTGCATTGCTCACCTGGCAAGATGACAAGAACACTGCCAATTCGCATGTCAAAGGCTGACTTTCAGAAAGAAATATTCGACATGCCAGGAATGAAAAGGCTAGAACTGCACAACCCTGAGCCTCTTCATGCTGAAAGAGTCAAAATGGCACTCAAGAGCTTAAATGGGTCTTCATAACCCATAACAATAGTCTCCTAATCCTAGCCCTGAGCTTGGGACAGATTCTCTACACAAAAATAATAAATTAAAAGTCCATCCACAAAACAAGGTATTTATTATATGTCTACAGTGGCCTAATTGAGTTGAACCAAAACTGGAGCATTGGTAATCACTATGTAAATGAAATTCAATTGAATCACAAAGCATGTTTTACCGCACCGGGACTACCTTGTTTTGCATGAGGCGGCACATGACCAGGTTGAGTGCATGCGTCTGAGAACACCTGCTCCCAACCCTAATTGGCAGCTCTGCGTTGCCAGTCTTGCATGGTAAGCACTTCAGCGTTATCCTCCACTACCCCCTACCCCCCTCCCCCACTCTCAAAAAAGTCCCGGGCCTTTTCATGCCGTACTTCCTGTCGTCCACCGGTGATCGCAGTGGCACATTAGAACAACATATGCCCAAACAGGTGCACATGTGCCACCACAGGAGCAAGTGACCAGCAGGTAAGCGTTGGCAACAAAAAAAGACCAAAACAACAACAACAAAAAACCCCACAAGGCTACACCTGAACATGGCTGGCTTGTGTTTACATCGTCGACACAAACACCGCTTGTTCGTATTAATAAATCAGAAGCGTGCAACACGATAGCTCCGTTCTGACCTTTAACGCTGACATTGCAGTGAGACGAACGGAGCTCAGCATATCGCCCTGTGGGGGCAAAGTTACAGTTCGGGGAGGTCTAGAATGCCTTGGCCTGTCTCTCAAAACCAGCCTGTCGGCACTGACGTAAAAACAACAGCAATAACGCCGAAACAAACAAACAAACAAACAAATAAATAAAATACATAAATAAAGGAACGTGCTGAGCGGTGTGGTGCCTCACATGGGTTAGGTGAATGGGAAACGGTAACACAGATTGACTGGGGCGCACCAAATGATGACGGCTTCTCCTCCCTCTTGCTGATTAGAGGCAGTAAGCTCTCGCATACGCTAGATAATAACGACTTTCTTTTTTGTACTGTATCAGGTTTTGACAGACACCATACGGAGTTTTCTGTGTGTGTGTGTGAGTGTGTCTCCCTCTGTTATTTATTAGCCTGTATTGTTCTGGCTTGTGCTACCATTTCCTTTTAATTACATTTCCAAACCACCAGCATGATTGAAAGAATGTGAGACAGGGAGGGTGGAAGACAAGCTTCAGAGAAAGAAAGAAAGAAATGAAAATGGCTTTTTTCCCTCCTCCTCCTCCGCCCCCTCCCTCTCTCCCTCTCTTTCTTCTGAAGCGCTGAATTGCAACATCTCACACTGATAAGACGTGCTTTTCTGCAAGACTTCCCCTCCCAGCTGATTACGCTCGGCATTGTTGGGCTGTCTGGAATAGGAGACGTACCGGATACACACTCTCGGGGTTTTAAATTGGGCTGCTACGCACCTGTGCATGTGCTAGAACTGGATATACCACATCATTTAATAAAAGA
>NC_063205.1:10910585-10948085 GCF_017589495.1 Alosa alosa
CTTGTTTATTCTTAAAAAAAATTCTCACATACAGATGTATCAAGGCACTAACACCTGTTTCAAGCAATATTTAGTTGCTACTTAAGCTTAAACATGCAGTGACATGCCATGAAAATGTTCTGCCTTTTAAAAGCAGGTGTTAACCCGATTGTGGTTAAGTGAACAGAATAAACTTTCACAAACAATGGAATCAGGTCAGATAATAGCTTCGTAAATTCCACGTACACTGGGAAGGAATGGCTTGCACTTTCTGCAGACTGGCCAAGGCGCTAATAACATGGTCCCGTCTAACACATCAGGCCCTCAGTCTTTTGTGCATGATCATTCTCTATATACTACACTATGAGAAAAGGGGTGTATCTGGCAGTATCAGGACATAGTCCGTAAGTCCCGCTGTGTTGATAGAGATGTACATATTTCCATAGGACTATGTAATACGGGCCAGCAACACATTTATACACTGACTTAAACTATATGTATGTATATGTATGTATTGTACACTTATACATGCATACATTGCACATGCACAGTGGTACATCGCTAAAAATGCACGTGGTCAATGGAGGTGGGGTGTTTATTGTGATCATGTCTAATCATGATGGGTGATCACGGGTTCAGGCCCATCCCACTGTCCAGCAGAGAGCCCCTCATAAGTCAGCAGCCTGCTGGATGAACGTGGGGTCAGGTGGGGGTCAGGGCCAGACAGATTGGACTGTAAATTACAATGGGGAGCTGGAAGAGGGAAAATTAATGGGAAAGGAGTGTGTGTGTGTGTGTGTGTGTGTATATGTGTGTGTGCGTGCATGCATGCATATGTGTGTTTGTGTGTAAGTGTGTGTTTGTGTGCATGTGTGTGTGTGTGTGTGTGCGTGCGTGCACACCTGTGTGTGTGAGTGAATGTAGGTTTGAAGGAATATTCCCATGTGAACCCTTGTCAGTGGGGTGCACCAGCATTTGAATGATCTCACTGAGAGGGAAGCAGAGCAAAAGACTAATGGAAGAAGTGTAGGAGACACTATACAAGCAGTGACTGTAAAAGGCATGAACAGCATGGTGTCATACTCTTGCATTACTGTAGCTACAGCTGATGCATGCAATTCATCATCTTGTCTGCATTTGAAGAAGCCGAAGAAGGAGAGTTTACACAGTAAGGGCTGCCTAAAGCTTCAATGCCATAAACTATTCCATCAAGTCAACATGTTAGGCTACTTCAGGAACATACAGTAGATTGGATTGGTTGTTCACCAGAATTGTAGACTTCATTTTTAACGTTTAACATTAAAGACTTTGATCTCTCTGAGTCATCATTTGACAAGTGTTCATCTTGGTTTATTTAAACACAGGGTAAACTGCCTACATCTAGAACATTCCCGCTAATGCCTACATCTAGAACATTCCCGCTAATGCCTACATCTAGAACATTCCCGCTAATGCCTACATCTAGAACATTCCCGCTAATGCCTGTCTCCTATTTGTTTTTGTGCCGGTGGATTTCTGTGAGATGACAAGAGTGAGGTAGCTTAATGATGTCCATATGTTTTACACACGTTTCACAGAGTCACATCAAACATGCCAAAATATCTCCCAGTGCACTTGCTATGAATCCACTGAACTGTCTCTCTCTCTCTGTCTTTCACAAATGCACACAAAAACAGGAATATGTCTGCAAAGCCTAAACTCATTTCATATCTTAGGTTGCTAAGCGAAATCTTGAGGGGTTCATTCGGTTTCAACCCTAGCCAGACAGTTTTTTTTTTTTTACAGACGTTTTACCTGCCGGTTGTTAATATTGTAAATTTTTCATAGACTCTGAGGCAAGGATACCGTGACAAAACTCGGAATGTGAAGAACGGCAAGATAATGTAAAATATTCACACATACCCACGCACTCACCCCGTGGAATCTTTCTTTTGACATACATTGAGAAACATACATTCCCTGACAGACAGATAGCCCCTAGGCACACACAGGCACACACACAGGCAGCAAGAATACATACAACACATTATACATACCCACAAACCCTCCCCTCTGTCTCACTCTCTCTTTCATACACACACACACACACACACACAAGCATAAATAAATAAATAAAGCAACACATACCTGAAATCCATCACACACACACACACACACAGAAACATACATAAAACAACACATTCCTGAAACACACACACACACACACACACATAGAAACATATGGATCAGGTATGAGTAGTGAGGGTCTGGGATGGCTCTCTCTCCACCCCCTGCTCGGGTGCTAAGCTGTCACGTCCTCTGTCACTTGGCACTGGCCACCGCGCCTGAGGGCCCTCTAATGGAAATTTTAATGCACTTTTAGAAGGTAGAGAGAAGGATGAAGTCAAGGGAGAGAAAGACACAGAGAGGGAGAGAGAGAGAGAGAGAGGCAGGGAGAGAGGGGGAGTAAATTGAAGAGGTTGGGCAGAGATTAGGATGGCACAGCAGAAAGAAAGGGGTGACAGGGGAGAGAAGGGAAAAGAAAAAGGATGAGAGAAAGAAAGTGAGAGAGAGGAGGAGGAGGAGGAGGAGAAGAGACAGAAGTTGGCGCGACAGTGCCTCTTCCTCATGCGGGCACTAACTCATTCTCTCCGAGTGGCAAGGCTGGCTCAGCACAGGCTCCTCCAGGGCTTTGTCAGACAAGGCTGAAGGAAGATGTGTGTGTGCGTGTGTGTGTGTGTGTGTGCGTGCGTGTGCTTGTGTGTGAGTATGAGTATGTACGTGCATACAAAAGAGTGTGTGTGTGTGTGTGTGTTTGTGTATATATGTGTGTGTGTGTGTGTGTGTGTGTGTGTGTATATATATATATATATGTGTGTGTGTGTGTGTGTGTGTGTGTGTGTGTGTGTGTGTGTGCTTGTGAGACAGAGAGGGTGTGTAGATACGTTAGATAGGTAGAGATGCTTATGCTTATGTGTGTGGATTTGGGGATTTGTGACAGAGTCTGAGCATGTTTTGTGTGAGTGTGTGTGTCTGCGAGTGTGTGTGTGTGCCCGTGTCCGTGTGTGTGTCTGTGTGTGTGCTTGCCAGCCAGCAGTACTCCACCCGACTCTTGAGACGGGGCACTGTTGTGCTGGATTGATGGGAAAATATGCACTGGGGATGAGAAAAGGGCGGTGTGGAGTTACAGACTAGAAACTAGAAGTGTTACTTCACAGCTGACAGGTGTCCTGTGCACGATCTCTTACACCCCGCCCACCCCCCATCCTCTTTCACACATCCACATGCCCACCCCCTTCCTCCCCCTTAGTAGACAACCTTCCCATCCTCGCCATGATCAGAGCCTTAACATCAACTCTCAGAGTGAATAAGAAAGGGCTGTTTCTGCTGTCTATCACTCCTGCTCCTACCGTGCGTCTGGATCTGCACACACTTGCCTCTTAGCATGTGGCTACACACGTCACCATATCAAAGACACCAGAGCTGTTTTGAGGCATTTTTTGCTTTCTTTTGATGTCTGTTTTTTTCTGTTACAAATAGAATTACACTGGAATCAACGCACCAGTTTAGACTGGCAGCGTTTTACGTGCATATTATGTCCGCATAAAATGAGCCAAGAGCGCATTTTTATGCTTCAGTTCTATTTTTAGGGCGTATATATTCAGACACACACACAAAGCTGCCCCTTATTTTGTTACATTTATGTCAGAACAGAATTCCGTTCTACATTCAGTCACTTATGTTTCACTCTTGCCTGCATCTCACTTGTTTTAGAAATGATGTGGTAGAATAGAATGGGTGCTTCTCTTGACACTTATATCCCACGTCAAATAGCAGATGTCAGGTGACATTTGTGTGCTCTGGGATTAAAATGACCACGACCTTGATATTATGAGCGCCTCACTTGACCAGCTACAGGACAGAGTTTTTTTTATTACAGAATTATTTGGAGAAATGATTAGTGACTTCTGTGGGCCCAGCAAGGTCACACACTTAAAGCAAAACCCTCCACATAACAGGCAAAGCGGTAAACTACCTCTGAGGGAGAAGTCATGTGACCGAGGGCCGAGGAATACCTCTGGAGTCTCTTCCTCTTCCTCCTATTCCTCTTCATCCTTCTCTTCTTCTTCGCTCACTGCAATTACTGAATCCAATCACTGGCCATTAATCCCTCCCTTACCAATCATTTGGCAGTGCATCCTCTCTCTCTGTCCATCAATCTCTCTCTCTCCCTCTCTCTTCCCTCCCTCTCCCCCTCTCTCTCTCTCTCTCTCTCTCAGTCCCAGGGTCCTTCAAGCTTCAAAGGAGACACGCGCCTATAAACCCCCTCCCGCTTCCACCATCATGACTATCACGGCTGTATTATTTTATTAAGCGTCTAAGCTAAGCTAATGGCAGTGGGGCCAGGAGGGGCGGCAGGGCCTGGAAGCAATTATGTCCTAAATTTGCTCAGGCCGATTAGAGTGAGAGGGGGGCCTCGAGAGCACTGCCCAGAGCCCACAGAGCCCAGAGCCGGTCGGCCTGTCTGTCCCTCTCGCTCGCTCACTCACTCACTCTGCACGCAAGGGAACTGAATCATGACACTTCACAACACACACACACACACACACACACACACACACACACACACACACACACACACACACAGACACCAACAAATAAACTCTCTCTCTCTCTCACACATCACACAAACAAACACACACACACACAGACACACACACACACACACACAGACACAGACACACACACACACACACACACACACACACACACACACACACACACACACACACTCACAGACACACACAGACACTCACACACAGACACCAACAAATAAACTCTCTCTCTCTCACACATCACACAAACAAACAAACAAACAAACACACACACACACAGACACACACACAGATAAACAAACAAACACACACTCACAGTCACCAACAAATAAACATACAGGCTCTCTCACACACACACATACAGTACAACACACACACAGACACACACACACACACACACACACACACACTTCTGCCCTCAACCCTTCCAGATAGATTGGTCTCCGTGACCTTGACAACCCCGAGGTCACTTCAATCGAAGCGCTCGCTCGTGAGCCTTATAAATTCTCTGCGGGGTCGCCAAGGGGCAAGGGCGATATCAGGCGGCTGACTAATTGATCTGCTGAATAAAGTGCCATGCTCCATAACCATGGATGGTGCACTGCCCCCAGGCTACTGCAGGGCCCTAAAACCTGCTGATTTCAAGTTATGCAAACATCTGCAAGCCCCTTTTGCCAGCCAAGAGCTTTTGAGAGTCCTACACAATGTGATATGCGCGCAGACACTAAAAAACCTGCTGATTTTATGTTATTCAAACTTCTACAAGCCATGTTCGTCAACCTAGAGCTTTGAAGGGTCCTACACAATCGTGTATACGCAAGGCCTTAAAACCTGCTGATTTCAAGTTATGCAAACTTCTCCATGCTGTATTTTGCCGAGAGGTTTTGAGAGTCCTACACGGTCACTCACAGTTACTTCATGTGTTACGCAGCCTCATTCACATGACGCACGTCGGGCCACTTTCCCCATTCTGCTGCACTCCCTCCAGGCTTGGACGCCTTAAGCACTCGTCTTTTTTCCGTCTCGCAAATCAGCTCGTTCCCACAAGGAATCAAGAGGACTAGAGGAATAACGGTCTAAGACGTCTAAGCGTGCAGGAGGAAAAAAAAAAAGAAAATGCGAACTCCATTACTGCGCTGGGATTTGTGACAAAAAGTTAGGCCCCTAAACCTTGATCTGTGTGGGTTTGTGTGTGTGTGTGTGTGTGTGTGTGTGTGTGTGTGTGTGTGCACACACGCATGTGTGTGTGCGTGTGCATAGACATTTGTGTGTGTGTGTGTGTGTGTGTGTGTGTGTGTTCGCGTGCATGTGCCTGAGAGGGGAAAATTGGGACAGAGTCCAGGTTAGTTGGGTCTTTCAATGGCAGGAGAGGACGAGTTCCCTAAGTCTCCCTCCCTCTCTCTCGCTCTCTTTTAAACAAACACAATCTGGGGCCCACAGGCACATGAATCCATCCTCTCTGCTATCTTTGTTACAAAAGCCAAAGCCCTCAGAGGCGAGTTTTTTTTTCTTTTAAATCCACACAGGATACACTTGCCTGGAAAAAAGAAAGAGAAAGAAAAAAAATCCACATCCACTCGTATGCGTCGCTTTAGAAAATCCACTTTTATAAGCCTAAGCCTAATAATTTTGATTTTATTCTGTTTGCCGTATTTGGGGGATTCATACTTCAGTTTACCTCTCATAGAGATTCACTGACAATAATGCCAGTGTCTCTTATGGTCATTGAGTGTGACACTTCAGCACACAAACTGTTCGGAGTGTTCATGGATAACCAACAAGAGCAGAGGAAATGAGATGGAGGCAGACAGAAACCCACGACTAGAGTGGGCTTGAGAGCCGTCTCTTCCCTTGATGTGAATATGAGTTCAGGTGTTTATCTGAGTGTGCATGCATCTAGGTCTACAGTATATGACAGCGCACTGCTTTTTCTGTGTGTATTTTTTCAGTTGTAATTGAGTTTATGTGTGTACTTTCTCACATATATATATTTATATGTGTATGTGTGTGTGTGTGTGTGTGTGTGTGTGTGTGTGTGTGTGTGTGTGTGCACTCAAGTGAGTTTGTTTTAGGCTTGGTTTTGTTGTCCATTGGCAGTCTATCCTTATGACAAACATGAGAGCCAAAATCCTCACCCAAACACTCCATCTCTCTCCCCCCATCTCTCTCTCTCTCTGCTCATTTGTTGCTTTCTACTCTCTGATTCTATTCCCTCTCCCTTGGCTTCTCTCTCCCTTCGGTCACATGTTGTTTCTCCAAAAGTCTGGCGGCTGTGAATTTCTCTCTCTTTTAGTCTCCGTGCTCTTTCTTATCTCTGCTCATGGATTGTCTTCTATTTGTTTTCTCTCTCGTTCTCACTCTCTCCATTCCTCTATCGCTCTGTCTGTTGTTTTTTCTCTCTCTCTTCCCTTTCATATCCCTATCTTGGTTTCTCTCTCTCTCTCTTATTCTCTCTCTCCCTCTCTCTACACTCCTCCATCTCTCTGTCGTTCTCTCACTAATTCTCTCTGTGTCTCTGTTCCCTCCCGCTGCGGCGCCCATTTGTCCCAGAGGATCCGCACGCGACCTCTGCCCTCCCGGCTGTCTGTCTGAGGCATGCTGGGACGGCTGAACTCCGGGTGTCACCTGTCGCTTCGCCGCCGCACGCTGCCCGGCTGGCACAGCGGGAGACGCGTGTCGGACAGGAGCGAACGAGAGCGAGCGGACAGGCGGGTGAGCGGGTTCAGCAGGAAGCGAGCCGCTGTCACGTAATCTCCATCTGGTGTTGCCGTTGCAGAGGGGTCAAGAGGCTTCCTGGACTCAGCCGACCCAGACTGAACTCACCCTCTAAAGGTACGAGTGCTCCCATCAATGTGCCACACAAACACGATACATCAATTACTCTGCAGGTCTAAAGTCAATGCAGGGCTCTCTGACTCACTGCTGCCATACCACTTAATGGCTGCTGACCTTCTGAGTATCTGCTGGCTCTTTTCAAGCCAAGTGACCAGTTGTTTTTCTTTAGATGATTTTGTTATCTGTTTCTGGTTTCTTGATTGATTGATTGATCTGTAAAGTCATCATGAGGCAATGTGAATAATTGCACTCCATGGCAATAACGAAAAGTTGGCATCAATAATTATATTTTTGGTCTTTTCTAGCCATTATTTTGTGAAGACAGGACAGGAAATGAGTGGGAGAGACAGATGGGGAGTGGGTTGGGAAATGACTGCAGGTCAGACACAAATCTGGCTCCTCGTGGGCACTGGGCCCAGCAGTTCCCCCTCCGTCAATACTTTCTAAGCCTGACCACATCATGTGCAAAAGGTTGAGCATTATCGCCCAACAACTTCTGAGTTTGTACTCAAGATCAGGCTCGGGTAACATTAACTTGATCCCTAAGCCGTGTGTGTGTGTGTGTGTGTGTGTGTGTGTGTGTGTGTGTGTGTGTGTGTGTGTGTGTGCGTGTGTGTGTGTGTGCGTGTGCGTGCTACAATTGCATGCTCCAGTGCGTGCTCTCTCTGCTCATAGCCTTCAGAAATAAGAAGGTGTCACGTCGTTGGTCTCCATGCTTCCCTGGGCTAGTAGGGTCCCTTTGTCAGGATCAGGCATGAGCAGCCGAGTGCAGATGCTGACCCCAGCTTCGGTCAGTGGAGTGGGATATTGGTGCACATGGACGGCACTGATAAAGAGCAGGCTGCAGCTAAGCTACTGCAACGACTACAGTTTCTGACCCATGTATCAACATTGCGCATGGGTAAACACTCTGACTAATTCAGAGATGTATGTTGTGCATGGATATAAACTGTAGGCTATACCCTGTGACTCACACACATACACACACACACTTGCGCATATACAGTACTGAAATCCACTTACCGGTACTCACATACACACTGTGTTACATAAACACACACACACATACAAAAAACAAACACAAATCAACACGCACACACAACACAGACAAATCCACAGACATTTAATCTCAAAAACGAGCGACTCGAACCCAGTGGTTAAATGAGCCATTTTCTTCTCAATTTACTGTAGCAACGCCATCAGTCCTGCCATGCCATTGGCGTGTGTGTGTGTGTGTGTGTGTGTGTGTGTGTGTGTGTGTGTGTGTTGGATGGGGATGGGGATGGGGGCTGGTGTATGACCACTAACTGTGAAGGTCTCATCATGGATGATAGTGGAAAAAAACACAACAACAGCAGCCTTCTATTTATCAGATCTTGCTCATCCAGCCTTACTCTGGCTGCATGAGTGCTGGGAGGCTAATGTCCATCCCACTGTTCTCATGTCCGTGGTGTGGCTCCTGCTAGGGTGGATGGGCCGAGGCTGGAGCTATCGCTCGGCTGGATGCTGTTGGTCACTGACACGGCTGGGTTTGACCTTCCTTTGCCAGTTGTGTTCACTGGGGCACGCTCCGATAAGAAGCACAGCAGGCACGCGGATGACGACTCAGCGGCTCAAAAAGGAACACTAAGGAGGGGCGTGGGAGTGTGGAGTGGGGGGTGGGAGGGAGCTTAGATAAGGATGATAAATTGTCCATATGGACACAAGAGTTGGCTGCTGAAAAGACAGCTTAGATAGTAGTAGTGATGGTGGTGGTGGTGGAGGAGGAGGGGAGTGTGTATGTGGTTTGGGGGGGGGTGTATCATGGGCAGATTTGCTTTTCACCGCCTGCAGAGAGTGTGATCACTCCATCTTTTGTTTCTCCTCTCCCCCGAGCGCCAGCCCGCCTGCCGCCCGCCTGCCCACCCGCCCCTTCGTCCACCCGCCTGGTCCCGGTGCCAGGAGAACCTCCCCTCTCTCACCAGCCCACATGTAATCTGATCCCAATCGTACACGCGTTATCTGCCCGACCACTGTGCTTCGCGGGGGCCTTCCAGACGCTAATCTGGAGTCGCGCTGGCCTAAATCAAGCAGTCATAATCTATAATCTGCAGACAGACTCCTGGCAAGTGTAGTGCGCAAACAATGACCCCCTGCCTCTAATACTCATTTGTTTTTAAATGCATCCCTGGGGCTTACTCTTATTTTCATCTCTTTTTTGTTTTTGTTTGTGTGGCTAGTGGTCATGGATACATTTGTGACAGAGCATGTTTTTGTATTCCGTCATGTCGGTTGATAACAACAGACATAGAGAGGGAGATGTACTGCACATGAGGCGCAAAGTATATGAGCTTCTGTAGGATCAGTGTCTTAGTGTCCCCTCGTCCCTATAGGCCCACAGTCTCTCTGCTGCGTAACGACCGCACAGCAAAGCTAAGGCATAAAAAGGACAACCTGCCCCAATATGTGAATAAACCAAACACCCCAATCAACAACATGAAGCCCATGAGCCTTTCCTGTGGAACGTGTCTTTTCCCCACATGAGAGAATCCCTTAGGAGTAAAGATAACCTGATAATTGTACGTAGTGAAGAGTGAAAACATGCATTTCGTTTTCATAGAGGAGAAAAATGTGTTACCACCTCTACTTTCCACTCCACCATCATGTCTTGAACTTGTTTTGAAGTGATTCATTTGACTACATTCAGGTCCAAATCCAACTCAGTTGTCTCTTCTTGATATACTGCATATCAGTGTTTCCCAAACTTTTTTTCTGGGGACCCACTTTTTAAAAATGACAGACTATCGCGACTCAACTCGTGACTGTGGTAGTTAACAAACTAGATCCTAACGGAAAGCTGTTAGCTTTCCTAAGCTATATAAGGTATTAGATAGGGGTATTACACAACATAAATTGTCACTCTGCTATGCTGGCGACCCAAATAAAATCTCCTACGACCCACCAGTGGGTCGCGACCCAGTCTTTGGGGAGCAATGCTGTATATAACGCATGATATCTGGCTCCAGAGGATTACTTTTCCTGCACAAAAGTTCCTTTATCAGGGCTAGGAAGGGAAACACCTCTGGTAACACGTACTTCCTCCTCTATCCTCCACCTCACTGCATTTGAATGGCAGGCCCTTCTGCCAGCTCTGCAGCATGTCTGTGGGGGGACTTTTTCCAGTCTGCTAACATCATTAGGCCATTATGCAAACTGCTGGTCACACCACACCCCACCCTAGTGAGACCGCAATTGGGAAACAGCGAGAGACAATAGTCTAGACGACTGTTAGGGCGGTTATAACTGTTAATTTTGTCAGCACAGATGGAACCACAAACAATAACAGTTCTCATCCCTGCCTCCAACAGTGTGTCGCACTGAATTATATCCCCCTCTGTGGAGGCAGATATGATATGAGACCACTGCATTCAGTTCCACACAGATGTCAACCCTCACCCAATTTATTGCTTTAACACTAATATCAAACAGCCACTCCAACAGAGAAGTTTTTCCCCACACTGAGATGGGCTGATATCCTTTCCACACTCGTTTTATGAGTTTAGAGATATCTTTTCACTTTATTAAGCTAAAATGAAAGATCCATGATATGGATTGTGTGTGTGTGTGGTGTGTACTATTTTATAGTCCCCTCCAATCATTTTCTCCTCTCTATAGTATTTGTTGCAGATGCAGAGAATTCATATTTCTACTGGATAAATCTAACAGCACAATAAAAGTTGTAAAAGTTAAAATAGTGCAATGTTAATATAGCATATGATATGACAACTACATTGCATATGATAGAACACATTACATATAATGGTAAGAAGCTGTTTCAGCCCACCTGATAAAACTAGAATACCATCACATTGAAGGTAGTAAAGACTATGATAAGAAACAATGAGCACAATGAGCAGAAAAGAGTTAGCATAATGGCTGTTATTATTTCATTCCCTGAGTACTGAATATCTGACCTCTCCGCTATCTGGACGGCAGCTGCCCCCTGGGTGAGATCTGGCCTCTGATCTGATCCGGCATCCGTTGTTATTTGGAAGTCGTTACGATATGGGCATCACACGCTCCATCAGTGCAAACCGACTACAGCAGTGCAGCTGTGCCGCAGGGGAGCTGATCTCAGCTGATCTCAGACCTGCCTCCTATCTACTCCGCCGGCGGTGAACTGTGGGCGCCGCGATGATGAGTGGGTCTCAAAGCGGTGAGCGGGCGCTCGAGGTCTGGCGGGCAGCGTGCCAAAGCTCAGCGTGTAGATCAATGAGGTCTTTCCTTTATGTGCTCTTATCACTGGCTGTTATCAGCGCCTCGACTGGCAGACTCATTAAGCGGGTGAAAAGGAGACAGCGATTGAGGGAGGTGGCGGCGGGGGAGAGAAAAATACCATCCTCTCTGAATGGATGCAGCTTGGCATCTTTTGATGTCGACGACAGAAAAAAAAAAGAACTCCCTTCTGTCAACACATCCGCTGACTCGAGAAGGAGATCCCTGTTCGTTGTACCTTTTGCCTCAGTCAAATTGCCTTGTCATGTACAATCCTGTGAGTGATTCAGCCTCTGGGGGTGGGGATGTTGGATGGGACGGGTGCTTCAAGCAACCAGCAAGCAGAGAACATTATGCACCTCTTTCCTGCAAAAAAGACACATAACTCACGTGCATGCAGCTCCGAGGCTACAGTATGCAAACATGCATTAGAAATATTTGTATGGAAAAAAAACTGTTAAGGCTTTCAAGAATCTTTCACGCAGCTTGGACTAAAAGGTCGCAGAATTTGAACAAGCATTAGTGTCAGATTAAGAGCAGTGCAGAGGTGGGTTCTCTCCTTCGATATTAGTGTGCCGTTTTGCATCCTCGAGGCAATTGGGTTTAATCCAGCCATGCCGGGGGGGGCCGGAAACGGGGGGTATGGAGAAGTCAAAATAACGCATCAGCGTGAAATTCCATGTGGCAGCCAGTCAAAAAACAACGCAAAGCCACCTCCTCTCTTTCAAAGTCTAAATTACTTTGGGATTTTTCGAAGCCACTGGACAACAACGACTGCCGGATGCAACTAACCAGATTACTTTGTGGCAGAGGTGGGATCATCACGGTGAGGCGGTGGCGGTGGCGGCTACAGCAGTGGGCTGTGGGGCGCGTCAGAAAAAACACACTCAAGACATTCAGTCTTGGCAAGGCCGCGGTGCATAAAAAGAGCCATTATGGAGATGAGTGAAAAGCGAGCGCTACCTGAAAAGGGAGTGTAACAAAAGTAAACAGATGAAAAAAGCACTCTTGCCAGCAAGCTTACGCACTCTGGCCACGTCCACTACCCTATCACGCTATAGTTTCCAGACCTGTACTGATTAAAGAGAAACAGAAATGGACACAGTACATTAAAGGTAATGTGTAGTATATCAAAAATATTTATTTGTGAAGTATGAGCCACTATCCTTTCATCAGCTTCTAATCACAGTAATGCATTTGCCAAAGCCGACATAAATGTATAAACAATAATGCCAAGACTTTACATCACAGCTTATGTAAAGAGCACAACAGGACTCTATTTGCGCACTATAAAGGCTCAAATTAAACATTGTAAAAAGCATAATAGAACAATAAAAGCATTGTTTATGATTCATCTTGTGTTGGTGGCAAGCAATTCAGATGGAGGTCTAGTGGTGGGCACTGATGATAGAGCCTGTGGAGGTTGGCATGGGTGGCTGGGTGAGTGGGGTGGAGGATTAAAACAGGCATCTTTATGGGTTTATAAATGTGCCATTGACTTGGCATCTGATCTCCTTTTGGGGGAAGATTCGGGGGTGGGGGATAGGGGGGCATAATAAATAATGGCTGTGAGAGGAGTCCACACGGATAGAGCAGGTGGAGAGAGGAACAATACAGGAGGGGGAAGAGCATATGAGAGAGAGAGAGAGAGAGAGAGAGAGAGAATGTTAGAATAGGCAATATAGATAGAAGAGAAGTGGTAACAAGGAAGGAGAGAAGAGTTGGGAAAGAGGAGAGGAAAATCAATGGGAGGAGAGGAGAGCAGACGAGTGCAAGAGACAAATGTTTGGAGGACAGTGTGGAGAGGAAAGGAGTGGAGAGGAGAGGAGAAGAGTGGAGAGGAGAGGAGAAGAGAGGAGAAGAAGAGTGGAGAGGAGAAGAGTGGAGAGGAGAGGAAAAGAGAGGAGAGGAGAAGAGTGGAGAGGAGAGGAGAAGAGTGGAGAGGAGAGGAGGGGAGAGAAGAGGAAAGGAGGGGAGAGGAGATGAGAGGAGTGGAGAGGTGTGCTGTGGAAAAGTGACCTGGCGAGACTCCGATCTGCTCGAGGAGAGAACAGGAGAAGTGATGAAAGAGGAGAAGATGTGTGGGTGGGCTGGGATGAGTGGAGAGGAGACGAGTGGAAATAAAATGAGAGGAAGGAGAAAAGCAAGGTGAGTAGAGAGGTGCATAGGGAGGAGCAGGCCCTACAGGAGTGGGGGAGAGAAGAAGAGAGGAGAGCTGAAAGGAAAGAGAAGAGAGGGCAGCTAATTGTAAGCCTTGATAAGCCGACAATACATTCCACGGAGATGACAGGAGGTGTTTTTTACTTGTTAACTCTGACCAGAAATCTGACCCTTGATACCTCAAACGTGCAGCAAGTGTGATATCAAGTTACTCTTGTGGTTTAGAATTTAAGCTTGCGGATATCGAAAAAAGGACACATTTAATGCAAGACAGCAGACAGGGTCTGAGTGAAACATTGACTTTTGTCCAGCAGTCTCGAGTGATCTGCTGTATCCTATTACAATGCACAGCCATGAGTAACTTCCCTTCAGACTTAGAAAGCCTTCCTAGCTGGCCCTAGAAAAATGTGTTGTGCCTCTGAAGTGCAGAACTTCTACAGGAAGTCAGCAGTGCAGAACTTTCCGTAACGGCAGCGCCACTTTTATATAAAAGAAGCTTGAAAACTCCTCCCGCTAATCATTCTCATTGTGTGCTCCTGTAGCTAATGGATGAATAACAACCACGTTTCGAGCACTGCGCGCACAGCAGGGTACCTGCACGAAATGGTCACAGCACACAGCCTCAGCAGTTCATGTATACTTGCGCCAGGCAGTCACCAGGAAGAGAGGGGGGGAGTTGTTAAAATGTATATATATATATATATATATATATATATATATATATATTACACATGAGGCTGCGGTGGCAGGAAGCTAATGACTGGCATTTGCAATGACGTCATGTCTGCAGCCTAGGTGAGGTGGTGGGCAAAAATTACAGGATGGCGGAATTTGTCCGCTTCCTGTTTCTGTCCCCTGAGCACCATGGGAAATGGCTTAGCTTTGGGACACAAACAATATGTAAACACAATGGGTCATCGAACTGACATAAGTCACTTTTTTCACACAATCAGAAAAACTTTTTGGATACAATAAAAATCAACACGCACATATACACCATACACACACACATATATAGTATATGATTTTGACCCTAATTGTGTCTCACTGATATTTAAAGAATGACAAACACATGAACTTTTACTGTTGACAGTTAGTGAAGAGGAGAGCCCATGTGATGCGAGGGATAAAGGGCACAGTGTGGTGAGACACAGGGGAACTCAGGCTGGCATATTCTTGGGCACCAGCCTTGGCAAGCATGGCATTGTTTATGCATCTCTTGCCCCGACTCTGCTTTAAGAGCAACAGCGAAGCTGTGACGCTGAGGCAGAGCTGATCGTGGTCCAGGCTCCATCTCATCTGCAGCTCAGGCAGTATCGGCCTGGGGTGGACACACACACACACACACACACACACACACACGTATACACTCACATTTGAATGCTTTTATTTGGATCTTATTTGTATTTATTTGGTGTCTGTGAATGCAAGCTTGCTTGTGCATGCATGTGTGTGTGTGCATGTGTTTGTTTGTGTGTACAGAACAGGACTTCTTATTAATCTCAATGTCATTGCTAAATCTCACATAACACTGTTCCAAACATCCCAAAATACCAGCCTGCTGATGAATTTTGGGAATTTGTGCAAGCCATACATTTGGCAGAAAAAAAGAGAGAGAGAGAGAGAGAGAGAGAGAGAGAGAGAAAGAGAGAGGGAGTGTGTGTCAGAAAGAGCAAATGTGTGTGTAAAAGAGAATTTGAGACAAAACAAATGAAAGAGATAAAAAATGTGTATGTGTGTGCATCAGGGCAGTCGCTGTGTGGTGTTTTTTGTGTCAGGCTGGGAGAACTGGGTCATGGCTTACTCTTGTATTCCAGCATCCAAAGACTCACTTTATGGCCGCCGGCCCTCAAGCTGACACGAGGCACCAACAGGACGAGCCCTCTGGACTTGGGTTTCCTCTCCGCCCCGTCCCATCAATATTTCAAACCCCAACAAAGAGAAAAAGACACTGGCACTGCGGACCACACACTCATCTCTGCCAGAGATAAGCCTTTCAACTGTAAGCCATACACCTCCATCTGCACACACATCCCAATGTGGACCACCGCACACACAGTCATTTGCCTAATTCAGTGTTGTTCTAAAGAATGCGATTTCTAGCGAATTCAACTACAAGGAACAGATTCAGATGTGCTGTCTTCATATGTTAATGCACTTGTATACAAATACATGTTATTCACACCCTTTGTCCTACATATACATACATACACGCACATACAAACAAAGGGCTTAAAGAAAGGAGGAATCTGTGCCTGAAGTTATCAACATCTTTGAATCTGTTCAATATAATTATCTGTTTTCACATCTTCAACGGCTTGGCCCACGCTTGAATTCAGGCGCAGTGCATGAGAACTTTAAGCCCTGCACACATACCATACACACACACGCCATAATACAGTGATATCTTGTAACATGATGCTAAAATATTCTCAAAGTGTGACAGCTCAACGCAGTTACTTTTTGGAATCGGCTGAGGAGCTAGGACAACGCTACTCCCGGGGAGTTGACAGCTCCCCCTTTTAAAACCGAACCAAAGCATTATTCAATGACTTCCTGTCGAACAAAAAGAGACTAACTATGCTGAGGGATCTTCTCTGCGGGGGATGTTGGCGGAGGAAGGTGTCCTCTTTCAGATTGCATTCTGGGGGCTAAAGTGAGTCATCATCCCTCACTTGCAAATATAGTGTTGTGGTGTGTGTGTGTGTGTGTGTGTGTGTGTGTGTGGGGGGGGGTGTTCTTCATGAGCTCTCAAAGAACAAGCTGGAGCACCATGAGTGTGTTCTCTCTCTCTCTCTCTCTCTCTCTCTCTCTCTCTCTCTCTATCTCTGTCATTCATTTATCCTGGAGGGGGGCATTCACCAGCCCGGGGAAAACAGTGGATTATAGCTACAGACAAATATAGAGCCGCAGCATCGTGTGGATTAACTTCCCAATTACTCTTTTCACGTGCTGCCAAGATATGGCACAGAAACACGCTGCAAATGGCTGTGCTTCTTCAGTGGCATTTCAGTCTCTATCTCCACGCGCTCCATTCGCTGCAAACCACAATAGATTCAGCTGCATGTAAATTTCAAGGGGTCGACATGTTCGCGACTGGTTAAAAAAAACAAAAAAACAACAACAGGCATTGTGATCAATTGTTCTGGCGGAAAGCGAAGACAAACATAAGGAGCCACGCTTGATAGTTGTCGTATCATCGATACATCAGGCTTACATTTCATAAATGGGAATGCTTAAAGCGTGCACAGCAGAAAATCCATAAACAGACGTGACGAGAGGTTAGACTAAGGTCAAGTATTGATCGTGTTAAGACGGATGTCCTTGTGAGGATGCCTGAAAAATGCATTTGCATGGCAGGCAGTGTTTTTTTTATGCTGGGGCGCACATTCCTGAACCGCTGGAAAACAAAACGTGCCACAATGAAACCCACTTTCCCCACTCGCTTGGATGGTTACTACCTCTGCCCCAATTTAAAATGGATCCCAATGCGGCTCAGAGTGCCTCTACAAAGCAAAACAATATCACAAAGCAAAACAGGAATCTTGCCCACAGTAACCTAATGCTTTCAAGCAGATGCAGGTGATTGTGCACTGCAGGTAAGCAAGCCTACACGACTGTACTGGCATTGAGTAGTGCCTGCTTTGAACAGCACATCAATAATTTACCACATGAATCTGGATGGAAGGCAGTCATGAGAACACACTCAGAACAAACTTGTTGTTTTATGAGAGAATCAGATGGAGTGTACCGTCTCTTTCTAAGTTGGCAAGTCCATATATGAAGAACATGTGACCAAACCCTACTGGCTTTTTCTCAGAACTCTGTGAGAATATCTCTGCTCTCCTTTTGAAGTGGATGTAATAGCGTCCCATTTGCTTTCCGCGTTCCGGCAAGCAACTGATGCATTCCATTTGCAGAGCGTCTGCTGCAACAATTAGTTTCTACAATCAATGGAATGGTTTTCACCAGACATGAGAGCGCTGCGCAAATTCAGAAAAAATATGTCTTCCAAAACTGTTTGCAAACTAAATGCTTCAGTGGCACAGCCCCTGGTGTATCTCAACTGTAAGTCTGCACAATTAGGCCTCCATCATTACCACACCCACCTACCTCCATCAGCATCCACCTGCTCTCTCTCTCCAACAGCTCACTCCACAAACATCAGAGTTATGCAGCCAGCCAGAGCAGAGCTGAGTACCGACGGCTTCCGCTAGCCCACCAGCCACATCCACGAGTTGTGTCAAAGTTCAGGAAGAGACTGGGGGCGGGGGTTGGACGAGAGTGTCGTTGTTATGGGGGTTGCATCCAGCCCACTTCATGCTCCATCAGATACACAAACAGTCGGAACAGCCGCCCACACACACGCACACTCAAACACACGCACAAGTTGGAGGTGGCGTAGTGGGTTAGCGTTGCTGCCTGGCAGTCTGACAACCCAGGTTCTATTCCTAGTTAATGCATCTCTTTGTCACTTTGAACAGATACTGGCTACCTTTACATGTGCCAGCCCTGCATCAGACTCTCTGTGTGTTTACTCTCTCTGCTGAGACTACACTTTGGCCCTGATGTCATGGCTTTCTCCCACGGCTGGATGCTGGCCATGGGAGGCTACGAGTCATCTATTCATGTAGGCTACATCAGAGATACAAAGTTAGGGGAGTAGGCCGATGAGTCACCCGTGCGTCACTCAAGTCTTTCCCCTAAGCTACTCTACCTAAGCGTGTCCCAAACATGACTTCTTTTTCTTATTTAGCTCCCGTTTTTTCCACCTGAAATGTGGCGGCCCCATCAATATTAATAGAGCCCTGTTAAAGATGGATTTTTTCCCCTACCGCTAACAGCCAAAATGTTAGCAGTTCAAGCAACACTGCTGCTGTTTTCTGCTTTGAAAAGCTGAGGGAGAGGCATGACAAAAAAAAGGGTCATGGTGGTGATGGATTTCTGCATAGTTTTACTCTGCCTGACTGGAGCTAAACTCACTGAGATGGGTGACAGGGTTAGCTGTTAGCCTTTGGATTATGTGAACTGAATAACTATGCAGTCCCTGGAATAAAACTGTTTGGGGATATATATATATATATACACACACGCACAGATAGTTTTCCGTTTCCATTCCAATTTAATTTCACGATAATTAAATTAATTGGGAATTTCAGGGTTTAAAATAACACAAGGGAACCCGAAACAAGCGAACTGGCAAATGACTTAGCAAAGCCGTAGCCATACAGTGAACCACCCCCACATCACCCCGCCCCAACCGACATACGACCAACGGATGAGTAAGAGGGAGCTGCTGCCGCTGCTACGTAGCGTGACCTCCTTCCCATCACGTTTTTGGCTGCAGGCACTCATGGTGAGTCCCACACTTCATTTAATCGGGGAGAAAAAAAATATACAGCAGAGCGAAACGGTACTCGAGGCAGGTGACTCAGAGGCCTGTACGGAGGGCGTCCGCTCGCAGTGGACCGAGCGGGGGGGCTGATGAAGAGGCCTCACAGCTACTTGCCCCCAATGACCCTCATGGTAGGGAGGCATTATCAAGAAGCAAGATGGACTGGGGTGAGGTGGGGCATCTTTCTTTCTTAAAGCACCTCAGAAGTCTCTTCCCTCCCTGTTGTCTTTCTATGCTTGCTAATTCTCCCCATGCTGTTAGTGTCATCCCTGAGTTCCGATGGCTGTGGGGGGGGGGACAGAAAAACATTTGCCTGCATCTCCTCAGAACTTCCACCTGTGATGCATGGCAGGTAACACCCCCTCCACACACACACATACACACTCACACACTTTGTAATAGATAAAAGGTTTCATTTGTCCGACAGACTATTCCTCTTGCTGACACTTCCTGCCGACAAAAACAAGACAGTGCAATTAAAGTCGGCTGCTTTAGCACCTGCGTTGTCAACACCCGGCCAAAGCTTAATCTCTTCATTAAGCTATTTATTTGTGGCGGAGAAAGTTGGGAGGGGAAGAATCGATCGAGGCTGCCATTGTAGCTTTGAGGATTAAGGGCTAGCCATCGCTAAAGGGTATAGCTAACACTGCCTAAACCAAGGGGTGGGGGGAAGGAAGGGGAAAAAGAGGAAAATAAGTGTGAAGTGGGGCAGAAAAGTGCCTCCAGTGCCACCAGCTTAGCCCATCAAAGATGTGAGGGGAAAAAAGGATGTCCTAAATAGTATTGAGACTCACAGAATCTCCCGCAAGATGATGTAGTAAGCATGCATCAATAGGGCTCGTCTCAGGATCACAACATACAAGGGGCAATTTGTTTTGACTTTCGGGAAGCAGGGAAGCATCAGTGAGTTGAATATGCCGGCAGCCATAATGCCATTTCATCAGAGAAGTGAGTGGATTGGCCTGTAATTTCACCCGGGGCTAGGGACTGTGACAGGCAGGGGGTGTTGATTTTCAGTGGGTGGTGTTTTTTTAGTCCTTTTATTTTATTCATTTTTCATCCTTGGGAGCCCAGCTCTAAGATCAAGGAGAGCGACCTCATTGGCAAGAGAGACCAATGGCTTTTCCCCCCAGTGCTCCGTCCCCCAAAAGTGAGCATGCCACACCACACTACACCATGCCACACAGGCATCTGACAGAGTCTGGCCCCAGGGGCACTGACACTCTGGCACTGCCCGCAAGGAGATTTGGCTAATCTGCAATGCCTCGAATGGAGATATGTAATGAGGCTCCATTGATCCGAGGCCATGCTGGCTTGGCATTGTTGACGTTAAGCCGAGGCTTTCTTTCTCTCTCTCTCTCTCTCTCTCTCTCTCAAATCAAAAATGATTGTATTTTCAATCAATCATTTTGCGAACGAGGTGGGTTCCTAAATCATTTCCAGGTCCACTGCTGTTTCATCTGATCCAGGGCTTTGTGTGGGAGCATGCAATGTGCTGTCAATCACAGAGCTGAACGGCATCGCTAAAGATGGAACAGAGAATACATTTTCCTTTATGCAACTCCCTGTATTTAATATCAGCATGATCATGGGCTGATTAGCGTAATTACACTTAGATGCTATATGGTTTTTAAGTGCAGAAGGACTGATGTCAGAATGCTCAGCCTTGCATATTCACTGCAGAAGAACACAGTCAGTTACTTCAAAACATACATTTAGCAGTCAAACATCGGTGCAGTTAAAACCAAATGTATTTACACTCATTTCCACAAATTTTGATTCATTTGAATGTATTTCTATTTTACCAATTGGTTTCTTTTAACTGGAAATGGCATAAGCATAAGAAAAAAAGATCATAAAAAGATGATACATTGTGCTAGAGATATAAATAGAAAAAACTATTTCTGTGTTTATGGGTATGAATAATTACAGGTTTACTGTACATCATTTTTTTTTTACAATTCAATTTACAATTCAATATATTTCCCTATATCCTTTCCATTACATTCTTTCCTGTGTGTAGGTGACCTTGCCTCAGAGAGCTGATGACTTTGCTGATGACTTTTGCAATATTAATGAACTGTTCAAGTGAGACCAATCTATGGTGTTTGGTTGCGTTAGGACACATCTATCTTCCCTAAAAAATGGGTTGGCAACAGAGGCTCCACCTTTGACTAATGGTTTACTGTCTCTCTGGTTCTTCAGACTCACTGTGCAGTCTTCCCAACAGGAGAAAATAAAGGGAGTGGGGGGTGGGCCGATGTCATTAATATGACCACAGCAGACCACTCCGAGCCAGCGATCCAGTGGGAACGGGCTAATGCAATGCTAATAATCTTGTTTCCTCCTATCTTAGTAATTTTGTCTGTGTGTATTGCCAGAACTGACCTTCACATGTTCCCAGAGGAGGTGTGAAGATAATGCATGCAAGTGTGTGTGTGAGGAACATGAAGAGTGCATGTATGAGTGTGCATATGAGCATGTGTAAATGTTTTGCAGGAAAGCAACAGAGCTTGAGTTGTGTGTGTGTGTGTGTGTGTGTGTGTGTGGAGGTTGGTTGGAGGGGGAAGTCACCAGTGAAATGTCAGGGCTTTTAATTAGCGGCAGATGGAGATGTGACACCGAACATGTCAGATGGAACCGAAGCGAGCCCCCGAGTGGCTCTCGGGAAAGAGGGAACATTCTCACAGCCAGGCGCCCAGAACGCATGTTATGGTTGGGGGTTCCTTGACCACCGTGACCATCCCTCCCCCTCCTCTCTCCTCTTCTCTTGCAGGGGGAAAGTAAGAGGCGACAACGGTCTAAATGTCAGGTCCCAGATGCTTCGTGACCAGGGTCCTTCTCTCTGCCTCTCTCACACCTCTCTGATTTCCATAACTCGTTAATATCGCAGTGTTCACAATGACGGGGGCCTCTACGGGGAAATCAAGCGAGCCGACGGAGCGAAGCATTTGATCAGGTCTGATTAAATGTTTTTATGAAACACAATCGAGGGTGCAGACGGAATGACTAAATAAGCCTGCGAAAACACACGGAAGAGGCGCCCTGCTGTCATAACAGCAACTCCTCCTTTTTCCCCTGATGACGCAAAAAAGGCAATAACTGAAAAGTGAAAGAGAGTTTAAAAACAAACTGCTGCCTGGGCAAAGGTGCTAGCGGATAATTGTAATTGTAATTTATTTATTTGAACAGGGACAGTGCACAAAAACATTATTAGATGTCTTGTGCCAGCTTGTAGCGAATTGCTAGTTTCTGCCCATAGTTCCTGGGCAGGTAGATGGAGCAATAATATACAGACAAAGTATTTACAGCATACAGTACAGATTCACAAAGTTATAAAAATCTTTACAGACATTATTGTCCCCTACCCCACCCCATCTAAAACTACCCCCACACACACACACACACACACACACACACACAATAATTTAGCTCAGCAATTCATAGGTGGGAACAAAGTCTACTTGATCCGCGCACACATAGATATTCTCTGATTGCGATGATGACGGCTAATTATTTTTCACATCCTATTTCCTCCGAGAAGCTCACCTCAGGGCGAGGGAACTAAATTACACCTCAGAGTCATTACGGGGCCAATTATGAGGCGCTGAAATTCAAGGCCACTGTCAACACCGGTGACAGCCACAACTGCGCTGATTTGACCAAACAATCTCATCCGATACCTGACAATCAAAACGTAATGAGGGAACGACCGAGGGTGTCGAGGCTGACACTGTCGCTTTTACTAATTTGAGGTGTAAGTGAACCTGAGTGTGTTTTTAATTACGAGCCCTCATTGGGGGCCTGGTCTCTGCCAAGCCCTTTAAACAGGACCCTTTCAGAGGATGGTGGGCAGTCTGCCTAAATGGCCAAATGCTAAATGACTGACCTTTTGAGACTTAGAGAGCCGCCCAGCAGTGTTGACAGTGATTCCTTGTGCAATGTTTACCACCCTGACAGGAAAGAGGAGAGTAAGAGGGACACAGAGGGAGAGAGACATGGGCAAAAAGAAATGAATAGAATGGAGAGAGAGAGAGAGAGAGAGAGAGAGAGAGAGAGAGAGACATGGGCAAAAAGAAATGAATGGAAAGGAGAGAGAGAGAGAAAGAGAGAGATATAGGCAAAGAGAAAGGATTGGAATGGAGAGAGAGAGAGAGATACAGTAGAAAGATAGTGAAGGAATGAGAGAGAAAGAGAAAGAGGGAGAGAGATCTAATAATCATTATGTCCTATCCCCCTGAGCACTTCTCGCCTGCTCACCACTGGTGCGAGGCCACTGTGTTGGAACAGCTGCTTCCGACTCTCCCTTTTAAAGGCTGACAAGTGATGAGGGGCCGCAGTAACAGTGGCAAGTGCTGCTCTGGACAGATAAAAACGCCACTAGGATGAGCCCCTCTATAAGCAGAGAGAGAAAATACAGACATACAACTCGCACACGGATGCACACACACACACACAATACTCTACACAAACAGTTTTGAGGATTTAAGAAAGTACAAAGCTCCAAAGTCTAAAAGAATCTGTTTTCTCTAGAGGGAGACGTTGTCTGTGGATATGCTCGTAGCAAAGGCTGCTCTTTTCATAGTCAGCAGATACTGGTCAGAGATCAATGGGCCGCAGTGCACCACGCTCGGCCATCCCGGGGAACAATTACATGAGGTACGCACCTTTGGGCACCAACCCCCCCGGATTCTCCCACTCTGTCATGTCCACTGACAGCCTCCCTTTGCTCTTTGCTGCCGCTTCCTTTTGATGTTACAAAACTCCCTAAGCTGCTGTATTTAAGGCGTGAAACATTTTCTTTCTCTCTCTCTCTCTCTCTATCTATCTCTCTCTCTGCCCCTCTCAGTTGCTGAGAGAGAGAAAAAAAAACGAGGAAAAAACCAATACTAATAAAACGAAAATCCAAACAGCAGAGAGGAGGAGACGGTTCAAATCAACACACATGGTGACACTCCAAACATGTGGGCGTGTGCCAGCGTCAACAACATGGCTTTGATGTTCCGACATAATCTGAAAGGTGTGTGTGTTTGTGTCTGAGTGTGTGTGTCTGTGTGTGTGTGTGTCTGTGTGTTTAAGGCAAGCCACTTTTTTACATTTCCTGAAATTACTGCCGTAGCCACTTTTCAGGTTTCCCTGACTGACGGCTACAAATGAAATATTGTGTTTGCTTCAGACCCTCTGAAACCACGCTGATCTTGCCTGAGACTCTTTTAAAAGAACGAATGACAGCAGTATAACAGGAGGTGCTGCTGCACCCGTAGAAAAAAACAACAACAAAAAAAGAGTAAAGGAAATAAAAGAACAGAAAACCGTACCTCCGCTCAATTTCATGTTCTTCCCAACAGGGGAAGCCCGAGCCGCTGGTGTGTCTGCGGAGAGCGTGCTGAGTTGAGGGAGCTGGAGGGTACAGCTGGATTAACCCTTAAAGGTGTAGGTTTTTGAACATTCTAAGTTCCGCAACAATTGAAGGTTCTAAAATTCTATGTTGAATTCAATGAACCCAGATATTCTTTAGAATGTTATTTCTTTCACACCGGTGTGACGGTACTCACTAATGTTAAAGGTTTTTTTGAACATTCTAAGTTCATTCCCGAAGGTTCTAAAATTCTATGTTGAATGAACCCAGATATTCTTTAGAATGTTAATTTCCCAACATTCCCGTCAAGGTGTGACGGTAAAGGGTTAAAGGTGTTTTTGAACATTCTAAGTTCAAGAACAATTGAAGGTTCTAAAATTCTATGTTGAATTCAATGAACCCAGATATTCTTTAGAATGTTAATTTCCCAACATTCCCGTCACACCGGTGTGACGGTATTCCTTTAAGGGTTAATAATAAGAAGCAAACCGGGAGTGTGTCCAGCTCACCTCCACACCCGGCACAAAACTCACCGCCACTCTTACAGCCCGATGTGGACCACAACAACCCCACAGCAAAGGTGTGATGAGTCTCAAGTCAGTGAAGCAGGCCAGGACGTGCATGGCCTGACACTGACACACACACACGCACACGCACACCATATGTTAGTGTGCAAGGGTGTATATCTGTGTGCATGCCCTTCTATGTATGTGTGAAAAAGAGTGTGGGCTATTTCGACTTGATATAAGTATGTGACTCAGAGACAAGCAATGGCTGGCAAGCATGAGAGAGAAAGGCATGTGTGTGAGGAGGAAAGGTGATGTTTTCTATATATATGTACACCACAGAAGGGTCTGTTGGAGAGACTCTTTTCCTGTTTTAGATTGTTTCTGCCCCAGAGGTCTCCAACCCCAGACTGTATTGGACGATGGGGAGCAGGAAGTATGGTGTGTGTATATGTGTGTGTGTGTGTGTGTGTGTGTGTGTGTGTGTGTGTGTGTGTGTATATGTGTGTGTGTGTGTGTGTGTGTGTGTGTGTGTGTGTGTGTGTGTGTGTGTGTGTGTGTGTGTGTGTGTGTGTGTGTGTGTGTGTGTGTGTGTGTGTGTGTATATGTGTGTGTGTGTGTGTGTGTGTGTGTGTGTGTGTGTGTGTGTGTGTGTGTGTATATGTGTGTGTGTGTGTGTGTGTGTGTGTGTGTGTGTGTGTGTGTGTGTGTGTGTGTATGTGTGTGTGTGTGTGGTGTGTGTGTGTGTGTGTGTGTGTGTGTGTTCACAAGATTTCCCATTGTGTGTGTGTGTGTGTGTGTGTGGGGCTTTGATTCCGTGTGGATCTATATTGCCCCATTGTGTCCTTTTGTGTGTGTGTTCACAAGATTTCCCATTTCCCGCTTCGCCTGGGGCTTTGATTCCGCCTGGATCTCCTTGCCTTTGCCATTGATCGCTTTTGGAGCGGTAGACGCAGCACGAGGCGGGAGGCTTTTATTTGGTTGCCCTTTCTCCTCTCCTTCGGTTTTTTCTAAACTTTCCTCCGTTTTTTCGCCTGCTCCCTGTAGGACGGGCCATCCATCATCGGCGGCCTTCCGCATGCACAGGGGGAGGCGGGGGACAGCCGGCCGGTGCGGTGGGTAATAAGGACATTAAATGCCTCTTACTGATGCTGGCTGTAACGAGGCGCTGACCTTCGCAGCTTCACGGCTGATGAAGACAGGGGTGGTGGTGGTGGTGGGCCTGGTAGTGGTGGTGGTGGGGGTCACGCTGTTTAAATCAGACTAGGCCATATATACACAGAGTGTGTGTGTGTGTGTGTGTGTGTGTGTTTCATATATGGCTGTATTCACTGGCTTGTAAGTGAGAGGACTGCAGACAGGACCAGACATTCACAGGTACAAGTTACTATTGGAACCACCAGCCACACTGTGACTGCATTATGCAGTTCGTAAAGTTTGCCATGTCACTGTATGGCGAAAGTGTTTAAGTGACCATGCTCTCCGTGCTTGAAAGATAAATCTGTAACTCCGCCTAAAGCTGTCCAGCACGCGATCCTCTGGCCTTTTTCTGAGTCATATGTGGCACAGAACAAGAACTGCAAACAGGGAGACATTTCCGACTGCAGGAAACATACATTTTTCATTGCTAGCACTTGACCGCCCCTGAGAGGGTTTTTCTTCCATCTCCTCCTCACTTTCCTCCTGATATACCCTTCTTACGTAACTCAGCTGTTACACTGGGGGAGAGGGGCTGGGGTGACAGGCAGGAACGAGAGAGAGAGAGAGAGAGAGAGAGAGAGGAGAGAGAGCGAGAGAGAGAAAGAAAAAGAAATGAGAGAGAGAGAGACGACGGGCTTGCCAGGGAACCTGGGATGGGTTGAGGTTAACGTCATCCTCTCTCTCTGTTCTCCTGACAATGCCCTGTCTTTGTGACCTGTTCGAGTGTGACCGGGTGACAGTTTGAGGCCAGAGCGTATCATGTTGGGCTTCGCTCGCTGTCCAAGCCCCTTTGCCGCGCTTCACAGCCACTTGAACCCACACGCTGACCCCAACGGACGCCGCTGGCCAACAGGCTCAGTCGGAGGAAGCGAGTTGTTGTAGAGACACACATACACATGCACTGTATCTGCACACTGGCCATTTCAAAGTGGCCATCCAACATGGCCGACTAGAACGCCGTGTAGAATGACAAAGGGAATCTGTGTTATCATCATGGAATTGCTGTAATGGCACCACATCATACAGAGCTCCCTTTTCCGCCGTACATTAGTCTGGACAGAGAGCTCCTTTTATCTCCACTTCAGAGCTAACCAAGAGCCTGTCTAGGATTTCACCACTGCCAAGAAAACACACACAAAAAGAGAGTCTGAAGCAACCATTCTGAAATCTGGATGGCTCCTGGAGAGCTGGCGTGATATCACATGACAGAACTCCACAGAATCTGAAAGGAGCAAATATAGCCCCCGAAACCTCCACCCACATCCGGCCTTCTGTAGACTTAATTTGTAGTTTCCTCGGAATGATGCACACAGTCCATAAAAAAACTAAATAGATCAACTGCACAAATTAAATGCTAGACCAGGTGGCCTACTTAAGACGCAGAAAAAATGTGTCTCACACACTAAATAACAACCTCTGAGGAGTCCAGGAGACCCATCTGATTTGATCAGTCGAGTCGATTTGTAATGTGTGCAGTGAGCATCATGCAGTAGCCTTTGCAGACCATGATTTGGTGAAATGTGATTACAAGAAACAGCTCTCCGAGACAGATTCTTCTTTTATTTAATACCATCAGTGCTTCCTAAGGGACGGGCTGTCAAGCAATCTAAATCATTAACAGCACACACTACTGCATTAATGGAGTCAACAAGCCCTGCTGAAAACAGTCACACGTGTCTCAGTATTGACAGCGTTCATATGGGGGCTGTGGGCTGTGGCCTTGGAGGTGTTGACAGGGTGGGAGAGAAGTGCGAAAAGCTGGGGTGACTTACGGAGTGAGTGCCACTCGTCCTGCCGGATGGTCTTGGTGATGTTGTAGGAGAGATTCTTGGGTATAGTGGCTGAGGAGTAGTGGTACTTGATGTAAGAGCATCTTGCAATGGAGCCTGTGAAAGGAGAGAGAGAGAGAGAGAGAAAGTGTGGGGGGAAGGAGAGAGGGGGCAAAAACAGAGAGGGCGTCGGTTAATGTGAACCCTGTAGACGATTGCGAAAGCTGTGTCATTACCCTGAAAATTGGCACAATCATCCAAAATGGCAGCACAGGGGCCTAGCACTACCAACCGGAGACTTTTCATCAGCCAATCAGTGGAATGATGTCTCTTTTCTTGCACAGCAAAGTTGTCACAAAAGCACATTTCTCTGATCCTCGCCGTAGGAAAACAATAGTGAGGAGAGCAATATTGTATCAGCGCTATTGTACAAGGTTCTGGAGAAATCAACTAACGGGAAGAGGGGGGTTCTAATTCATTGTCTTGCGTCTCCACTACCATGTCAAAAAAGAGTGTGTGTGTGTGTGTGTGTGTGTGTGTGTGTTGGGTGAGGAAGAAGGAATTCATTAACGGCTGCCACACAAGTGGATCTGTTATTTTCGAGTGCAGTCAAGCTGTCACTTTTTGACAGGGATGTGCTCGGCCCACTGGAATTGATGAAAAAGTCAACTAAGAGGAGAGTTTTTAATACCCTCCACCGCTAGATGGTCAGGTCAGTCGTTGCATTGGGAATCAGCATAAGCATCTCAAACAACAAACTCAAGCTTGGGGTGAATGTAAATGCTGTCATTACAGGCTATCTGTATTCATTGCTACTGCTTAGCAATGCCTGAGAAGTACCTGAGATGTCCATCAACTATTCCACCATAAAGCCCAAGACGCATCTGGAATACAGAACAGGTCTTTTCAGAGTACTGCGTAGAGTGTGTGTGTGTGTGTGTGTGTGACAGCAATGCAGTGTAAAACTCCTTGTCAGAACTAAAAATAAATGTATAATGTTTTGTCAATGTTTGTGAACTGTATCTCGAATGATCATACAGTAATAACTCATAGAAACCCCATGTGGAGACACTGTTCTGCTTTGCTACCACCATGAATAATACATGGCAAATGCTACGTAGATAAACACAGTCTAAACAATCAAAAAACCATGTGTTTTATGTAAGAAATATGTTTGACATTGTGTTACATCCGTGAGGGGACTCATAATGAGGAGCTATAAGCTCACAAATTATTAACATTTTATTTGTGAAATATTTTAAAATGCCATGGGGGATTAACTAGGCAGTTAAAAAAAGGTATTGCCATGTGTGTAACAGTGCATGGTCATGTGGTGTCACACACATCTACTGTAGTTGCTAAAAGTTACAGTACTATAGAGTGCATGGTAGGGTAAGTGAAACTGACAAAATGCTCTCTCTCATTCAGCGTATAACCCTGAGACATTTCTGCTGTTTGAACTGGGTTGTTTGTGTGAGGCCTGTCTTGGCATGGTCTGTGGTGCTCGGGAGGTAAATGGGTTGCACAGCATGGGACAGGGAGAATGGCAGTGTGCTTACCACTCTCTCTCTCCCTCTCTTTCTTTCCATTTCTCTCTCTCTCTATTTCTCTCTCGTTCCCTGTTCAACAGCAGGACGTCTCAGGGAATTTATACTGCAGAGGCCTGAGATGATTACGTGCAACACCTTTTTCCTTCTAGTTCTCTCTCTTTCTCTCCGTCTCTCAGTTTTACTTTTCTATAGCCCTGGACTACATTTTTCCATAGGCTTTTGCAACACCATAAGATTTATTTCCCTTCTCTTCTCTTTCTTTCTCCCTTATATATATCTCATATATCTTTGATGGAATACTGTTCTTACAGACATGAAACATTATTTTTCTTCCTTTCCCTTTGCCACCCCCTCTCTCCTCCTATCCTCCTATATAGCCTCTGACAGATCATTGCACTCAGCCTGTGTTTATGTCTCTGACTTGAACAAAAACAGAATCAGCCATCTGCCTGCCTCTGACAACAAACTTCTCTATACCAGCAGCCATTTCATGGCGCTCTGCATCCAGGCCCTTCCCCGGGATGAGGAAGGCACTCATTTAGCACATCCCTTTTAAAGCCCGCATGCGGCAAGAAGGGCCTGATGCGAGTCCACTGAGACTGGAAGCGCGCAAATATGGAGAGAGAGATACAACCCCTCGCTAATCGGTAGAGACGTGTGCTTATGTGCACTTGTCCTGAAGCGTCTCTCTCTCTCTCTCTCTGCAAAGACACATACACACACACACACACATGCATGCATGCAAACTCAGTCTCACACACACACACACACACACACACACACACACACACACACACACACACACACACACACACACACTCACTCACCCGTGCCCCACATGGGAATGCAGTAGCTGACAGGGGTAATTACGCATTTGTCAGAGTCTCTGTGCCAGCAGTCTCTTTCGATGCTCACTGCACTGATGCCGCACACACACGTCCAACACATTATTTTACGCTAATGTGAGAGCCTGCCTGAGCACAGACTGAGACATGGGTCCTCCAGCCTGGAGCACAGGGGTTCCGGAGGGTGGGGGTATGGGGGGCAGGGTGACATTGCCCCCATCCTTCCAGGAACCTGTGCCACGGCAACTAGCACAAAAATCTATACTGTGTTAAATGAATACCAAGACACCTCATTGATTAATCAATGATCAGTATCATGGCCAAACACAACGAAACACATACTCTGTGCAGGCGTGCGTGCTAATGCAACTAAATTACGCTAGATATGCTAATGCTAATAAAGTGGCTGCTTAAACACTCAGTGTTTCATCTTGCACAGAATAACTACGAATGTGTTATGTTTGAGGTTGCATACAGTATCAAAGTAGTGTGTATTTGGGAAATATTGGCTAACCACAGCATTTCTCATCCGTGCATTTGTCTCTGAGATATTGACTGTGGGATGATGGGGAGAGAGAGAGAGAGAGAGAGAGAAGGCTGGTCCTCTATCTTAGAAAATCCCACAACAGTTACATTATTACCGCCGATTGTTCCAAGCTGCTTTAGCCCCAGTCTTAGTGAAAACCCTACTCAAACATCTCCCATTACATTATGGACGACTAGCACGGATTGCTATAAACAAACACACATACTCAGACACACACTCACACATATACACACAGTCTCCCAATGGTGCAGGACTCAATGTAATCAGAACCGATCACTCTCACAGCAGCGGCCAGTTCTGGCTTTCCGTATGGATTTTTTTTTTAAAGCCAAAGCAGCCTTCCGAGGAATCCCGCAGAGGATCGCAAAACGGACCAATGAGAAGTAGCAACAGTCCTTCACAAAGCAGAAAGATTGGCTTATTGTCTAGGAGGGGGGAATGGCTCAGCTTTTATCATTATCTGATGCAGTGGTTTCATTTGAACATGTCTGTGCTTGTCATTTGGCTGCTTTATACCTCTTCTTCCTGCACAAATGCACAGGATGGAAAGGGCGTTAGAGAGCCATTATATGTGCTGCTATTGAAACTCCTGACTTCACTGGTTACTATGAGTCTCTAGAGTATTCTGCAGTGTGAGAGATGGAATGGGAGAGAAGACAAACATGTATATACACGTGGGAGGAGATGGAGGTCATTGTGCCTCCTGACCTCCTCCTGATTATTCTGAAGTGCTTCTGTTATGTTCCGATATGGCTTCTTTAAATCATTAGTACTTCAATACCGAGCGCCTGTACTAGACTTGTATGAGCGAGAGAGAGAATGCCCACCGAATCTTCTCTTTATCATTCAACCCAGCAACACAAAAACTGACTGAACATGCCGGCACAGGAGCTGAGAAGCACTCTAAACCCTCAACAAAATAATATTATACAGAGAGGAGAGTGGATCTTCAACTTTAATATAGTTTCATTGTCAAGTAGAACTTAGACAGAGAATTGGGATTCCAGTTGGGCTTTGAGTGAACTGAAACTTGCGACTGGTAGAAAGGTTCCACTGAACCTATTTTGTTGGCTGAGACTATGAGATGAGATTACCTCTCAGCGCCACACCGAATACAAACAACAAATTGTTTTGGCAGCTTATTGAAAGTGTGGCCAGGGGTTTTACCTAAAGGCAACGTGAGGCCTGCCAAAGAGGAGACAAATGGATTTGAGCAAGTAAATGCAACACGACAAAAAACTTCCAAGCGGCTTGCAGGGGGGAGTCTCTTTGACAGCAGAGTCTGAGTAAAGGTTCAAGACATGCCGAAGCTGTCAAGGACAATTGCCTTTCTGTGTCACAGGAAAGCCCGAAGATCCTGGAGCTTTTCTTAACTCAACGTGCCTTGCGTGCCACAGACCTTCTCCTTTGTTATCGCTGCAGGCTGAGCTAGTTCCTGCTGAGAATGTCTGCCTACAGGTAGTGAATATCTTCTGGCTGTCTGGTGTCATCTGTAAAGCCTCTACTGCCCACCTGTTTACAACCCAAGAACTATAGTGTGCATCTGCCCCCAACCATGAACACCTCATGCTACCCACGCAGGTCACACAGCCTCTTCAGAGACCAATCACATCCAGCCTGGCAATTGTTTGACCGTCTGCCCTTAGGAAGGAAATACGGGCCTATCTGAGCAAGGATACCCCCTTAGCAGTCAGAACAGCTCCCATTCCCTGATTTCTCCCATAGCATCAAGTCCACCCCTTTTTAAAGTATATTTTTCTGGGCTTTCTTGCTTTTTTTATTCTCATAGGATAGTGAAGAGAAGGACAGGAAATGAGAGGGAGAATTAGGGTGGAAATGGGAAATGACCCAGGTCGGACTCGAATCCTCGTCCTCATGGACCCCCGCGGTCTCCATTTTTTGCCAGGAATGTGATGAAGTCCATTGCTAGCTTCACAAATCACTTATTGCAGTCACATGAACTTGAAACCATAACCATGAAATACTTTGCAGGGTGTTAATAGATGCTAAGTCAAAATTGCATGAAACTTAAACGAGAGCAAGGAACAGTCGGCTCCCGTCCCACTGCCTGCTGTGCACTGTCTGCAGAATATGGCAATTACTTTTCAATAATGTGTAATAAATGGAATGACTAGTTAGTGAAATCAAAGTTCCCAAGCCGCAAACCGATTGGACGTTCCTATCTTGGGGCCATCCTCAATGATATAAATGGAATTGAAGAAATATTGCAGTTGACACAGACATTTTAATCATGGAGCTGGGTTTTTTTCTGAGTAATAACAAGCTCGTTTGGGTAGAGGAGATATCTGTTTCCATCGCATTATCTTTGCTTTTCTGCATAACGAATTTGGATTTAGCTACAGTGTATCCCTTACTGTATAAACATGTCCTTGGTTGTGTGTCAGAGGTTATAGTTACACATACATACATATATATATATACAGTTCTGTGGATATATACATACAGAGAAGGTACATACACATGCATGTTAAAAATACAGAGGTGTATGCCATACTATTTAAAAAGATAATTATGCAGGATAATTCTAATATTATTATACAACTGCAGTATTGCTGATGGCTCGTCTGCTGGTAAATGAACAGTTGTCTCATGACTTATTTGTATTCTAATACATTTTTAAGATTGTTTATGGATGTATTCTATTTTAGGAGCAGGGATTGGATCTAGCTTTGTCATGAGTTGGACTCGTGCCCTTGTTCTGTTGAGGTGGAGGGTGAGCCAATTGCATTCTTCTTTTTATTTAACCTTTCATTTTGAAGGGGTGGATTTGATGCCAGTGCCTGCCTTATCACAAGGGCATTTTCTCTTCCTTTCGCGCGGATTAATAATGATGATTTTCCACAGCCGAGGCGGCGGCTCGAGCCAAACCGTGAAAAATGAACCTAGCCGATTTGCTAAGCTTCCTCTCGCCACACACACTTGTCCTAAAGCACTCGGAATCTCTCTCTCTGTGTATCTGTTCGGGCTTTCTCTCCCTCTCTCACGCACGCACACACACACACACACACACACACACACACACACACACACACACACACACACACACACACACACACACACACACACACACACACACACACAGTAGTCCAAAAAAGCACACATAGAATCTTGCTCTATATCTCTCCCACAGCGTCTCTCTGTAGCTTGTTTCTCTGTTATGTGTGTGTCTCTAGCTGTCTCTCTCATGTACACTCACACGTACTGTAATGTTACATATACATATACAAACATACATGCATACTACTATATACACATATAGAGATGCTCTAATCCTACTTCTGTCAGAACACACGCAAAGACCCAAAAATACGCAAACACACACACACACACACACACAAAACAAACAAACAAACAAACAAACAAACAAATGCGCACATGCACAAAAATCCACCCCTGCTCTTTTCCTCTTTTCTGCCTGGATAATTCTCTGTGATATGGCTTCCACTGTGTGTGACTGCTTTAGTCAGCGGCTCGTCCCTCCAACTCCTGTGTCTGTGTGTGTGTGTGTGTGTGTGTGTGTGTGTGTGTGTACACTGGTGACTACTAACCCTGACAGCTTCCTCTCCCCTGAGAAAAGGAGCTCACGCCAGTCAAGCAAAAAGTGCTGATCCAGATTACTGAACACCGAGCCAGATACACCAGCTCCACTCATGTCATGTTGCTCAGCGCAAACATCAATGTGGCCCCACAGATTAAAAGCAAAACAGAAGACAAAAAGCCGACCGTGATCGACTGGCTGATGCTCTAAGCTGGTATTGATCGCTGGATCTGATCAGTCTGGTGGGAGAGTTTCATTACATATAAGCTTAGATCAGTCCTAAACCCCTTATAGATATTTATTTATAAAAATGCCGTACATAAACCAGGTGGACCCTATCCATAATGTGCCCTTAGTCATTGTAAGATCGGGAGTAGGAATCGCCCCAAGACTAGCTAAGTTAAAAAGGAGAAAATGTCACTATGCAGCCTTGCAGTGGTCTGTTGTGTTCTACTTTCCAAGCGTTACGTTTTTAAGTTCCGCACATTTATCAGTCTGATCTCACCGACCCGGCCTGATCTAACAGGGACCCCCGCTGAGAGAGCAGGAGTCTCGGTCATCACAAACACAGAGTTATGTCTGGCAACTTGAGCAGCGAACGAGCTGTCAAGGAGGAGGCATTAGGCTGCCACTATCCTCGGGAGCTGAAACTCAAGACACAGCATTAGGGGCCTCTCTCCGGCCAGCACCAAACCAGATAAAAGACTTCTTCTTCCCCCTCAAATGATGAATTATTGAATGGCGAGAAGTGGCTTTGTTTCTGAGTGGTAAATGACATCGGAGGATTCAGAGAAATGAGTCAGGGGGCTGGGGGGTAGAAGGGGGTTGGAGGGTGGGGGGGGGTGTAGACATTTTGGCTGCAGCAGGCAGAGCTGTTCATCTCATTTAATGGCAAATGGAGCACAGTTACACACACACACACACACACACACACACACACACACATACATTTATTCCATAACAATATAACAAATGATGGAGTGAAAGTGCTCATTCCACCAAACCAGCATGATGCCAACTTGGTTGATGTTACCCAAAGGAAATATGCGGTTGAGGGCAGAGGGACCATCTTTGCATTTAGTGTCCTTTGCCTGCCCCCTACGCTGGGTGACAATACACCCACACACACTTACAACGGACAAAATGCTGATCAAAGAAAATCTGATGAGCAAGTGGAACCTGGGACTCGAATGCCCTACTTGCAACTTCTCTCTGCTACGTAGTATATGCAACCCCTCTGGTAGGGAAAGTCTGCCCACCACCCTTACCTCCCCACAACTCCCTCCATGAAATATGAAATATTTGAAATATTTATAGCAAAGGATTCAGGCATCCCTCTCTCTCTCGCTCTCTCTCTCATAGGCTCGAAGGCTTCCAGCACTGAGGGAGGTAGAGGAGGTGGCTAGGGCCCTGCTCCTTCTACAAATATTTATCTGCGAGTGACTAATTATGCGTTCGCAGTGAAAACAAAGTCACTTAAGCAGGGTCACCGGAGGCCACGGTGACGTCAACGACCCCATGTCCTCTCCCAGTGTGTGTTTTTTTTTTTCTTTTCTGCATCCGATTGTTTTACTCTACCGTGAAAAACATCATCCTACCCCTACTTACCTCTAGTTAATGGCAGAAAAACAGAAGCTGCTCTTTTTTTTGAAAACCAAATGCTTTCCTCTTTTCCCTTAAGAGAACACGAAACGCGTGGTGTTTCATAAAGCTAGCTGTAAATAGGGTTCAACGCTAACTCCTCCCGTGATTCAGATTGATGGATGCTCTCATCACACATCCTTCCTGGCTCTCCATCTCAAAGGCACAGCCCTCTGATCTGTCTCACCTCCTCTCTCTCTCTATGAATATTTTCGAGTGATTGCTTTTCTGTTACTTTTTTTTCTGCTTTTCCCCCCCACCCCGGTCACTGGGAATGCTGAATAAACACAAACTGAAGGCTGTATACATTTGGGTGATGTAGCTGTTTTGTGATTGCAGAAACGCAGCGGGGCTGAGAGTAGTAATCAGCCGCCCCGGCACCACAGCGATCCATTTCATATCGCACCCCATCGATCAGACTCTCTCTCTTTGCACCCTCCCTCTACTCTCCCTCCATCTTTTTCCCTCCCTTCCTCTCTCTCTTTCTCCCTGTCTCCCTCTCTCTTTGCACACTGTCTCTCTCGCTCTCCCCCCGCCCTCTCTCTTGACCTGTGAAGCTGTGGTGCTGTTTCCTCCCATCCAAATGGATGCATTAGTCACAATTACCTCCATTGTCCCCTTGCCCTCCATACACACCACAGGGCAGCCCAGCTGAGCACCTGCCTCACCGAAACAGCAGGTGAGTTTAGTCGTGATGGAGGAAAACCAGTATCCTCAGTTTAGGTATTCATTAACTGTTGACAGGACAGCAGCAGAGTGCTGAACGACTAGAGAGAGATTTTATTTGCAGGTAGATAATAACTTTGTCATAAAATGTCAGCAAATAAATTACAATAACTGATATAAAAAAACTTGAGTATTTGCAGTTCTCAAGTCATAACTGCAAGATTAAAAGTATACAGACGAGAAATCTTAATGATGCGGATCACAAATACATTTTGTGTAGGGCCAAACTCCTACAGCGACGAGATACAATATAATCTCTGCAACTCTGCGTCTACATGATTCCTTGTTATATTAGGTCAAGAGGTTCAAGCGCAAGCACAAGTTCATTAGACTGCACTTGTGATTTTAAATTATTACATTTTTTTTTTTTGGCTCTCCATGACATACCATCAAATCCCAGTGAAAGTGGCAAGCCTCTTTCTGAAAGGACAGTTAAATCGCTGACACTTATTATTCTCTACTCATGCTGAAGCTTAACCCCCCCATCGAGGGAGGGACTTGACAATTCATGCATGCACACACACACACACAAATGCAAAACATACAAACACACAAGTGCAAACTCTGACATATTAAGTGA
>NC_063205.1:10950585-10960585 GCF_017589495.1 Alosa alosa
GCAGGACGCACGGCGCAACACGACTGCCAGCTGGTGCCCTCCAGGTCAACGCCACGACGACACAACAGCAGCTCTGACGACACAACACTGCCGCAGTATCGTGGGAAAACTGCTGGACACCGTCGGAAGAGGGGATTTACAGTGCGAGGTGACCTAATGCTATGACCCGTTGCTTTTTGCGCAAGCAGGCCAGATAAAGCCCATTGGATTGGTTTATGTTGAGCATGTGATCTTTGTGCCTTGATGACTTTCAGCCAGCCAATGCCCAGCTCATCTCCAAGGACAAACTCCTTCACTGACTTCCGGCCCCAGTATACATTTGAGCTTAGCCACTGATTTGGATTCAACATGTTCAGTGACTGTCTTTAAAGGCTGCCTCTATTGGAGAAAAATCCTCTAAGGTTGGATGATATGGCTCAGGATGTCACCACTTCAGACTCACAGACTCCCAACTTTTGATTCCCAACTCAAGAATTCTGTCTGCCACTTCAGCAAGCACAGGTGTGTGTCATTTCACAGGGCCAGAGAAGCCGAGTGGAACCACTTAAACTTATTCTATTCTATTATCTTAATTTTATTCTATTCTTCTTCTTTTCCTTCTTTCTATTCCACATCTTCCTCTTCCTCTGCTTATTGTGATATGTCAATGGCTTACCTCATTACGTGTTTTCTCTTTGCTACAGGAGATTCCCATGAATCATATTGTTGAGGGCAGAGATGCCATAGCAGTACAGCTGGGGGGATGAATCAGGCGCCGCATGTGGTCTTTAGCGTTTGGGGGGCGCTGGTTCAGGCTCACGCAGGGCCCAGGCACACTGTGCAGGCGCACAGCCAATTAAAAAGCGGAGAGGAAGAAGGAGAGAGGGAGGGAGGGAGAGAGAGAGGGAGGGAGGGAGAGAGAGAGGGGTGGGAGAAAAAAACAACTCACAGTTCCTTCCCTAAAACAAACGCAGTGGAATGCACGCCAAGCCTCACCTAATTCTCTCTCCCTCTCTTTCTTGCTTCCTCTACCTCTTTTCTTCTCTCTCTCTGTCTCTCTCTCTCTCTGTTGGCGTCAGAGATGTCACTCACTCAGCAATCCTAATCCTCAAGTTTTCCCCAGTTTGTCTGTTTAATCTTTAATCCCTTGATGTCACTTTCATCCTCTGGTTTTTTTTTCTACCACCTCCACAACACCCCCCCTGCTCACCACCACAACATCCCTTCCACCACCCCCCCACCTGACAGAGACTATCAAGTAGGCTGCTGAGCTCAGCCCTGGTGTGATCCTGGCTCTCTATCTGTCTTCATATTCACATGCACAGTGAGAGAAAATAAAATAATTCAAATGAAAAATTGAAATGAGGAAATAAGACAAGATGATTGGATGAGATGAGAGGTTTGCGTTATTAATGAAGCAGGTGGGTGGAAAAAAAATGAAAGCAGGGGGTGTGTGTGGGGAGGGGGGGTATGTTATGAAAGACTGATACTATCAGGCCTTAGAGCGCAGACTAATAGACAGCTATTTAAACATCAAAAAATGAGAAGTCGAAAACATGAGTGACCCTCGTTTGAAAGGATGGTCAAAGCAGCATCGTTGCAGCTCAACCAATTTGCATGGCATCTTTGGCGCACAGCAACATGAGTTTGTCTAATTGCAAAGGCCTTGCGAGGGAAAATGCTATTTTTAGCCCTTTTGTCCCATTATTTCATTGGCTGTCATCATGACATAATAATAAAGTAACCATTATTACATCATTTTCTCAACTGGCCCGAGAAGACGGAATGGGAAATGCATAAAATATGATCTGCCAAATAGAGTTATGGATTTAAATGCTGAGTTTAAACAGGACTATTCATATAATTTCTATTAGACAGAGGCACAACAAAGCAAAGACTAATGACGGTAAATTAACTAGTTACTGTACATGTACTGTATGTCAGTTATGTCTGTCTATGCGGAGACCTTGATGTGTGTAATGAAATCGTGAAAATGACTCGAAATAAAGCAAAGGAGGTAATAAACCATCATCTCTACATCAGAGAGAAGAAAACGACTCATTTTGCCCAACGCCCACCTCTTTAGTCTCTACCCTTACATAACTCCCGAGCGACTGCCGGTACTCGAAAGCGACAAGTTTTGAGCGATCAACGCAGGTGAGAAAAACAAAGTTGACTCCTTTCAAAAGTGTGTTGCACGAAAGAAAAAAAAGAAACAACGGAAGAGGCTTGAGGAATTCCCCATGGGAGGTGCCGAAGGTGAGTGTGTCATGTTTGTGGTGTTTAGCACCACAGCTAATCTCACAGGTCCAGAGAGGGGTGTCTCTGAGGCCTGAAATATCACTGTCAGGGAAAGAGCAGAAAGCCTGTGTAAGTGGAGGCGGTAGATTCAGAGATCAGGATAAATCTCTTCCGAAGATTCTCAACAACAAAAGAGAGAAGCAAATAGGGAAATGATTAAGGGAATAAACCTACAGATTATGGGATGTATAACATGAATTTGTGGGCAGGAGAAGTCGTGAATGTACCCCCGCACAATCTAATCTAAAATGTATACCTCCACCACTCAATGCCCCAAGTCTCACTCAATGCCACCGTCACCATGTTCACCCTCCTTAGTCCCAGAATGCCATCTGTTGCCATGGGCCTGTCTGTTGGCACGCGCCCCGCACCGACAGCGGGTGCATGTCAGCTTTGATGGCTCCGTCTCAGACGTCCAAGCCTTCCTCTGTCTGGATGGCCTTTACCCAAGCGTCTCATGCCAGGGCCAGGCGTCTCATGCCTGATCGTGGCTCCAGGGTTAACCCCACGTCCGTCCCTGTGGAGAGGCTTTGGCAAGTCTGCAGGAGCCACTGGAGACCCCTGAGCTGCCTCTGTGTGGGTCGTGTGGGCACTAGTCCCCTGGCTGTCAGTGTGCTGTAAATAGCTAAATCACATCATCGAACCGCAGAGTGTCAAGCGAACTGGCCCAGCTCCAAACAAGTGAGGGAGTGAATAAGCAAGCAAGAATGAGAGAGAGAGAGAGATTATGAGAGGATGAGAGAGACAGGGAGAGAAGGACAGATCTGTTGTATAAAGCACGAGCAATGGATCTATATGCTAAGTGATTCATTGATCAACGATTTGTGTTAACACCTGCAACCTAAGCCACCAACTGTCATCACCGAGCCGGCTGCCAATGGGGTCAGATGCAGAAACTCTGACGCTTGGACAGCTGCTTCCCACCCACCCCTCCCATTTTCATTCCTCTCTTCCTCCTTTCATCTCTCCCTTACTCCCTCCCTCCTTCTCTCTCGTCTCTTCCCTGCGGAGGTGTTTCAATAAAATGGCCTCTTTCGGCTCTGGCCTCTGCACAAAGGTTGATAAGGAAACTGACCGTACGGTCACAAGCAGTGAAGAATGTCCCAAACAGAGCCCTTCATCCTCGGAAGAGGCAGGACGCTGCTTCCTTAAACTCACGCTGTCTGTCTCCACACACAGCTTTTTGGTTTTACAGGATAGGAAGTAAAGTCACAGCCAGGAAGATACATGATGCTGTTTCCCTCCAGTCTTTATTGAGGTACTTATGAGCTACTCCACCCTAAATGCAACAGTGAGTTTAGAAGAATAGGGGTGCTCAGTTCTTCTAAATGAGCTTGGATGACTTTAGAAGTGTGGCGTGATATCATTTACATCAACTGAGCTGATAGATAGCGGTTATTATGGAAGTTTAAAGCTTCTAACACAATCATTTTTTGGCCCCAGAGTACCCATTTAAACTGCTTTGCATAAACTTGATAGGCTGATCCTCACAACGCTGCGTTGGTTAAAAAATGTGACAACCTCATTCCTCGACAAAAAAAAAAGATAACCATGTCAAAACTGGCAATTTTCACGAGGGTTTCATTGATAGCGTAATTCCTGTAAGTCCATTCAAATCCATAAGTTCTCTCATTTCACCTTCAGCGCCAGTAGCAGCAGCTAAGTTGTCACCCTCAGCAGGGTCAGCAGTCTTCTCGGAGACGTGCGGCTTTGTAAACTGGAAGCACCGATAGCGCGCGAGGAAAACGAGCTCGGGCTGTCAACTCCGAATGATGTAGTGGGGGCTCGCGGTTCACCTTCAACTTTTTAAGGACGCCCCACCGTGGGCACCATTGATCATCCGCGGCAAAACCGCTTGACCCGCGGGGCGTCACACATCTCACGGCAGGGGAAAGATAAGGAGAGGGTGGGGGTGGCGGGCGGGGGATTGCGGGTGAGAAGTCGGCGCCAAGTCGGAGGCAGGAAGGAAAAGGCTGGCTTTGCGCTGGCAGACTCGAGTGGGTACTCAAGGATTAGAGATGACGGAGCAGCCACCCGGTGCAATGAGGAAAAAGCTAGTGATGGGGGGAGAAAAAAAAGACTATTTCCTGTTCCTGCATCTCTTTTTTTTCACAATCTCTCAAGGAGGGAAATGTCAGACCTGGCCCTCAGGTAGAGACAACCTTTATGTCCTGCAGTCTGGGCTTTTACAGCGGCTCAACCTGCACAGTCTGACTTTTATTTTCCATCACTAAGGCGTCTGGACAGGAGGCCTAGACTGAAGAGAATCTAAATGACCCTGACATCTAAATGACTCTGTTTCTGTCGATCTCATTGTTACATTTGTTTATCAGTTCTGTGTCAGAGATTTATTAGAAAGGGTAAAGATCTTGGTTGCATTTTATGTACATATGTCAAACGTAGTGTGTGTGTGTGTGTGTGTGTGTGGTAAGTCAGTGAGTCAATGGCAGTAAGATGAGAAAAATACAGGATGCACAAAGCACGAGGTTGGAGAGCAGAGAACATAGGGAGAGAGAGGGAAAGTAAATGACCCAGAGAAAGATGAGGGGATAGAGAGAGAGGCAGAAGAATGATGGAGTAATAGGAAGGGAAGTAGTGGAGAGAGAGAGATGAAGACAGGGAACATATGATGATAAGGAGATGGAGAAAGACAGAAAGAAAGAAAGAAAGAAAGAAAGAAAGAAAGAAAGAAAGAAGGGAGAAACTCCTGGAGTTGGGCGCAGCTCCAAGAGTTTGATGGAGTGAAGAAATTCATAAACAAACACCATCCCTCTACACTGGCACGCAGATGTCAGAGAGAGAGAGAGAGAGAGAGAGAGAGAGAGAGAGAGAGAGAGAGAGAGAGAGAGAGAGAGAGAGAGAGAGAGAGAGAGAGAGAGAGAGCGAACGGCATGGAAAGTGCAGACGCAGCGGGCGCGGAGATGACAAAGTGTGGCGGCGCACCGTTCCGGCAGAAGCGCTTAGGTAATGCGACGGCGGCGGAGGCGGCACACATGTGGACAGAGGGAGGAGGACAGGGACAGCTGTGCGCCCGAGCCGCAGCCCAAACAGAGCCTTCATCCTCGGAAGGGCAGGACGCTGCTTCCTTCAACTCGTTCTGTCTGGTTGTGCACTTACCCGCGTAATTGTGTAACTGCGAGCAGAAGACAAACTGTCACAACTAGTCATGCAAAATCAGCTTCGTTTAAACGAACTGCAGCTTTGGCATCGAGAATCACCACAGCCTTTTATGGAATCTCAGCAATGATGCTCATATTCTCAAACATGTGCATCATGAGCTAGGATATTTCAATGTTATTTTATATTTCCTCTGAGGCCTTAAGGTTACTGTCCACAATAGCTACATGACTTGTGACGAATGTAACGTGATGGCAGAAAGTGTTTTGTGAGATCTTTTGTGATATCTGTGCCGCTGGAGTTCCGAGGCCTTAAGGTTACTGTCCATAATGGCTACAGTACATGACTTGTGACGCGATGGCAGAAGGTGGAGGAGAGACTTCTGTCCCCCCCTTAGTCCACTGCCTCCGGTACTCTCATCCTATCGAATCTGTCAGCAGCGGACCTACGCCTGACTCGGAGTTATGGCTGCTCCTCTGCTGCCTGCACCGGAGCTTACAGCAGCTACAGCCGCTCACAGCTGCACGGAAAACTGGTGCTGTCGTCGAGTCAATCAGCCGTTACTAAGATTTTAGAGGGCAAAAGAGAAGAGAGAGAGAGAGAGAGGAGATGGAGGTGAAGAAGAGTGGTAGGTGGAGAAGAGAGGGACAGAGAGAAAAAAAGGAAACTAAGAGAGAAAGCGAGAGAGGTGGAGAGATGGGGGGGGTAGGGAAAGGTGAGAGGTGGATAGGAACGACAGAAGTGGAAGTTGATCAAGCGAGAGAGAGAAAGAGGTTGAGCTGGAGAGAAAGAAAGAGAGAGAGGAGAGAGAGCAGTGGTGAGGATAGAGAGAAGTGAGAAAAGGAAGAAAAAATGAGAGAGAGCTAGAGATGGAGGAAGAGAGGAGAGAGAGAGAACGCGAGAGAGGTGGAGATAGGGTTGGGGGGTGGCGGTGGCAGTTGTGCGTATGAGAGAGACAGAGGGTGAGAAAAGCCAAAGGCACAAAACAGGCTTCAGTGCCATCATGATGTGTGACTTTGGTGCCTTCAACTGATTTCCTATTCCACCACAATGATACTTCAGAGAGAGAGAGAGAGAGAGAGAGAGAGAAAGAAAAGAAAGAGGATGCAATATGGCTTGTGTTTTGGACAAAAGGGTAAAAACCGTGGGGAGGTGCATTCTGACTCACCCCTAGGGTATTGTCGAGAACGAACAATGTTGTGCTTTAGCAGGAGTCCCATCTTGTCCTTTACTAAATACCAAATGATTTCTATGCCTCACAAACAGCCCATCACACTGATCCATCTCCCATTTTCACCACCTTGACAGACGCCGGTTCCACCAGCGTATAGCGCCTCAACTCAGCATACTGTGGAAAGAGAGTTACTCCCATCGATTGGGCAACACAACCAAATGTCTGAATGAAAGCAGCATGGAAGCCATATTTAAACAATAGGCCTACATCCTTTTTGTCTTTATTATGGCTTATGATTTTACAAGGGTCCTCTTACATTTATGCTAACATTACTCTGTCAAACTTAATCACACCAAATTGGCACTGAAATTAATCCCACCACAGATTTGTGGCATTAACCTTCGTATAAGGTTAAAGTTGTATAATTGTGTTTAAAACCTGTGAGATAATCCCATTTAACATCCTCTTTGATGACTGTGGCCTAAAATAGCTTATGATTGATTACATAATGGAGTGATGAATGGATCTAAATACTCTATGCATGACAACAACAGCCATATCACCATAAGTACTTATATATACTCTTTTGATCCCGTGAGGGAAATTCGGTCTCTGCATTTATCTCAATCCGTGAATTAGTGAAACACACTCAACACATAGTGAGCACACAATGACACTAATCCCGGCGCAGTGACCTGCCTGCAACAACAGCGGCACTCGGGGAGCAGTGAGGGGTTAGGTGCCTTGCTCAAGGGCACTTCAGCCGTGCCTACTGGTCGGGGTTCGAACCAGCAACCCTCCGGTCACAAGTCCGAAGCGCTAACCAGTAGGCCACGACTGCCCCTGTATACAGTACCCTGTGTCTCCAACCTTTGCCCAGCATAGGTAGCCAACTACACAGGGATTCAAGCAGTCAGGAAAAGTCCCCAATCTCCCCATGCTAAAAACGATCCCTGTGCAGTGGAAGTCTTGTTTGTTATACATTCCCTGAGTGTTCCATGAAAAGATAATGAGCCTCGTGCCGTGCACCGCTGCTTTGTTTACCCTCCAGTTTGAGCTTCACTAAACACTCCGATTGGACACGTAGCATGAAGGCTACATGGTTCTTCGATGTTCCCGTATATGAGTAGGAAAACACATTTGCTATGTGACTAGGAGAATCACGATAGACAGTCAGTCAGTCGGTCAGTCCGTCCTCAAATCTAACGGAAACCTAAACGGTCTGTCAAAATTACACTGAGGGAAACGCTCCTTGGTAGAACGCAGAAATAACGATGTCAATGTAAAGACGCCATTTCCTAATACACACATGTCAGTGAGTCTGCACCGCCATGTAGCAATGTCATGATGTCAGAGTGGATGGAAGCAAAGGGTGTTGATGAGATGGTGATGAGATGGAGACGCTGGGCAGACCGACCTGCAAATGTCACACCACTTCTGCCTGACATTATGGAGGCCTTCATTTAAAGGGACACCAGGCAACGTTTTTGTGTTAATTAATCATCTTCGTAAGTCGGTATATGGTTAAATGACTCGCCCGCCCCTACTGCCTGTAAGAAGAATATCCCACTTGCAAGTTCGGTGTATCCTACCTGCCGACCGAAGCAGGATCAGTTTACATCCTGCATACAGCACAGAGGCAGGCTAACGAAACACTAGTGATTGTTGCAAACGTGTGTATAATTGCAGAGCCAGCGAAGAAGCAGCGAAAACCCTTGACGGAAGATGCAAAGAAAAGGAAAAGAGCTTCAGACCGAGGGAGGGGGAGTTTTCGTAGAGAAAAAGCATCAAGCTTGCCTGGTGTCCCTTTAACACATTAATTAAAACATCACGATGAACCGAATGTGCCCTAAAGAAAGTATTTTAAGACTGTTATGAGCTGACAATCTATATAAATAGCCTATGCATTCACTAATTTTCTGTGTGTGTGTGTGTGTGTGTGTGTGTGTGTGTGTGTGCATGTGCATGCCTGCGTGTGCACTTAGGTCTAATATTCTCCTCAGAACAACCTGGTCTCAGTTGTGCATCATTCAGCAGCAAGCGAGCGACCTTCACCCTCCTATTCACCAGATCTACTAATTCATGAAACAAACAGAACTCTATCAAAACAAAATCCTCTCATTACCCCTGACCAAAAAAGCTTCATTGTTAATGCAGCCCGTAATGCTTTAAAACATAATGTTGACTAAGGCAGTAAATAATGCGTACCGAGGGGGACTTAATGTAAAGGCATCCTCCATTCAGTATTAAGCGCAGCTGTAGGATGCCTGAGCTGGCATTCAAAAGCTGCTTCCACTCTGCCCCCAGCAATGTTAATTGCCCCTTCTGTCTGCCTGATGCAAACTTACACATGCAGTACAAACAGTCACTCCCAGGCAGGGTAATGGAGCCCTGATGGCCTAGAGAGAGAGAGAGAGAGAGAGAGAAAGAGAGACGGGGAGAGAGAGAGAGAGACAGAGAGAGAGAGAGAGAGAGAGAGAGAGAGAGAGAGAGAGAGAGTCTTAATTGATCGATTGGCCTGGGGGGAAGCAGTGACAGGGCGTGGCACCTGGGGCCAGACGCTCGATTAGTGCGGGGCAACGAAGGGCAGGGGTGTGTGTGTGTGTGTGCCCACTCTGAGAAGGCAGGGGTGTGTGTGTGTGTGTGTGTGCCCACTCTGAGAGAGAGTGCAGAGCCAGACAGGACTGGATGCCAGCCGGTGGGTGGAGTGACACTGCCAGCTCTAGCCTTGCTCAGCCCCCCCCAACTCCCTCCTTCTAAGATCTCATCACTTCAGCAGAAGGCATCATTCAACAGTGCTCTAATGTGATTTTGGAGCCTTGGAACACTCAATACAAGTGAAGTCACTCAATACCAAATCCTTGAGTAGGCTTATTGGATACTCAATAATCACAATTTTATTTTGTGTTGTTGCTTTTGCGGTTCCTCAATACAAGTCACTCAAAAACCCTTACTTGAGTATGTGAGTACTGAATAATTCCTTTTTTTTTTTAATCTGAATTTGACATGTTGTTGCATCTGTGAGTCCATTAATGAACTTTAAGTGCTGTTTGCCCTCGTATGCATTTGGTGCACCAGCTCATTGAGGAGGCGTGTTTGATTGGCGGCTCTCCTTCTGTCCTCCTCGCCTCATCTCTCTCGCCTTCTTGAATTTCCCCTTGGCGATCAATAAAGTATCTATCTATCTATCTATCTATCTATCTATCTATCTATCTATCTATCCTCTCTCGGGGGCGGTCTGTGGAAGTTTCCAGAAAGCTTTTAATCAAGCTCTGTCTCCATGGCTGCCATCACTGCACCCACCGCCGCTGCTGTTTCAGGGATGAGGAGGAGGACGAGAGGGCGATAGCTAACGCCTCTTTATTTGACGTTAAGAGTTAATGTTTGCATTCTCCCCTTCTCTTTTCTCGACCTTGTTTTTCTCCTCCA
>NC_063205.1:10963085-10973085 GCF_017589495.1 Alosa alosa
GTTGCTCAACATCACTGAGAAAGTGCCTGGACAACATTGGCCAGCAACTTTACCATAACGTGTAGTCACGTATATTTCAACCACCTGTCAGCTCTGATTCGTTTTCACCAGCTGCTACCACAAAACACAGCTCTGGAAAAAATGGAGAGACCACTACACATTTTTCTGATGTCATCCTACGGTTGCTGAATGACTTTCGAATGTCATATTCAAAATTAAGAGACCACTGCAAAATAGAATATGACCGTCAACTCATTCAAATGTCACTCAGCAACCGCAGGGTGACATCAGAAAAATGTGCAGTGGTCTCTTGATTTCTTTCCAGATCTGTGCTAATCGGATGTGTGCTAATTCGGACAGTGCTTCACATATACTGAAGAAGTCCCTCCATATGCTTACTCTGATATGCATGCCCTGTGATTAGGGTTCATTGGTGGTGTGTATGCTTGGCATATGTGGCGTGTCTACATGTCTGCCTGTGTTTATGCCTAAGAGCTGCATATTGCGCACAGCTTTCATCCCCAACCCCATCTCAACCCATCACCTTGACCTGACCTTCCTTAGCTGTCCGAGCCCAAACACAGACGGCCAGGGCAGGCCACACAGTAGTCTCCTCCTGAAGGCTTCTAGTAGGGGCTTGACCGTCTAACTCAGAGAACGCATTGGCACCAAGCTCTTTAATCTGAGCCTGCAGCCGGGGTCAGAAACGCGCCCAACGACGCACTCTGCCTGCTTAACAAACCCCTTAACCTCGTTATGAGGTTCAGAAATAACTGTGCGCCCACGGTGAGCTCATTACTGATGCGCCGCAATGCCTTTCTCTCTCTGTGCGCCTTTATAGAGAGCCCAGCAGTGCTTTACGCTGTATTTATAGAGGTGATATTCTTTACAGGGCTCAGTTGTGCAAAAGTAAACAAGGGTATATAATGCTTTGAAATGTTCTAATGGTCGCATCCGAAGCCAAAAGAAAATGGGTGTTTTTGCATTGTAAGAAGATGACAAAAATGGGCATTTTGGTCAGTAAAAATCATCTTGGTTCTAAAATCCATTACTGACCATATTCACTGCTCGACTATAGTATCCCACTGGTCCTCTGAGTAACAGAACAATTTGGAGAATGAGAGAATAAGAGAGGAGAGATGGGAAGAGAGATAGAGACGTAGTGTGTGTGTGTGTGTGTGTGTGTGAGAGAAAGGGAGAGAGAGAGAGAGAGAGAGAAAAGGAACATCTATATTAGGGTCCCTATCTCTGTTTCGTGTGAGGTGGAAATTACATCTAATGGCTGCCTTTCTCTCATTCTCTCTCTCTCTCTCTCTCTCTCTCTCTCTCTCCATCACTCTATCTCTCTCTTGATTGGGTCCTTTGTGCCACATTACCACCATTCTGCTAGCAATGCCGCTGAGAAGAAGGGCGATTAGTGGTGCGGCCCCGTGCCCAGTGGTTCGGCCCACACTCTCATCACCCTCTCAGACTTTAGATTCATGAGGAGGGCTCCGCGCAAACAACACCGCCCCACTTTTGGACGGGACTGGACGGCATGACGGATGGGACAGCGTGTGAGTGAGTGAGTAGCCTGTGCCATGACTGCTGCAATCATTATTCCTGAGAGAATCAGGAGCGGATCTGAAGCGGCAGATTTGCAAACGGTCACTGTTGTGACACTGGGCCATTTTTGCCGATGACATTTTTGACCGTAAGCATTCATTCATGACGCTTCATTACATGACTAAATTGTAATGGCAATGTTAATAAAATAATGTTTCTCTCTCTGTTCCTCTCTGTCCTTTTTCTCTCTCTCTCTGATGCACTCTCTCTCTCTCTCACTCTCTCTCTATCTCTCCCTCTCTCTCTCTATCTCTCCCCCACCAGCAGGTAGTATTAGAGTGAACTGTTCAACAGTCAGCAGAAGATGTCTGAGGTGATGGGAGGAATAAGAAAAAGCATGCGGAAGGTGAATATGACCTCCACACATACTGGACCCAGGGCTGGAGGAGAGGAGGAGTGTGAAGAAGATGTCTGGATGAAGAGATATCACTAAATCATCTGCACGTTGTAATACTGATGAAGAAAATGAAGACAGAAATGGCTATTGAACCTCCTTTTTATGGACCCTTTCAAGAGAGTTCCATTATCAGCATCATAGTTGGCCCCACAAGACTTCCGTTTTAACATTCCATATGTTATCTTAATGCAGAGGAAGTAGATTGGGGCCCAAATAGAACGTTCAAGCATTGTTTTTGTTTACCTTGTTGAAAGGGTCTATTAACGTTTTTCATGTGACGTATTCTAGGTTCTATAGCTTTGTTTACAACCAGCTGGTAGGCAAGGGACAAGTTGAACCCATTGAACATCGTTGTCTGCAGCTGCCTCTCAGTAGGCTACATCTCTGTATTTCAGCAATGTCAACATTTCAGGCATCAATAAAGGTGATGATGAAACGTTATCCCATTGTTCAATATTTGATAGCCTGTCACAGGAACGTTGTTTAAGCTAAAATGCGCCCTGATTTGGTGCATTGATCTGTATCGGAGAACCTGCATGTAGCCTAATGGTAGCCTAACTTTTTTTCTCTGTTCAAAACTCGGTTTACACGAAGACGATAGCCTTTCTTAAAAGCTGTGAAATTTGACCAGAAAGGATGTCTTCCTTCTGAAAGCTGACACAAAATCAAACAATATTTGATCATTTAACTTCAACTGAACAGCGACAGGTTTTGGTAGGCAGTAGACTCAGCAGACTTTAAAACAGTAGCCTAGAAGCTACTGTTATAGCCAGCGTCAGTCAGCGTCATAACATTAATGGCGTTAGTCATGAATCCTGTAACATATTATATCATATAACAGCGATGGCTTATTCCAAGACGATCTGCATGGATATATAACCACCCAGAACAACTCAGAATGTGAGTGATAAAGTTCATTAATTGTGTGAAACTTTTTTGTTAGTTATCCATTGCAGCATCGCCTATATTAGGCTGTTATGCTAGCTCAGCCTTTAAATATGTTGTTATTTTTGGTCATGTGGACTTGATTAAACAGGTAAAGATAATTCATAAACTGCTTATTTCTTACATGACTGGAAGCAGTAGCCTAGGTTCAACAGTGGTGTTTGAGGTTGCTGTGTTAAGTTGTTGTGTGTGATCGCTAAACTATTAGGATCAAATCAGTTTATTTTGACATACGGAGTTAGCCTAAGTGACCTGTAACGTTAGCCTATAGCACAAAAGCCTATTCTGTTTTCATTTATTAGCATTTGTTGTGATTATATAATCAAATGACACACATGATAACTTGAAATAGAAGGACAGAAGATAGGTGATTGATGTCCACAAGCATGAATTTCATGAGACAAATTAGAACAAACTGTTCCGGTAAAAATAATCTTGCCATGTTTAAAATGCTGCACTTTTTCCCTTCATAGCCTGTCTCTGGCAATTCATTTTGGATGACTGTAGATAGTTGTATTTTAGCCCTACGTCTTAAGTAGACAGTAGGCTACACCATTAAGCTATCTTGAGAATAAAAGACTTCACAGCTGCTAACGATCATCCTCCACAACCAGGAGGATAGGTAGGCTAAACGGTCGGATTAAATTAAGCCTTTTGCTTCTTATTGTAAAACCAACTGTTAGGGCCTACACAAGTGGTCGGCATCCCGGTCAATATTTGATATTGAAATTTCAATTTTGAAGCTATTTGTAACTATGTGTAGCCTATGCAACCCGACTGTTGTAGGCTTGCCTACCACTCTCTGCAGTGCCTTGCCTACCATTCTTGCCTACCACTCTAGTTGTAAACAAACGGTCACATGACATTATGACGTAGGTGCAAAACCTTAATAGTAGTGAATCAATATTCTTAGACCAAGGTCAATTTAGCTTAATGCCACTGATTGAATGCCACCGTTTGATTGTTTAAAATTCTTTCTTCGTGTGACTATGTATGTGTGCTTATACAAAAGGCCTTGTGGCTCAATAGGAAAAAGAAAATCAAGAAATGTACGGTTATCAATTTAAGATCAATCTCAAAATGTCTACATGTAGATGAAACAATCATACGTGCTCTAACACAAGACTAAATGTGTGTATGATTTTAAGTTATATATCTTCATTTCCACATTAATATCTGCCTTTTTTATTAAGGTCAAAGGGGAAAGCTCATGGATGTATGCAAATGCAAAGAGAAGAGTAACCAAACACTCTCCTGCATCTCCCACCCATAAGTCCCCCCTTCAAGCACCCACCCAGACCCACACTGTAGGCTTACAACACCTCCCCCATTACCAGAAAATGAAATGGATACCATGCCACACACAATTAGCTTCACCAAAATAACATGAACGCACTGATAGTAATAGATACATGAAAGAGAAATAAACAAATAAATGTTGCGGATAATTATGCTTTTTCCTGGCCTCTAGGGTAGACCCAACTCATACTGAATTCCCATAATCAGGTTTGTAATGGCTCATTAGCGATAGCAACCCTGAATGGTAAAAAAAAAAAAAAAAACTCCACTGATTGATCGAACGTCACTCAAACGAGTCGCCGGAGCGCGTTCTAAGGACACGGCCGTCTGGTTTTATGGCCTCTCTGCCTAACGCATGGGCCGTAAATTTTAACCGACCCTGAAGATAAGATGGGAGGACGCCGGGATCTTCGGGAGCTGCCTGTGATTATGGGACTCGCATAAACGTTTGACTTGATTTGATTTTACTAAACTGTTTACTCCTGGAGAAAGAGGGGAGACACTGGGGTGGCGGATGAGATGTTTGGGGGTGGTGTGGGGTGTGGGGTGTGGGGGGTGGAAGCAGCTGCCGGTCTGCCGGTGTGTTTGCATTCTGGAGTGGAGACAGGAGTGCCCTTGATGAAAGCAAAACAAGCAATCAGACCCAATTAGCTGAGTGCCGGCCATTTACCAGCGGACCTCACCTTGGACAGCCTCGGCCTCTTCCCAGGCCCTGACTTACGGCCAACTCCAAATGGTTGGTGAGTGTGGGGCGGTGTTCGAACGGAAACGTGACTGGACACCTTGACGTTCAACATTGTTGAACGACTACCCTGGTAACCCAGGGAGACAGTGTATTCAAAACAATGAGCCTTTTTAATCATTTAATGGTGGCAGTTGTTCGATGACACTGTTGGGAAATGCATACTGGATCACCGGGCTGACCGGCACTTTGCTCTGTGTTCTGCCATCTACCTGATTTACCAGTAAGCTTAAGACAATAAAGAGAAAGTGAGCTATTTACCTACTTCCATCATTTTCTGTCAGGTGTGTGTGTGTGTGTGTGTGTGTGTGTGTGTGTGTGTGTGTGTGTGTGTGTGTGTGTGTGTGTGTGTGTGTGTGTGTGTGTGTGTGTGTATAACAGCGAGTAGCGAGTAAAGACAGAATGACTATGAGAGACAGCTTCCGTCACACTTCACTGGACATTCCGCATTTGGATCTTGCCATGAATAAGTTTCTGGAGTGAGAACAAGAGAGGATACAGTGTAAAGGAAGACTGCGAAATCGAGTGATTGAGTGAAAGAGAAGGGGGGAGCAGAGACGACAGACATAGAGAGAAAGAGAGACAGAGAGAGTGAAGTGGAACAGAAGTGTGGAGAGCCCAAGAGAAAGGCAATTACCCAGAGTGCACCCTGCTGTTGGGAAGCCTGGCCCTGATACGGCGGGACCCAGTTTTTATCAGCCACTCGCTCATATCAGCCAGACAGGGGCTGCTGAACAGTCCGCTGCCCAATTCCTCTGTCTCTCTCTTTCCCTTCTTCTTCCCCCTATCTTTCTCTCTCTCCTTCCCTTCCTCTTCCCCCTATCTCTGTCTCTCTCTCTTTCGCCCTTTCTCTTTATCACCTCTCCACCCAGCGTGTACTCTCTCCTCCATCGCTCGTGCTCTCTTTATCTCCCTCTCTCTCCTCTTTCCGTCTTTACCTTTTCTCTTTCGCTCTCCTCCTCCCCATCTCCCCCTCCCACCCCCCCTCTCTCTCTCTCTCTCTCCCTCTCTCTCTCTCTCTTTCTCTCTTTCTCTTTCTCTCTCTCTCTCTCTCTCTCTCTCTCTCTCCCTCTCTCTCTCTCTCTCTCTCTCCCTCTCCCCCTCCCCTCTCTCTCTCTCTTTCTCTCTTTCTCTTTCTCTCTTTCTCTCTAGTAGTAGATTTATGATTCTGTCACTACAGAAGAGGTCAGAGGAGTGGATGTATAACTTTATGTTTATGGGCACCTATCTCAAGCGAAGGAGGGCCGACGACGGTCGCTCCCCCTGATGGATTGATGATTGTTGGTTCAGCAGCACGCACACTCAGGGTCCAGGAATGGAAAGGGGACTGGGGGTAGGGGGCTGTCACAGGCAATCACATACAGTAAAATGGAATAATCACTATTTGGGAGAGCTTTTTCACAAGCATCTCTGGTTCAAGACCGCATGAGCCTGTCAGCTAGCTGGATGCGCCTAGATAAACATGTAAAATATCGATGTTCGATAAGCAGCGTTTCGCTAAGGTGCAGTTCACACACACACACACACACACAGGTTTGTTCTCAGGCGTGGAGAGTGAGATGTGAGATGGAGATGTGTGCTGCGTTAACGCTTCCCAGAGGACACCTCTGGAGAGATGAGTGACAGCTTGCAAATAGCCGACGACAAAGAGCTCGGCTCAGCGCGGCACCCCGCCTCCTCTGGGGAGCATGGCGTGAGCGTGGCGGAGTGAGTTGGGCGGTGGGGTGTGGGGGGCAGCGTGCGACTGTTTGCCCTTCTCGCTCTAATTTTGTTATCATACATTCAATTATGCAGAGTCTGTGAAATCAGCGAAGCAAACCAGGGGAGGAGGCCAAAGCCTTGGCAGAGCATCCTCTCCGGCTTGCCCTGGGATGAAGTGAGGTGAGATATTCATTTTGTGTGTGTGTGTGTTTTGTGTGTGTGTGTGTGTGTGTGTGTGTGTGTGTGTGTGTGTGTGTGTGTGTGTGTGTGTGTGTATGTGTGTGTGTGTGTGTGTGTGTGTGTGTGTGTCTGAGTGTACATGCACATGTATTTGTGTGAGTGTGCCAGCATGCATGTGTGTATCTTTGTTTACATGTGTGTGTGTGTGTGTCTGTGTGTGTGTGTGACACCTCCCTGGAGGGACTGAGCCCGTTTTGGAGAGGCCAGTCTTCACACCACACACCATCACACCATGTCCATCAGTGCAGCAGCAGCAGCAGTGGCAGTGTCATAGCCGGTCGGCTCCTTTGACTCACTCGGAAGAGTTCACTCCACTCTTCCGAGTGTTGTTTTCAGCTATGTGCTGAGGGAGTGATTAGCGTTAATGCATCTATTTCCATACTCTTGCGTCAAACCGCGTCGCTGGCTCGGGCTAAATGCCTTGTCTAAACACAAGCGTCACTCCGCACGCACGCAAGCAGATGTTTTCGTCTTTCCTCTCTGCAGCCAGTCAATTGCTGCCTTTCACACTTCCATCCATCTTATTTTAGCATATGCTTCTTTCATTCCCACATCATTCACAGTGCAAGCTATGTACACATTTAAAACATTAAACTTTATATTACATTATATTCATGCACTAGTATTACTTAAGCATATGTGGAGAATAATGTACTTTGAGAAAATGCATGAAAAATTGGGGAAGGAGGAAGTGTGAGGCGAAGGAACCCAAGAGGAAGCTGGGGGCCAGTGAGAGGCTGAGACTAACTGACATGTGGGGCTGAGTAGGTGCTGTTCTTTTCCTCTATGCCTGGACCAGAAGACCCGGGAGCACCGGGCGTGAAATAAGCCGAAATAGACCGACTTGCAAGTCCAAAAGCACAGTGAAGACTGCCGCGGTGGCTAATAGGCTTACCCGCGTGGACGGCTCCTGTGTTGCGAAGGTGAGTTGGCGCGTGGGGGAGCGGATTCTTTTTCTTTTTCTTTTTTATGATTGTGCCAGCTGCGGTCGTAGCTCAGAGATTCAACACCGCTTTTTCCCCGACACAAGCAAGTGGACAGATGGCCTAGAGTCGTGTTGGCTCGTGCTAGGTGCTTTCTTTTCTTCTTCTTTGCAACCTCCATGTGCAGAGAATAAAAACGAGAGATAGAGACAAATCAAAGAGAGAGAGAGAGAGAGAGAGAGAGAGAGAGAGAGAGAGATGGAGAAACAGATTATCACTCCCTTTTGTTCACTACTCCCCCCTCCCTCAGGCCAAAGCAGAACAGAGGGCCAACAGACAAGCTCGCTTCCCTCAAACCCCAGGTGAGGGTTTATGTACCCTCTCAGCGTGCCACCAAACAGAACACAGAGCTGTGATGTGAGGATGTGTCACTTTCTTCTGACGTCCCGCGTCGTGTTTTGCTCTACAGCGCTGCGGATCACATGGCAGCCAGTCATCCTCTCACATGAATAACCATGTCTGTTGTGTTCTAGAGGGGGTTTCTCTGGCCGCGGCTTCGGATTTTACAGAGCAGATGCTAATTGGCGTCAGCTTGTTTGTTTTGTCCCATTTTTGTCGTTTGCTCCACCACCATCGTCGGGGTTTGCAAACAAGACGCAAACAAGAGACAGAGGAGAGACGAGAAGAATCACAAATTTACACCCTCCCCCCCACTCCCCACCATCCTTCATCATGGCTTGTATACCTCAGTTCCCTCCTTTTAGCCTCAGGCTCTCCGCATCTCTCTCTCTCTCTCTCTCTCTCTCTCTCTCTCTCTCGCCCTCTTTCTCTCTCTCTCTCACACACAACCTTTATCTCAGTCCCACGGTCTGGCCAAAGAGGAAGGCAAAAGCAGCGGTGCAGAAATAAATATTGACCTTCCATTGACAGTCGCGATGAGGGGGAAGGTATTGCGCTTTCATAATTTATGTGGACAATCTTCCAAGCATCAATCAGACTGCGGGAGTGCACGGATAGAACAGAAATGGACTCATAGAAAGAAAAAAACAGAAAGTGAGGGGGGGGGGGGGGGGGGGTAAGGCTGAGAGACACAGAGAAAGAAGAGAGTGAGGAAGGGAGGGTATGGTTGGTGCTTCTCTAACATAGCATCGATGCTTACAAGTTTATGAGGATAAAAGTATCCTGCCGAAGGATAATCCACACAGTCCAGAGCAGATCAGGCTAACGGTGCTTGTAAAGCCTCCCTGGTCTTTCCTCAAACTCTCCCCACTCTCATTGGTGTTTCCTCAAACTTTTCCCATACACAGTCATATCTCCGCCTTGCAGGTAAGCTAAGGACATGGCAGCTTCCCAACAGCACGGATATATTGACATTTTTTTCTGCCTCGTCATGGCGACAAACAGCACGGCAACAGGAGAGTTCCAGAATGGACGAGAGCTGTCAAGAGACAGAACACCTTGTCAGTGGAGAGATTGATGCTCCCTGCATGATGCTATCTACAGAGAAAAAAAAAGGATAGAGCGATAGATAGAGGTGGAAAAAATGGGGTGGAGAGAGAGAGAGAAAAAGAGAGCAAGAGATCAAGGAAAAGAAAAAAAAGCAGGGAGCAGGACAGAAAAGGTCGCCTCTGTCAGAATGACAGGTTAAAACCCTGGAATTTACCCTTGGGGCTCTCATTTCAAACACCCACGTTTACCAGGAAACCCAATCAGGCTCTCGGGTGGAGAAAGAACCTACAAAAGAGAGCCGGCAGTCGGGTGATTAGACCGGAGTGGGCGGACAGGGCGAAACTCCAAAGGAATTCCACACACCATTCCCATGTCGGGATGAGATGGAGGAGATCTGAGCCCTCCTGATCTCACCAGTCCCATTCTCACCTGTCCCATTCAAAGGACGTCAGAACCAGAGACCTTCTGAAGGTCACACGCGAGACGAGGAAGACAAGCCGGCGGGACTAGACTGGCAGGGTGAGAGAACGAGCCGGGGGATGGTTTACGAGCCAGAGGGCCAGAGAGCGGGTCAGCCACCAGAGTCTTTCAGGATCATCTGCCCCCCTATGACATGTCTTTTTTTTTTTTTTTGCAACTTAATCTGCGCGGTTTGAAATGGACCGACGCTAAACGCGCTCTGTGCTCTTACCAAGAGTG
>NC_063205.1:10983085-11018085 GCF_017589495.1 Alosa alosa
AAGCTACTCAGCCTCCTCCTTGCACTTTGAAGACACTCTTATGCTACTATACTGTCCAGTAATTTCCGGTGTTTATAGTCAATTAAACATGAGTTGTTATTAAGACTGGGACAAATAGGGAAATTTGATGTCCATGAAGATAGAGAGACAGACAGAAAGAGAGTGTGTGTGTGCCTGTGTGTGTGTGTTTTGGGCTATCCACTGGCCCAGATGGCAGGTCAGTAGTGAGGCTACCATAACGAGGACGTAAGGAGCACAGCTGTACGCTCCCGGCCTATCACACTCTCCCTGATTAAAGTGCACTCACGGCCCAGAAATCTCCACCGTTGGGGCTGTCAGGGAGATGATAGCACCCAGCATCCGTCACAAACACACATTATTTTACCACGGGGAGGCTGGAGACCCAGTTTACTCAAGCATGTGAGGGGGGAAAAAACATCGTTGTGTGGGCAAAATCTAATTCAGTGGACCATAATAGGTCAAAATGTCTCCCTTGACTCCACTGCTTATTTCTTTTGAATCCAAGAACTTGGCAAACTTGACTCTGTACCGTCTAAATTCCCTGATTCTGGAAAAGGTCATCTTTGGAGTCTATTCATATAGGCTTACATGTACTATTGCAACTGTGTTAGAGACATATAATTGTAGCCATAAATTAATGCATTTATATGAAGCCACTAACATTATGCATAGGCTTATATTCCGAACAAGATGTGAAAAGGTAACTGGAGCTGGAACCTTAGATATATGGAATGCTAGCCTGAATACCAAACTATGGATTAATTACAGACTATTAATCCTGCTGATGCTGCAAGATCCTTCAATGATGCTAGTACAATAGGGCAATTTTTAATCGCTAGTGGTTGTGTGTGGGTTGGTATGGGGAAAAAATAGCATCACAGCCCACAACATTCACTGTATTTCACAGATGTAAACGAAAATTCGTATTGTTTGCTCTTTGGACAATGTTTTGTATTGTGTTTGGACACAGCTGTTACTTGCGACGTCGTTTGGATATGCACTCTTCTCTTACCTTTGCGAATGAGATCCTCGATATCCTGGTTGAATCCCAGACGGTGGCATTTGCTCCAAAGCCCCATGTTGGTGGAATTGTACTGCCTGCTGCATTCGTCCGCGGCACTCATCGCGAACAGCTGCCGACGGTTCCGAGCCAGCAGCAGCTTTTCCTCCCAGCGGTCCAAACTGGAGCGACTTGCGCGCAAAGGGAGGCTAATACTGGGGATGTAAATAAAGCCCGGGTCCTTCCGACGGCTCGAGAAACTTCGGCACCGTTCCTGGTACCTGCGAGCGTCCGTCTCGTACCAGTGGTCGGAGCAGATAGCCACGGCCAGCATTCCGAGGGCGCACAGAGAGAGGGAAAGACCGGCATAGAGCAGCAACTTCCCGGCAGCCATACTAGCGTCCTCTCAGAGCCGCATCAGCACCTCGACAGCGTGGACAGCTCCTCGGCGTGCACCCGCATCCAAAAGCTCAGCTTACATCACCTCTCAGGCACAACACTGAAACCATCCTAAGTGCAGAAAACGTGCGAAATGAATTGAGCCAGGCTCTCAGGCATACATTTTCTTTTGACACAGCGGTTGAGTTGTTGTTTACTGTGTCGTGTAGACTAACCGAACAGTCCTGTTAACAGCAAAACGAAAGAAAATATGCTTATCTCTTTCCCTTCTCAACGTCCATCCGTTCTAGAGCCGACCTTCTGAATGAAACAACACAAGAGCAGTCACTGCCTAAGAGACTGTTGGAATACTGGGAGTCTTTTTAGCGTCGGACCTTTCAGAAAGAGAGAAATAGAGAGAGAGAGAGAGAGAAACATCAAACCAGTGGACTACCTTTCAGTCCATCCATAATCTGTCCGAAACGTGTAGCCTGACAAATATTATCAAAAAACACAGGCGTTATGAAGGGAATGCTGCTTTGACAAAACCGCTGACGAAACAGTGCCCTTGCTTGACAGCGGTTGCTCTCTGATTCTGTCCAAATAAACAGGTCATGTTTTGTTGTCGGTATAAGCCCACCCCACCCCTTTTTTTTCTTCCCCAAGACAGTCCAGAGGTCTGCGCGCTCTCCATGCAGTATCAATTTGATATGGTCTCACACTAAACATTTGTATGCCAGAACATACTTGCATAAATCAAACGTCCCTACGGTGCAAGTTTATATCGCGCAGCCTGATATGAGATGACTCTGACCACATGTAATTTTCCCGTGCAATCAAAATATTCCACGGTGTCATGTCAGCTGCATACACTGGTTAACTGAACTGAATCATTTGCCCCAATGTTTTTATGAAGGATAATCACCATGTCACGCTACCTCACGGTCGCGTCTGGACAATTCTTTCACAGTATCCTATCAATTTCGATCCAGATGCTTTGACAGCAAATTGCTCGAATTGCCCAAGGCCCACTACATAATAGCCTACTGAGAAACAAATAAGAGTATGCATACGCTACTCACCGTTCCGAAGCAGAGGATTTTCTATGGCTGTTTTTATACAAAAGCCACGGTAACAATTCTGTTTTTCGTTCCTTTATTGAGGAACAGACCTATTCATTTAGCGTTTAATATGCGAGACTTAGCTATACTCGCACTCATTAGACTGCAGGTTCTATACATTAATATCATAAGATATTCTGCGTGCTAATAACGATGGTCTTGTAGAGCTCCTTCTCAAAATAAAGCAATGATAAGCCGCATATTACACCTGGAAAGCCATACTTCAGAGGTCCCTTTCGTTTCGAGGCAATACAGCGGTGATGTCATGCTGTCAACGTGAGATTCATGGTTTATTAAGGCACCTTCTTAAAGCAACAGTGTAACACGGTGCTTTCAAGCAGAGGGTGACGTGTTCTGTCTCAGTGTTTCTACTTTTCTCTTTCTCACAAGACACACACACACACACACACACACTCACACACACACACACACACACACAAAGCAACAGTGTAACACAGTGCTTTCAAGCAGAGGTTGACATGTTCTGTCTCAGTGTTTCTACTTTTCTCTTTCCCACAAGACACACACACACACACACACACACACACACACACACACACACACACACACACATGGGCCTGTCTAAACTTTCCACACACTCACATGTTGAAAAAGATCAAGCTTCCAGCAGCTGTGAAGTGTAAATTTAGCTCAGTCTATCATCTGGCTCCACACATCGAAAAGGAGCACAAGTTTTCTATTTGTTTTTTTTTTTACTCTATTGATTGCATTGCTAACAACGAGCTGAATTGAGAGCCAAAAAAATGGCATCATTATATTGCTACGGCCTGTCTAAACTTTCCTATATTCATAAATTCCGTCTACATTCTTATCCCCATGTTATTGAGCAAAGGTAAGGCATGATGTGAGCATCATTTTCCATGATTAGATAATCATTGAAAAATAATATAATATTCAGGAGGGCTGATGTTATAGACCTTGTGCAAAACCTCTAAGTTTCATGCTGATCACTCTCAAGGGAGCCCTGACTGTAGACTATCACGTACCACAGCACACCTCAGTGCACAACGTGCATTGTCCCTAATACATTAGCTTTGAGTTGCCTCTCCAGGTAATATGATTTGGGGAGGTACCTTCGCAAAATTCTGGCCCTCTAGAAATGCTTTGTCAGAGTCATAACCCGATAAAAGTAACAGGTCACATCTATTTCTTTGTATAAAAAACAGCAGGCTTTCACTTATTTATGACATCAGTATCTTTCAAATATGTGTTTGTATTTATAACATACATGTACATTCAAGCAAAGGGGACATTTCTGTGCAGTTTAAGAGCTATTTTTATAGCTAATTCAGAGATTCATTCTTATTCAACTCGGCAATCTGCAGATCTTCACCCTAAACTCCTCACTAGCAGAGGACAATTTCCAGGTATATGCTTGATTGAGGTTGAATTAGATAACTGGAGTTTTGGCATGCAAGGTGCAAATTCAAATGCATTTCAAACAGAACAACAACTTATTTTGAACTCTGAAAGGGCAAATGGCAGTGTGTATGCTGTGCTGATGCTAAGTGGAGAAGAAGGGAAGAACATGTTCAACTGTTCCCTGCAGATGAGTGGGTTGTCAATTCTAACAATCCCGCATAATAATCCCCAACACAATAATACTGCACTATATAGCTGTCACTATTCTAGAAAAGAATTCACGTATGAATGCTTGTAAAATTGGCTTTAAATTAAAACTGTCATATAAAGATCTTGAAAAGTGCTCTTAAGACAAGAGACAGAATTTGCCTATTAAAGTGACTGAGGAACATTTGACCTTTTTTATTCCTCTCAGATGTGCCCACTACCCACGCCTCTAGAAGTGATGATCATCATCACTTGCTCTCCTGCGACTACCTACACACATGGAATCCCCATAATTGTCCTATTTATGGAACAGAGAAAAGAATAATTGGGCTTCAAATGCTATAGAGTGCATGGATGGGATGTTCTGAACAAATTACTTCCACATCTATTCCCTTCCCCAGGAAATTACTTGTGAGCCGTATCATAAAATTGGCACCCTTTTTTGTGATATCTCTTTGGAAAGAAAAAGTAGGGAGAAATTTACAACCATCTCTTTCCCCCACCCTCATTCAATTAAGTCTTCTTTCTGTTCTGGAGTTGATAGCCTGCACTCCCCTTACCGCTTGGGAGTTCTTCTCCGTGCAGAATTTTGACGACGCTCGGGTAATTTTCTTTCAGACAGAGTGAGTGACAGCCTGACAGCTGAATTTTAATTACAGTTTCAAAGCCTGACTTGGCTTGCAACGTTTTTTTCACCACCACCCTACAATGTAATCTCAAAACACAGTTTGGACACCATAGCAATTTGTTTTACTCTATTTGAGGAAGTGTTATCTTGTACCCCCTCCCCCTCGGTCCCTGGAAAAGTGTTAATGGATACATTCTTTTTGAGGAGAGGAGGAACGTGATCGTAATAGAGATTGCCTAGTGACTTGTCTCTTCCTAAGCCCTCTTCTATGGGCTTGCTCACATGGGCACTGTGGCAAAACAAGACAGCAAAACACAGGTAAATGACTCACAAACACATAATTAAATATCTATTATGATGCTATTATGGAATATCTATTAATATGCTATTATGATGCTATTATGAACTTGCTGAGTGGACACTGCGGCTGAAATATTTTGAGTCCTGTGAGTGAATTTAGACATCTTGTTATTAAAACATGCAAGTAAAGATCAATAGGTCTATGAGTGGGCCTACACATTAAGAATGGGCTTAATATCAATTGTTTGAAAAACACTTATAGCCTAACATTAAAGTCCATTAAAGTTGTACAGCTAAGGCAGAGGAAAGCCCTACAAATAGCTCAGGACCCTTCACATCCAATACATCACACTTTTGAAAGACTCCCTTCAGGAATGAGATAGCTACAGAGTACCTACATCAACAAGCAACAATAAATCTTTTATCACATCATCCATTATTTTGCTAAATCAATTACATTTATGAGTTTTTATCATTCATAATCCCTGCCTCCACTGAACACAATGGACAACTAGATGTACCACAGAGCGGTACAAAATATGACCGCCGCCCAGTCCAGCACATGTTTTCCACAAAAATAAGTCACGCTGAAAGGCATATATGATTCTAACTGTCTCACTGAATTGCATTATGCACACTCAATTCTCACTGGTATCTGCTAGACAACAAGTACCAAAACATGATTAGTTCATAGATTTCACATGTAATATACATTTTATACAACCCCACCCCCATCTTGCCTGGTCATAATTCTGAGAAATTCTTGAATTGTGTGCATGTGTGCGTGTACATGTTCATGTTTATGTTTATGTGTGTGTGGGTGTGTGGGTGGGTGTGTGTGCGCCAGGGCTTGAAAACGAAATTATTTTTCAAACGTTCCGTTCCGAACGGTTCAGGTAGGCCTATGTTTAACGTTTTCGTTCTTGCATGCGTTCCGCCACCAACATATCGGTCCTGAACCGGTTCGGAACACAAAATATCGTTCGTTCTTAAAGTTCCGGCAGTGTTTGGCCCAAAAATAATAAATCACAGGCGGCATCCAAAAACATTCAGATGGGCTATCCATCCCATAGCCTGCAGACTTACTGTAGGCCTAACCTATGCCTATAAATAATTTCTTATCAAAAATATTTCTGGATACCTGTTAAACTCCTTACCTGGTTGTAGCCTAAGTTTTATCCATATGGAGATCTTCAAAGGCTTGCGCTATAATTCTAACCCTGTTTATAAACGAACCTGTCTTGCTGACAAGGCCTATCTCAAATTTCCCGTTTAACTCTTCTACATAGAATAGGCTATAATTGTGCTAACATTTCAAATCCCGACTTTAAAACGACAAGGCGTGGACAGGCAAAATAGGCTACAAACAATTTCCAAATCAGTTTCAGTAGCCTACGCTACGAGCTGGCCTAAGATCCGAAGTGGCAGACGGATAGGTTACATTACAACAGCAAGACAAAATATACACATTTGGACCAAAGGTCCATTTATTCGCTTTTTTTTTTCAAACTGCAGAAATCAAATTATTAGGCTGTTATATAGAGAACGAAAAAAAAAAACGTTATTGACCGGTTTTGTGGATTTCAGAATAACGTTTCTGTTCCGGAACAGTTGAAGACCATTTTGTTTTCGTTTCCGTTTCCGCTCCTCGTAAAATTCCGTAAAATTCTGTTCGTTTTCGTTTTTCGTTTTCGTTCCTTGAACCGGTTTGGAACCCTGGTGTGCGCGCATGTGTGTGTTTGCCTGTTTATGTGCCTGTGTGTGTGTGCATGTGCATGCATGCGTATATATGTCTACTGTGTGAGTATGTGTCATACGTACTGTAGGATTACTGTGAATGTGCGTGTGTATCTGTTTATGCACATGTGTGCATATGGAATGGGTTTACATGACCCCTGGAGGCAAACATATGCAAAAAATTGGTCATCCTAGGCCCTACGGTTCTTAAGATATTCACAGAAAACTGTGTCTGCCCTACCCTCCTTTTGGGGGGTCCAGTCCAGCGGAGGGGCTACAGATCAAAACGAAAAGCGATGGTTCCATGCTATCCATGTGGGGTTACATGCCCACCAAGTTTCGTGTACCCCGGTCTTTCAGGAATCCTTGTTGGTGTACGGTCACTAAATGTACACATACATTATTTTATTGTAAGGCCCCCCATGAACGAAAGTCCACGAAACTTGGCATGCATTCGGAGGGTGTCATAATGATCCTACACTTTCAATTTCGTGCAGTTTTGACCATGTCAGCCAGAGATATTGTGATGAAAACACCTAATGTTTTGCTATACATGAAATGAGTGGTTATGGAATGGGTTGACATGGCCCTTTGAGATCAACATACAAAAAAACAATGGTCCTCCTAAACCCTACGGTTCTCGAGATATTCACAGAAAACTGTGTCTGCCCTACCCTCCTTTCGGGGGTCCAGTCCAGCGGGGGGGCTACAGATCAAAACGAAAACAGGAGGTTCCATCCTATCCATGTGGGGTTACATGCCCACCAAGTTTCGTGTACCCCGGTCTTACAGTGTCCCGGGAATCCTTGACGGAAATGCGAGAAAGAAAAAGAAAAAAAAAGAAGAAAAAAATCTGACTAAACCTATATGACCGAGACTTCTGTTCTATTCTATTCTATTCTATCAGTCTGGCTTTTCCCGGGCAGCTGTTTCAGTGACTGGATTGTCATTACCACTGTGTGGCACGAATAGCAATGTGATCTCTGATGCAAATGACAACAGTCAAAACGGCAAGCCTGCATCAATGGATAGACCACCACTGCTTTGGCCTGTGACGTTTTTGCTTTGGAAAACATATTGGCTTTACATTTCTGTGGATTTGTCTCCATCGTCTGGTGTAGACGAGTATTTCAGTTGCCTAAATAGATGACGTTATCACGACTAGTCTATTGTTTAACTTGTCAAAAACACCTATTGCTGTGGCCTGTAGTTGTAATCTTTGTTTTCTGAGGCCTTAGGTTACTTTTACCCCTGCACAAAACTTAACATGCTCTTGACTTTTCAGTTTCATGGATTAGGCTACACAGCTACATAACTTTATGTTAGGCTACCAATGATGTTCTGTAACAATCTTTCACTCAACACGTTCCTGGAAAGTAAGAGTTTCTTGAAGGCCCTATGTTGCATAGTGGTCAGAAAATCAGATATTCTCGGACTGGCTGGCTCTGCTCATTATTTGACCAGAGAATGTCTGGTAGACGGGCTCTGATTTGACCGTCTGAGTACGACTACAACACATTTCCCCACCACACTTCCTTTGGTGTTACCAGGACTTCCTCTGCCATAATGAGCTTATTTGAAATACTGAATTTAAAACTATGTCAAATAATTTATGAAGTTATCACTGCATTCAATTGCTATTGATTGCTATTAATAAACTAACATACCTTGTTGGTGGAAAATAGACCTCATAGCAAGCGGAACCTAAATCGGCTAGGTTCATAACTATCCGGAGAGTTAAAAAAAAGAGAACTCTGTCATGCGAAGGTGAAATAGCCAAGTAGCTTGATAGCTTAATTCTATGTAATTTCTCATCACTTATTGTCAACGTTTTGGTGCACTGTTGTCGGGCCTCCTATTTACACATTATGAAGTATTTTTCGTGATATCTGTTGCATGTTAGCCTACATCACTGAATCAGCGAGCTGTTAATGTTTGAATAAGGTGAGTAATGTGGCGTTAGCTAACGTAATGTTGCTCTGCTTGCGATTTTGTTTAACATAGCTTGCTTGCTTGGTCCTTGTAATTGTCAAGTCATTTTAATGTTTTGCTAACATCCACGTAGGCTACACTGTATCTATATTAAAATTAATAGATAGCCATTCGAAATTAATATGATCCTATTGAAATCCAGTAACGTCGACATGTGTTGGAACGTGTCGGTGGAAATAGGTTAATGTTAACTAACGGTGACCAATGTTATTGAGAACTATGTCTTGGCGCTAATATTTGTAATGTTCGCATGTATACTGTGTGGCTGAATACATGTATTTAAATATGTAAACCTCTGTTACCTGTTATGTACAATTGCAGCTATGGCTGGGCTCTCAAATTATGCTGTGCGCATGGCGCGTCTCAGCGCGCGGATATTTGGGGACGTTGTGCGTCCCACTGATTCCAAGTCCATGAAGGTAGTACAGCTGTTCAAGGAACCACCTATGGCCCAAAAAAAAGAGGTGTATGACTGGTATCCTCAGCACAAAATCTACTATGCCATGACCCAGAAGCTGAGATACATGGGATTGTTCAGGTAAGGCAGTGTTACACAGTTTTGACCACAATCAATTTGTATCATGGCTAGAACATAACAAGTTGGTTGATTTTGTTTTGTTCCCTCAGAGATGAACACGAGGACTTCAAAGAAGAGATGCGGCGGCTCAGGAAGCTACGAGGAAAAGGGAAACCTAAAAAGGGAGAGGGAAAAAGAGCCACAAAGAAGAAATAACACGCATCTTCATTACATCTTGGACACTCTTCCTTGTGCATAACTGAACAATGGCTGAGATTATGCTCCATGGAACGCAGAAGTAATCCTCCCACAAACTACTAGGATGGACCTTTTACTGAGGACAGGTGCATTTTATTCATTGTGTCACATCAATCTTAAATGTGATACCTTAATCCACAAGAGGATTCTACCTAGTAGGAGTTTGTTATTGGTTTTCAAAGTGTGGTATTTCATCTGACCACAGAGATTGTGATCTCTCACAATACTATACATCTCCGCAGTATCTTTCAAGTGTTGTAAATGACTGGTGTTCATAAAAGAACTATGTATATTTTGTTCTCCCTGTTTTTTTATTATCAAAAAGAAAACTTTCCTCTGTGGATACATGTTTTTTAAATGTGTTTTCATTGTTAATGCTACTTACAGAGTGAGGTGAGCTGAGTGAACTATGAGTTCAGTGAACTGTGACAAAACAGACATGGTAACCACCCAAGGAAAGTTGTTTATAGTCTCTAGGTGTTTTCAGTAGTTGTCTTTATGTTTCAAGTATAAGTATACTCTTTTGATCCCGTGAGGGAAATTTGGTCTCTGCATTTATCCCAATCCGTGAATTAGTGAAACACACTCGGCACACAGTGAGGTGAAGCACACACTAATCCCAGCGGCACTCGGGGAGCAGTGAGGGGTTAGGTGCCTTGCTCAAGGGCACTTCAGCCGTGCATACTGGTCAGGGTTCGAACCGGCAACCCTCCGGTTACAAGTCCAAAGCGCTAACCAGTAGGCCACGGCTGCCCCCATTTCGTTTCGTGGCTCATGGAGAATGGAAAACAAGCTCTTAGACTTGTGAGCATTTTATCCAAATATGAGGCATGCCCTCATTTATTATATTGGATTTATGTATCAGAATTCTGAGTGAACCTGTATTCACAATTTAATTACAACATCATTACATTGCATGAAAATGTTCTGTTATCCAAAGTCGTCTTATTATTCTTCTAACCAAAATTCTGCATCTAATTCAGCTTCAACCATTTAACATATAAACTTTGTTCAAACTTTGTAACGTAAATTTTGAAAAGGACACTTGAGCAATGTATTGATTTTTATACTTTTTGAGATAACAAAAAACAAGCTTATTTTTCCTCATAGACCTCTGAAGTTAGCCTACAAAAAGTACCCAAAGCTGCCATCTTAGCCCATATAAGGAGATCCGGGTGTTAATTGAAGCTAACCAGGGATGTAGTGGTAAAATAATCCCGACTTCTTCATCCCCGCGAGAGTTTAACAGGTACGATAATTCAAAATCACCATGTTATTTTCCCATAGGAAAAATCTCAAGATACCAAATCTCCTTATGGCTTTTTTGTAGGTGAACTTCAGAGGTCTATAGAGTACTGAAGTGTGACGTTCCATTTCCATGACGGCAGAATCACTGGATCTAAACAAACTTTCGAAGTGGCTTAAATAGCATTGAATGTAGACATGTGGCATCATTTCTAGCAAATAAATTGTTTTAAATGTATAGCCATTCAAACATGTTTTACGTCTTCTCAAAGACTGGTGGCTGTTAAAAGTGACATTTTTTTGCAAAAAAGTCAAGATACGTCTATGAATTTAAGGATTTAAACCGCATGCTGTGAAGTTACATGCGGGTCTCTTTTATGGAGGAAACCCATGCTAAAATAAACTCTCTGTCTCTCTCCATTCTCTCTCATCTACTAACATCTATCTAAAAAAACAACACTGAATTCTGACATCAACTTTCGAACTTTTTTGACATCAATTTCGAAAGGCCATGGCTTGAAAGTGGTCAGAGATAAAGTCCTACTGTAAATGTGAAAATCATTGCGTATGATCAAAAGTTTATGAAGGGAGTAGGCTAAATTTGCTCATCTAATTTGCATATTATGACGTCACTGGATGGCAACCACCTCAAATTATGCACCTTTCAGTAAATACTGTAATATTGAGATTTTCATTCTTTTTTTGTCATTTCATAACTGCTGTTTGCTTTTTTTGTGACTGGCGCTTATTAAGATTCATTAAACTAGGTGTATCAACATCCATTAAATTATCTGCCTATCAACATGCATTAAACTGTGTCTATCAACAACTTTTAAACTATCTACATTCAATTTTTAAACTATCAACTTTCATTCAACTATGCAACCACCATGTCTATTCTATCAACACCTTATTCCACTGCTTGGTTGAATTTCCCATTGTCCTACGTAATTTAGAACGACCATTAACCGCATGTTATTTGCACACCTATGAAGTAGATCCATTTTTTTGGCCGTATCACAGTTGTATATTAATTCGCCGAACACGCTGTGAAGTTTAAATGAACCGTCACGTTACTTAGGCCTACTTAGTAACCATCTCTGCATTATCTGTTTTAACTATGATATTTTAGCATACTTAAAAAATTTAGCATTTTCATGCACTGGTAATTCCGTGAAATTGCTTTTCTAGTTAGTCATATAGTCCTTTAACATTTAAATGTATGGGATACAGACACAGAGGTAAAGTGCATGAACGACACGGTGGTCTGTTCACAGAAGACAGTTCTCAGTAAAAATTTCAAGTTTTTGCCTGAAATTGCACTGTGCCTATTTACAAGGGCATTGTTCCCACCTCTTTTGGGGTCAACCATCAAGTGCTGGACCTCTATAGAAAGCTGAGAACCTGTAGCTTTCGTAGGAAGCAGTGAAGATGTGTGATGTACTGACAAAGAGCTACAGAGGCTAGAATATAGTTTTTTCTTTCTGCCGGATTACAAGCATCTCTGAACTGACAACATTTCAGCCCTCTAGGTCACTTGATATCCCTTAGAAACACAACTGAGCCCTAGCACCAGGTCTTGTGAAGCTGTGTGCAAAAGTTGATCAATATAAAATGAAAATATGAGTGCTTTAGACTATTATTTGCCAAGGTATGCCCGTGCATTTTGTAAAATGGCTATGGATACTCCCCATACAGTAGGACATTTTGTTATCCAAAATGCATACTGACAATCAAATGCTTACTGCACATGAACCCCTTTGTGTAGAAGCATAATCCTGGTCTCAAATGAAAGGTAATTAGACTATCTCTCCCGTTGTCAAGCGGGCGTTTCCCAAGATTCTGATGCTTTGAACTTTAGTTTTGAAACATCGCTATTTTACCTAGCCTGCTGTCATCCATAGCTAAAAGCCACCTCCGTCATATGCTACAATGTTACTATGTTCTGAACATTTGCATTTTACAGCTCGAATGCAACGTGACGGTTCATTTAAACTTCACAACAAGTTCGGCGAATTAATATACAAGTGTGATACGGCCAAAAAAATGGATCTACTTCATAGGTGTGCAAATAACATACGGTTAATGGTCGTTCTAAATTACGTAGGACAGTGGGAAATTCAACCAAGCAGTGGAATAAGTAAGGGATAATGTATTGTCCGCCGGTAAATATCAGAAAATAAGTCCCGACAGGGAGAACAGAACCCCGCCACGCAGCGCCGGTAATTATATTTTCTGATAATTACCGGCGGACAATACATTATCCCGCTTATAACACGGCTACTTGCCGAAACGAGAAAGAAACCTAACACAATGAATCTTTAAAAATGATTTTGCTACCGTTTCGTGTCTTCCGCTGACAAAATAAATAGTTCGCCACACTATCTGAACTTGACAGTTTCAGGTGTTGCGTGGCAACGTCTTACTAGCTTATTTCCCTTTCAATGAAATTCCATTGCAATAAGCGAACGGAATTCTTGCGGAGGGATATGAAAGACGTTAATCAACCCGTTGCCATTTACAGCGGTGATTATATACTTTGCCGGTGATTTATAGATTTAACATAGGCCCGAACGTTGGAAAGGCCCATTCATGTGAATGAACTTTCTGCAGCACTCTGAAGAGCCGTGTAATAAGTAATAATTAATTTACCTGTTTTGCCTAAAAGGCCTTTGAGAATGTGATCAATGCACGTTTTGAATTACTTGAAAATTAATTTCTGTTATTCCAGTGCTATTGCCTTTTTGTCATACCCCATGATTTCTGTACTTAGGCTACACCATGGAGCTGCGTTCTCAGTGAAACATTCTACAAGGACCCTGCCTCCTCCAGCTGGGAACCTTTCAGACAGAAACTTTTAAGGAGCTTCGCTGATTGCGTAACATTGTGTTTCATGCTTTAACAGATATTCCTTTATAAACAGTTGAAGTTAATCCATGGTGAGATTCATAATACTGTAGCGCCGAGGCTATTTACCCACTGTTGGACTGTCCTCAGTGTTCCCCCTGTTTTCCCTGGGTTTTATGGATTTGGATTTAGCACCTGATAAATCCCATACTTACAGAAGACTGTAACTGGTTGCCTGTTTGTGGTATAGACCTGAAGGGATGTTGACATTGAATATTCATCAGTGGTGGAATGTAACGAAGTACAAATACTTCGTTACTGTACTTAAGTAAATTTTCCACGTATTTGTACTTTACTTAAGTAAAATTTATAGTGCATACTTTTGACTTTTACTTCGTTACATTTTACAGCAATTATCTGTATTACTCCGCTACATTTCTACAACACCATCGTTCCTTTTTATGATACATTTTATGATCAGTTTTTTTTTTCTCTGACAAACACGTTTGTTTTACCGGGGGGTTGCTACCAAAGATTCTGGAGCGCTACGTGCATTCTTAGAAACATAAGCTTCTAGTCTAGACCAGGCAAAGCGTGAGCTTGTAGCCATCTGCATTCGGTAGGCTATATTCACCAGACCCATGGCTACACTGTACATGCAACTGTGTTCTGTGCCTTTCTCTGTCTGTTATCTGCAGCGTTAGGGCCTCCTCTCCGATGAGATTGCTATCCGCGGATCAGCGAAGTTACAGGCTATGCCCATGCATAGCCTACAATTGGGGGGTACGTGAGCGCTCATTCAATGTCTATGCGTCTGCGCAAGTGAAACTGAACTTAATCATAAAGACACCTTTCTCAGCAACTTTTCTGTTCAATCAGCATAATTGGCATTACGATCTACCCGACGTTTCCCTTGTCTACCCCGTTAAACTTCAGGCTCTCGTGTTTTGCTGAATGATATACTCAGCAGATCACCCTAGTAGATAACCAGAATTACAGTCTCTAGAATTGTAGGTCAGAATGTAAACTGGGCCACAGATGGTAAGGACAATTGCATTAACTTAAAACTATCTAGTCGAGTATAACCTAAAACTAACTTAATTAAAATGCCACAGCCCATACTGATTTTTCCTTTTAGAATATAGATATTAAGAGAATAAATCATTATGCAAATACTTTTACTTTTAATACTTAAAGTACATTTAAAAGCAGGTACTTTTTACTTTTACTTAAGTAGGGTTGTCATTGTGGTACTTTTACTTTTACTAAAGTAAATATTTCTCTGTGTATTTGTATAAGTAAATTTTCCACGTATTTGTACTTTACTTAAGTAAAATTTATAGTGCATACTTTTGACTTTTACTTCGTTACATTTTACAGCAATTATCTGTATTACTCCGCTACATTTCTACAACACCATCGTTCCTTTTATGATACATTTTATGATCAGTTTTTTTTTCTGACAAACACGTTTGTTTTACCGGGGGTTGCTACCAAAGATTCTGGAGCGCTACGTGCATTCTTAGAAACATAAGCTTCTAGTCTAGACCAGGCAAAGCGTGAGCTTGTAGCCATCTGCATTCGGTAGGCTATATTCACCAGACCCATGGCTACACTGTACATGCAACTGTGTTCTGTGCCTTTCTCTGTCTGTTATCTGCAGCGTTAGGGCCTCCTCTCCGATGAGATTGCTATCCGCGGATCAGCGAAGTTACAGGCTATGCCCATGCATAGCCTACAATTGGGGGGTACGTGAGCGCTCATTCAATGTCTATGCGTCTGCGCAAGTGAAACTGAACTTAATCATAAAGACACCTTTCTCAGCAACTTTTTTCTGTTCAATCAGCATAATTGGCATTACGATCTACCCGACGTTTCCCTTGTCTACCCCGTTAAACTTCAGGCTCTCGTGTTTTGCTGAATGATATACTCAGCAGATCACCCTAGTAGATAACCAGAATTACAGTCTCTAGAATTGTAGGTCAGAATGTAAACTGGGCCACAGATGGTAAGGACAATTGCATTAACTTAAAACTATCTAGTCGAGTATAACCTAAAACTAACTTAATTAAAATGCCACAGCCCATACTGATTTTTCCTTTTAGAATATAGATATTAAGAGAATAAATCATTATGCAAATACTTTTACTTTTAATACTTAAAGTACATTTAAAAGCAGGTACTTTTTACTTTTACTTAAGTAGGGTTGTCATTGTGGTACTTTTACTTTTACTAAAGTAAATATTTCTCTGTGTATTTGTACTTTTACTTAAGTACTGAGGTTCAGTACTTCCTCCACCACTGATATTCATATTGACCATTATGATCAGCACAGGGCCCTTTTGAGACTGTAACCTTACAAATGTTTTGATATTTGACAAATGACATTTAGCCACATTAATTGTTCTTGAACTATTAACTACTACTAACTGTTCAAAGGCAGAAAAAAATGTGTTGAATACATGTGTGTTGTCAGCAGCAATGTCTTAAGTTACTCTCGGAGGTAGGACCCATGTCTACAATGCATAAGAGGTGGTGTGGGTCTGATTTTGTCCCAGAGTGAATTGCCTTGGAAATTGGGCCTAATCTGGTCCTGGCCTAGCCTGACGAGCCAGACCCACATTAAAATGTAGGGTCTGGGCATTCACCGTTCGCAGTGCTCAATCCGAGGGGCGGGATAATCGGTGGTCTTTCAAATTCCCTCTGCACGCAATAGGACAGCGCTGAGTCCCATGCGTCTCCCCACCAGCGGAGCTAGTCGGCTAGTTCAAACTTTTGCAAACTTAAAACAAGCTTAACTCGTGTCACACTGTTGGCCAACAGCAACATCCATCTCCTTTGTTTTCAAGTAGCAGGGAATTCAAGCCAAACCGTTGCAACTCTGCCATCAATCATTATGTTAAGCCTGCCTAACGACTCTATACACGATTTGATTGGCCTGATAGAAGTTTAATTTTTCGAGCTCATCAGCCAACGGAGAGTTGCTAGACTAGCCCTGGAAGCAAATGTAATTTGCTGCTGCTAGGGTGCGTCTAGATTTCTAGGCTAGTCCTGGCCCATTCACTCACTCACTCACTCACTCTTCAAGGCACCTGATGAGGGAACACAATGACAGACATGTGAAATCTCAAACTGGCAACAACAACAACAACAACAAAAACTGGTGCAGGACACTGAATGGTTTTTGAATATGGAGAAAGAGTTCTAAACAGGTAGTATGATCCATTATAATAATACTGGAGTGGGTTGGCCTAGTGCAACAACAACAAAAAAAAAGACCTAGGAGGTTATTGGTCCTTAATCTGATATACAGAAGAAGTTGCTGAGATGTATTAAACAATTGTCATGCAGGCAGCAAGGAGAAAGAGTGTCCTGGAGTCAAGTAAAGTTTATAGCACATTTAATACACAGAGGTCATTCAATGTGCTTTACATAAACAAAAGCAAACAGTAGGCTAAGCATAGAAGGCCAATCGTCAAAGAATAGTTTAAAGTAAAGAATAAAAAATAAAACACATAAGATAATAGTACATAAAAGCATAAAAGGGCAATAGTTTTAAAATGTTTAAAAAGTAATAATAAAAAAACAGAATGATTAAAAGACAAAGTGAAACAACAAATTACTGGAACACCACTAATCATGTGAGTTTTAGTCATTGTCCTAGTCAACCAACAACTTACCAGTGATAGTGATCAAATACCCAGTGAACAGCAGCACTTGGAGAGAGCAAGACTACCATTTTGCCACCATTCTCTCACTCATCTGCAGATTCCACAGAGCAGATCAGGACAGAGCCTTATCAGTTTGTCCAGTTATTTATTTTTTTCAGGGGCTGAATAGCACCTGCAGAGCAGATGTGTAATAGCTGCCATATAGACAGGAGATATTTTTGAGATATGTGCTTCCTAGAGGCATTTTTTAGCAAAAGTTGGGAAAAGGACATTTTAACATAATTAAGGTGTGCTGAATCCAACTAGCCCTGTTTCCAAGCTGAATTTTGAGTTTATGACCATCTAATTAGCATTTCAAAACGGTTGCCAAAATGTCGATTTTGGGCACTTTCTTTGGGAGGATGTCATTATACTATGTAAATTAATTCATATTGTTCACAGAAATCTCCCTTGGCCCAGGTCAAGGATACGGGCTGTGAAAAAAAAAAAAAAAAAAAAAATCTAGTATTATACCTACCATACCTACATGTATGTTAATTACCTGAAAAAAAACTTTGAAAAATATAATTGTTAAAATTTTATAATTGAGCAGGCACACAGTATTTGACAAATGAGACTTATGTTTTTTGAGGGTCAAGAAAGATAAGTAAGTAAGTATAAGTATATACTCTTTTGATCCCATGAGGGAAATTTGGTCTCTGCATTTATCCCAATCCGTGAATTAGTGAAACACACTCAGCACACAGTGAGGTGAAGCACACACTAATCCCGACGCAGTGAGCTGCCTGCAACAACAGCGGCGCTCGGGGAGCAGTGAGGGTTTAGGTGCCTTGCTCAAGGGCACTTTAGCCGCGCCTACTGGTCGGGGTTCGTACCGGCAACCCTCCGGTTACAAGTCCGAAGCGCTAACCAGTAGGCCAGTGATGAAATGTAAAGTTTAAAATTGTAGCCTACTGGTTAGGGCTTCGGGCTTGAAACCAAAGGGTTGCCGGTTCGATCCCCGACCAGTAGGAAAAAAAGTGCCCCTGAGCAAGACACCTAACCCCTCACTGCTCCCCGAGCATCACTCTAGCAAGGCAGCTCACTGCTCCAGGTTAATGTGTGCTTCAATGTGTGACCTGTGTGTTCACTAATTCACGGATGGGATACATGCAGAGACCAAATTCCTTGTATACTCAAGTATACTTGGCCATAAAACATTACATTTTACATAACTGAAGTGAATTAGGTTGGTAATGTATGTAGTCTCGGAGTAAGTTACATAGGCCTTTACCCATTTCGGTAACACTTTACGGTAAGGGTACATGAATTATCATGAATTCATGCATGAATTAATTCATGATTTATGTATTACTTCATTCATTAATATCTAATTAATCATCAGGAATTTACTGAGTTCATAGTTTGTCATTTGTGACCTCATATATGAACACATTACTAAAGTATTAGGTACGGTGGGCACATCATTATTATGATGTATTAAGCATGATCATGACTATTTATTTTTCTCCCAAAAATGTCACTAGCCTGGCGGGCCATCCTATAATTTGCCGCCGCTAGGGTGCGTCTAGATTTCTAGGCTAGGTCATCACTGCTCAAATTCTGATTTGAACATAACTTTTGAGTTCTCTAAACACATGCCATTATTCACTACTTTAGTTGAGGGGCCACAGACATGATGAATGCATGGCCAATTAACCTAAAATTCATGTAATCATGATGATCATGCTTAAGAAATCATAAATTATAATGATATACTGATATATTGACCTAATGCTTTAGTTGATGTGTTTCAGGTCATCATGAATGAGAGTATGAATTCATGTCAATTCCTGATGATTCATAGGATATAAAGGAATGAAGTAATGCATAAATCATGAATTAATTAATGCATGAATTCATGATAATTCATGTACCTTTACCATAAAGTGTTACCCATATTTCTTCATAACCTTTGTGTTAGTAAAATGATTGAATGTCCTGTGAATTAATAGCTAGATGAATAACTTTATAACTAGTGCAAGTTCAAGTTACTTTATTTGTACCCAGAGGTAGATTTTGTTTGCAGTATAGAGTGCTTCAGGAGAATTTGCCAGAACAGGAGCACAGAGGATGCCATCTTTACGTCAATTCACCCTCCTTGACAATAGCAACACCTACGGATGTGAGAATGCTGTTCATTGACTTCAGTTCAGCACCATTATCCCCTCCAAACTGATCACCAAACTCAGTGAACTGGGCATCAGTACCTCCCTCTGAAACTAGATTCTGGACTTCCTAACCAACAGACTGCAGGCTGTTAGATTAGATAACCTCACCCATTCAACCCTCACCCTGAACACCGGCATGTGCTGAGCCCTCCTTTACTCCCTCTTCACCTGCAACTGCATACCTGTATATGGCTCTAACACCATTGTCAAGTTTGCAGACAACACTACTGTGATTGCTCTCATCAGCAACAATAATGAGACAGCCTGCAGGGAGGAGGTCCAGCACCTAACATCACGGAGCACCGACAACAACCTGGCTCTCAACACCAAGAGGACCAAAGACCTCATTGTGGACTTCAGGAAGTCAAAAGCTAGCTCACAAAGCCCCATCCTCATCGACAGGACTGAGGTGGAGCATGTCACCAGTTCATGTTTCTGGGTGTCCACATCTCCGTGGACCTCTCTTGGACCCTCAACACCTCTACCTTGATCAAGAAGGCTCACCAGCATCTTTTCTTCCTGGAGACTAAAGAACACAACCTCTCTCCTCAGATCCTGGTGAACTTCTAAACCTCTACCGCTGCACCATTGAGAGAATCCTCACCAACTGTGTCACAGTATGGTTTGGCAACTGCTCTGCCTCCGACCGGAAAGCACGGCAGAGGATGGTGAAAACTGCTCAACACATCACTGGTTCCTCATACCCCTCCATCAACGCCAATCCTTGCCTGTGCCTATTGAGGTGTCCATGTCGATGGCAACCTTCACAGGGACAACAAGGAGGCGAACATTTTGCCCCTATCCCACCCATAGTATTCTATTTATATTTTTAAATGTACATACTGTAATTACACTTAAGCATAGCGATATTCTACTGGTATTTATACTGTTAATACTGCACATACACTTATTGTCAGTACTCTGCACAATGACAATGAAGGTGAATCTAATCTAAGATAATCTAATCAAATGAAACATGTGACTGCTGGCCATCTTTCCCATTTGGAATTAAGGATATGATGCTAGCTTGTTAGCTAACAGTTGTTTGTGATTAGTTAAGGAACTCCAATGATTTTAAACTCCAAACATGTGTCCACCCACCACAAAGAAGATGTTTACCAGTGAAGCCAGGCCAGACTCTTTGCCAAAGAGGACTGTAAACATAGTCAAGAGTATGGTTCATGAGGTCATAAGGCTAATTAGCATAATACTAGTTTTTTTTTTGCATTTTTATATTTTTCATAGCCTTTACTTTTTATTTATTGCCCACAGGAGATTTCTGAGATGCACAGATGTGAACAATATTAATTTATTTACATGGTATAATGATGCCCATCCGAAGAAAGTGCCCAAAATCGCTGTTTTGGCAGCCATTTTGTTGATGATAATTAGATGGTCAAAAACTTAAAATTCTGCTTGGGAACAGGGCTAGTTTGATTCAGCACATGTTAAATATGATAAAAAGTCCTGTTCCCAACTTTTACTAAGAAATGCCTAGAGCCATATAAAAGGACTTTTTCCTGAAATAGCACTTGTCTAATAGAACATCTTTAGGAGAACCGCCTACTCAGGGCACCTTAATAGAAGCCCTCTGTCCTTTCTTTTACAATATGGCCTACTGCTGTGCTGCTGGTCTAGACCAGTTTTGCCACTATACATCAAGGTAGGGCCTATATGCCCAAGTAAGATTAATATCCAGTTCTTGAATGTTCATTGGTGAGATCACCCTGTGGAAATCTACAAGCCACAGTTAAAGTTTGAGATTGTGTTGTTTAGACACCAGGATAACGCCGAGACTCCTGTTATTAATCATCTCCATCAATGCCAACCAACAACGGCAGAGAATTTGAATTAATGTAGGCTAGGCTATTTGTTCTTATAGCCTAGTAAATGATTGCCTATATGTGAAGCACTCAGGCTATCTCACAGCCAATGGGGAAAACATAGAAGAAGATGGAAACAGAGGGAAAATAGAATTAGTAGTGTAACCATTGTGGACTTTGTGTAGCCTATTGTAAGGACTGATTAATTGCATTTTGTAGAAGTAGTAGCCTATTTGATTATTTATTGAAAACAATGAAGGGTATGCATAAGCATCGTAGAATACAATTCATTGTCAAGTATTTGTTGCACCGACCCTGAAGTGCAAATACAGCATAGTGCGACTAGTTTCTGGATGTATGCTTTCCACTATCCCCATTTACCCCTCTCGGCTTACGTTTCTTGAACCTCTCTGTCTCCCCCTCCTGTCTCACGCTCTGTTTCTTTCCCCTATTATTTTCCACTCAGCTTCTCGCAGTTTAAAATGGCGGCGTTGAGCAGCGCCGAGTCCCCACCGCCCGTCTTCAACGGAGACACCATGGACCGTGATCCGGAGCGGGAGCGGGGACTGGACGAACTGGGCGCTGGGCTCGACACCACTTGCTCCGGGGGGATTCCCGAATGTCAGCAAGACATTCCCGAGGAGGTATGCGGTGGGTGACAGGGTAGCGAGGGGCAAGGGAGTCGGGTGCCGAGCGGAGGTTGCTGGATGTAGATCTTCAGGAAACACCGGCTGTATTATGGATCGTGGGGATGCATTGCAGGGGGCAAGATGATGCACAAAATGTATACGGTTATCTTTGATATTGCGCGTTGGTTAACATGCAAACATATTTTCTGAAAATGGCTTTCCCAATGACGACACAAGCCATTATTTCGCATATGCAGTGCAGTTCGCTGAGCAGTGTTTATTATCAGGCCTGCCTATATTTCATTCGCTTTTCGCTTTATTTTTCCTGAGCCCACTGCAGCTGTAGCCAACAGACTAGGCTGGCTAGTTCACTAGCATAGCAGGGAGATTGTTAGCCACAGTTAGCTATCTGGCAATACATCTGATGTTAAAAAGCTAACGCCTATTCGTTGTATGCAGTGTTAACACATTAAATACGCCATTAATATAGCGACCACACCGACTTTTTCGTCTGCCCCAGTTTTGATGCATTTCATTCCGAACCTCAAGGACCGTAACATGTAACGTTGGCGTTGAACAAGTAGTGCAAACTCCCCGCCATGTATTGGTTGATTTGAACCTACATTATTTATTTTCTTTTCTGAATTATTGATAGGATGGTTCGTGAGGAATAATTGAAAATTATTACTGTGTTTTGGTGTAGTGTAGATGGCCTGTACAGCAGACATGAGTGGAGAGGATTATATTCTTCCAATGTAACATTGTATGCACGCACGCCAAGTTTATTTCTTCAGTTTACCCACTCAGTCTATCAGATGTCTTTGCCAGAATAATGTGCTACGTTCTTTTGACGTCTATGTTATTGACATTACCCATGTCGTCGCATAGGTCCAGGTTTGAACCAGCTGTACACTTTGACATTTGACAAGGCTGTTCCTTTTGGTGTGAAGGCTAATGAAATGATCAGTAGTATCTGTCATCACTGCAAAGGTAATGACTTGGTAAATGGTATAGGTGGAGCATTTAGGCTTAAAGTTGCTTAGCTTTTTGCCTGTCTTGATTACTGTCAAACCTGTCTTAAGTCAGTAAGATTTCATGAGGTTCTTTCTTTTAGGATTACAGTAACTTTCCCCCTCATACCCAGCTGCAGATTTTGTAACAGTTAAGTTTACACCCTCAGCAGCTACCTATTTAAGTGGATCAATTAAAGGGTGTAACCAGAGCACACAGTTGGTGCCAGTTGATGGGATTTGGTTGTCATTTGTGAAGCATTTTGAGGCAACGATGATTGACAGCCAAACTTAAAGGGGGGGTGTTCATGCCTGGCACAAGGATTGCATAGCTTCCCTCATTCGGGTAAATCAGCTGTTTTCATGTCCATTTAAGGAACATGGAGACTATTGCCTCACAAGTGAGTTAACAGATGTAACACTTTGTAGCAAATTAAAACTGCTAACTGTCAGTTGCCCAAGAGGTTCATCCAGCCCTCAATAATGCTGTGGATGAAGCTCTTGAAGACCATAAGGCTTAAAATGTACTGTTTTCCAATCCATTAAGAAGTGCCAGATTTAATTGACAATAGCAATAACACAACAACTTTAAAACACTTGCACAGGATTCAGCTTGTCTGCAGTGTTTACTAAACCAAGCACAAACTTGACTGCACAGCTGTTGGAATGTGAGATTAGATCAAATCAGACCGGTTCTTGATCAGAATTTTTTTGTTTGTTTGTTTTTTGCATGGAGCAGAAGAAGTCAGTGAACATAAATCTCACCTGACATTTAAAAATGTGTCACATGTAAGTCACATGGACGGTGTCTTCCCTGGTCTCTTGCTCAGTTTCAGGGAGTGTGTGAGATGAGCAGTGTGTGCGTGTGTTGGTTGTGTTTCATGAGAAAGCATGACAAATTACTTAACACTGCACTGATTTCTGGATGAAAATGAAGCAATGACTTAAACTCTCACTATTTTCAGCTGTCATTACCGTAACAAATTAGAATTTTTTCTTTTGGCTGTGTTTGTACATGTTTTTGAATTAGATTGCCACATCTGTGGTAGAAATCACGTGGACTGTCTGTGCATATAGGTTTGGGATGGGTTTGAGGTTTGGTGAGGCCGTGTGCGGAAACCTTTGTGAGTGTTCACTCCGTGCTCTGTCCCCCTGGGGAAACCCCCTGCACTGAGCTCTCACTTTCATGACGGCCGTGAAAATGTTCACACCTCAGAACTCGTAGCGCCGTAGCATTTGTCTTCTTCTCTGCCTCGGGCCTAGCCTGAGAGCACTAGGCGATGCACTCAGTGTGAACAGCTAACATGTGCAGCAAATTATTGCATATCGAACACTCTTATACATTTGTGTGGTGTTTGAAGCTCAGGTGGTGGTTAATCTTATGCAGAAGCACCATATAACATGCAATGGATGGAGAGTGAATGTGTTGACATCTGTAAACCATTGCCCCTCTTTGTCTCCACTGTAGATATGGAACATTAAGCAGATGATTAAGTTGACACAGGAGCACTTAGAAGCACTTCTGGACAAGTTTGGGGGAGAGCACAACCCTCCGTCCATATATTTGGAGGTGAGATGACAAAACTGTTCTTTTTCTTCTCTACAAACTGTATTTCAATAAAGGCCTAAAGATAACTTGTGATATCGCATGTAGGTAGATTTGTACCATGAATTTCCTGTGCTGTACAGTCACTGTACTTTTGAAATGCATTTGTGATTTCCACTGTTTTGATGACAAGACACCCTCTGTCGTGACCACATCATGAAATATTTGTTTGGATATGGAAATGGTCATCAAAAAAGTGAAAAGAAACCAAATTATTGTACAGTGGAAGAAAAAGTTATACTTCAGGCTCTTTCAAGTCCTTAATAGAGCATTGAAGCATTATACATGTACAGTTGTTTCTCTGAGCACAGCACACTTACTATGGTCATATTATGCCAGTTACCCTAAATGAAGAGCTGAACATGGTGTTGTAGTTGGGCCAGTGTTTGTGCTCTGTGTAGACAGATACATTGTTGTGTTCTGTTGTGTTATTTTGTCTCATCTTTAACTCCTCTCCTCTCTAACCTTCTGTTCTTTTACTCTTTCTACTGCTGCTCACTACTCATCTCTTCTCTTCTGGTCTTCTCATTCATTTCACTCCTTCTGGCTTGTATTCCCCATCCTTTTCTTTCTCTTCCCTCCCTCATCTTTCCTTCTCACTCATTGTCATCATCCTCCTCTCCTCTTTTCTCCATTTTACTCTTCCCTTCTTGTGTTCTTTCCACCCATTCTTTCCTTCCTCTTCCCATGTCCTCTTTTCCTCTAATTTCCCCTCGTCATCCTCCTCTCCTCTCCCCTCCTCCCCCCTCTCTCCTCCACCCCGTCTCTTCTCCACCCCGTCTCTTCTCCTTCACGCTCTCCTCATCCTGTCTTCTCCTTCCCTTCTCTATCTTTTCTTCTCTCACCTCTGTTCCTCTCCTCTCTTCTACACTCTTCTCTCCTCCTTTCCTCTCCTCCACTCTCTCCTCATCCCCTCCTATCCTCTCCTCCCTTCCTCTCTCCTGTTCTCAACTCTCCCCTCCTTTCTCCTCTCCTCTCCTCTTTTCTCAACTCTCCCCTCCTCTTTCCTCTCCTCTCCTCTATTCTTTCCCCTCCCCTCCTCTCTCCTCTTCTGAACTCTCCCCTCCTCTCTCCTCTTCTCAACTCTTCCCTCCTTTCTCGTCTTCTCAATTCTCCCCTCCTTTCTCCTCTCCTCTCCTCTTTTCTCAACTCTCCCCTCCTCTTTCCTCTCCTCTATTCTTTTCTTCACTCTCCCCTCCTCTCTTCTCTTCCCTCTCCTCTCCTCTCCTCTCCTCCTTTCTCCTCTCAGGCCTATGAGGAGTACACCAGTAAGTTAGATGCACTGCAGCAGAGGGAGCAGCAGCTCCTGGAGGCCATTGGGAACGGCACCGAGTTCTCCTGCTCCTCTCCCACGCCAGTCGGCTCCTCCTCTGCCCTGCTGGACGTCAAGCTGAGTGGGGCACAGGGCTTCACCCCGGCCCCCAACACCCTGGCCGTCTTGCAGACCCCCACGGACACCACCCGCGGCAACCCTCGCTCACCGCAGAAGCCTATCGTCCGGGTGTTTCTGCCCAACAAACAGAGGACAGTGGTATGTGTGTGTGTGTTTGTGTGCACATGTGTGTGTGTGTGACTGCTAACATCCCCCTTGCTCGCACTCTTTGTATACTCTTAGTACGCACCAGTGCCTCTCCCCTTGTCAGAATCTCCCTTACAGCACCCATACCTCGTCAAAGTAAGAGCCCTGCCTTTGACATGATAATGATGATTCAGAGATGCTGGAGGTTTGCAGGCAGGGGAGGGTGGCAGGCAGGCAGGCAATCAGTCAAGCGGGGTGGGAGGAATTTTCCCTCAGCAGATTGTGAGGCGGTGTGAGGCCCTGGGAAATGACTGAATGTAGGTGACCCCCTTTACTTTGATTAGCCGCGCAGCGTGCGACTGTCGGGTTAGCACAGGAAAGCCTAGATACGGGACGGGCCAGAGAACGCAGGCAAGAAATTAAATTGCCGCCATCCAGATTTAGCTACAGAGGAGAGTCTTCTCGTGTGCGTTTATGAGGCGAGTCGATTCCGCCGGACTTGATCGGCGCTGGTGTTTTGAGGCTGCCGTGTATGTGGAGGGTGGGCCTAACTGTGTGTGTGTGTGTGCGCGTGTGTGTGCCGTTCAGGTCCCAGCTCGCTGTGGGATGACGGTGAGGGATTCGCTGAAGAAGGCTCTGATGATGAGAGGACTGATTCCTGAGTGCTGTGCTGTCTACAGGATACAGGATGGGTGAGACAGACACACACACACACACATACGCAGGCTCTCTCTCTCTAACTCTAATGCCCCTGTAGTTGTCAAACCTCACTCCTAAATTCTACCTGTCTGTTTGTTTGGTGTTGTGATGTTTCAAATTTTAACACGCATTTCACACCCCCACCCTTATGTAATATTTGGAGCCAACTCATTCAGCTTGCTCTTACTCTGTGCGTTGCTACCAACCTCTTCACTATTGCCAGAAGATATCTAATCTGCATATATCCTGCAGAACCAAAACAGAGAACAAATAAGATCTTTCTAATGTGTCAGACTAATATTTTACCATTAGAGCCATTTTTGTAAACACATGAGGTCAATGCACTGTACACAGCAACATGAGTCATGTGTTTGATAAAGCAAGTCCTCTGGGATCATATTCCACTAGGGATTCAGGGGGAGTTGTGTACTGATAAACAGTAGATAAATATTTCATGGAGAGAGGGAGGAAACAGTTAATGAAATTGTTTGTTTATTTTGTTTTTTTTGAGGGCAAACTGTTCCTTTTGTTTATAATAGCAGCTAGTTTCTTGAATTTCCCCTTGGGGATCAATAAAGTATCTATCTATCTATCTATCTATCTATCTATCTATCTATCTATCTACCTAGTACCAATGTTTTTATTATGAGAAATCCACCACAGAGTAGTATATGTTTTTCAAGTTAGGTCTATGTGAATATATGCACAGTCTAATTGAGTAGACAATAAGAAGTTCTTAAGAAGTTAAATCAAATCAGCCACTGACAGTCTGTACACTTCCTGTTTCTGTTATAGAGAGAAGAAGCCGCTTGGCTGGGATACAGATATCTCCTGGCTGACAGGCGAGGAGCTTCATGTGGAGGTCCTGGAGAACGTGCCGTTGACCACCCATAACTTTGTGAGTTTCATCCCAGAAGAAGATGTTTTTTATTGGCCGAAATCATTTGATCTCAGACGTGGGCTTTGAGGCACATGGCCGTCTGACCCTGGTCCTTGTGACACAACTCTCTGTTTGCTTTTGTTCAGTACGTAGCATTTTGCTGTAACTACAAGGACATGATTTGTAAGGGGTGGGAGGAGAGGGAGTGTATTTGCAGTACATTGTGGAGAGGTGGTTGTGAAAGGGTCTCTGAAGGCAAATTGGTGGTGCCTTTTAACAAATTCAATAGTGTGCTATAATGATGGCTACATAGGTCTAGGGTTAGTGACACAAACAGTTGATTAGTCAGAATTCAGCTAACTGAAAAGCAGAAAGCTTTTGATTTGGCTCTTGACCTTCAACCCCCCCCAACACACACACTCACCTCTAACATCGCTTTCTCTGATTGGTTGGCAGGTGAGGAAGACTTTCTTCACACTGGCCTTCTGTGATTTCTGCCGGAAGCTCCTTTTCCAGGGCTTCCGCTGTCAAACATGTGGCTATAAGTTCCACCAGCGCTGCAGCACCGAGGTCCCGCTCATGTGTGTCAACTATGACCAGCTGGAGTAAGTGCTCATGGGATATGTAGTTTAGACACTCCAAAAAGCTCAGTTTGTTTAATCAGAGTTACTCAAAAGCAACTTTTTTCTAAAAAGGAACTGAAATCAGGACTTCAGTCACATTTTACACATTGCATCTGTTATTGTCTTTAACTAAATGTGCACGTGTGTGTTTGCAGCTTGCTGCTGGTCTCCAAGTTTTTTGAGCACCACCCCATCACTAAGGAGGAGGTGTCTTCTGAGGGGACCACCCCCGTGTCCGAGGTCTGTCCGTCCCTGCCGCCCTCTGACTCAACCGGGTAAGGGCTATTTCACTCTGCATGCGTGGCGTCTCTGTTGCATGTCAGTTCTTTGGCGGCTGCGTGCCGTTTTTTATATCTTCGCACACCAGAAACGTGTCTGAGGCTGTGGCGGCCCCTCTGCCTAATTAAAACATCTCTTCACTCTCTGTTTTGAAGGGAAACCCTTCCAACACGCTTGCGTGTCGCGTGAAAAATAAAGGCGTCGGCCCTATTTCTAGCATGCGCTCGTTTTCACGCAGGCAGCGTGCAGGCAGTGCAGGCGTCACGCAGGCGGTGTGCAACCTCTAGCCTGTTAACATGGGAGCCGAAATGAACACAGACGCGCCACACAGCTGACTCGCTCACGCAGGCGGTGTGCAGTAGCCTTAAGACGACAACACTGCCGCCACTCCGCACCGCTCCTGCGGCAGCCTCGCTTGAAGTCATTTGCCGAGACACAGCCCGCGTGTATTTAGGTCACTGGAGCCAGTTGTTTGTCATCTGCTTTGAAGATCAAAGGCGACTGCCTTTAATGAGGGGCCTCTTCATACGACGCAGCAAAAAGGAGAAACCTGCATTGTAGGCACCCCTGCTCAGGAGCTGTGATTTGCGTTCGACGTGTAAGGGATAACGGTTGCCGAGGTGTCTCGATATGCGGAATTAATGGACGAGGCGGAGGCGTTTGCATCGTGGAGTTTCCTCCGCCAAGTCCATTAATTCTGTATATCGGGACACCCTGCCAGCCGTTTCCTTCGGTTTCCACTCGGAAGCATGTGGTTCACTTCAAAAACAAGCCAACTTGTTTAGTTTATTGCACTGCTTTCTTTACTTACAGATAATGGTGCGTTTTTAGTTAGCCTAGTTACAGTTGATTCCACTGGTGCTAAGCCTGCTTGCTATGGACCTTTTTTTTTTTATTTACCAGATCTACTTCATAGGTGTCCCGATATTTAGAATTAATAGCCCCCTGTCAGATAATCAGAATATAGTATTTCTTGTCTCTGGGGTATAAGGATCCAAACATTCACTTTTCCCCAGGGAGCAATGTTCGATAGATAGTAGGCAGAGATCCAACCCCAAAGCTAGGGATTCTCACACCTGCAAGTTGTATTGCTAGCACACTGAATGCTCATAATGTACCAGACCCCTGTCCCAACACAGCAACTGACATTTTGCATGAGAAGTGTATCAGCTGTGTCTTCCTTCTGTGGTTCATTTCTGTATTATGGGCAGTGCCACAGGGAACACACACACACACACACACACACACACACACACACACACACACACACACACATTTTGTGGTCATCTGAAAGGCTCTCCAAAGCTTCACTTACTGGCCTGGTGAAGCACTTCTTTCAGTTGAAGGTGTCCAGACTTGCCAATAGCAGATACTTAGAATGAGAGCTGTGGGCTGGCAGTGTCTAGTGGGATTTAGGCCCCTCTGATGTGTGCCATCCACTTTCTCTACAATTGAGCTCTCTCTCCCTCTCTCTCTCCCTCTCTTCCTCCCTCTCTCTCTCCCTCTCTCTCTCACGGTCTCCCTCTCTCTCTCCCTCTCTCTCTCTCTCTCACGGTCTCCCTCTCTCTCTCTCCCTCACGGTCTCCCCCTCTCTCTCTCTCTCTCTCTCCCCTCTCTCTCTCTCTCTCTCTCTCTCTCTCTCTCTCTCTCTCTCTCTCTCTCAGGTCCTTGTGCCATGCCACCGTCTCCCCGTCCAAGTCCATCCCCATCCCGCAGAGTTTCCGCCCAGGGGAGGAGGACCACCGCAACCAGTTTGGTCAGAGGGACCGCTCCTCCTCCGCCCCCAACGTCCATATCAACACCATCGAGCCAGTCAACATTGACGTGAGTGTCCTCAAAACAGTGACACACACACACACACACACATATATATGGAGCTGTATTTCTCATAAATGCATTAAAATTGTGATGACGTACCATTTTTGTTTCCAGAATGATCTCAATTACAAATACGTTTAGTCTGACAAATTCCTGCATTCCTGTCTGAGACATTTCTGCCATAATATTAAAATGATTTACAATGACATTGAATAAATTGAACAGTATGTACAATAAGTTTTATACATGAATAACAGTGTTTCCCATACATTGACTAATCTGTGGCGGGCGCCACAAAATAAAAATCGGCCGCCACAGATTAATATTCTATGTTTAATTTAATTTAAATTAAATATAAGGTCAAATCCTTGCATTGCCATTGAGCTGCTTTTTTTTTCGCATACGCCTTTTTCCTTGCCCGCCCGCTCTCTCTCGTAGCCGGCTGCCACTCCTCTGTATGTGCATTAACAAAATATTCACGATTGTTTGCCACATAGAAGCATTGCATAGAAGACGTCTGGCTAAATTGCTATTAAATCCGCTTAGCATCGTGACCATGCTGCGCAAATTTGTTCAAAACTGCTGCATTGAAGTGAACTCTGCTAAGGTCTTATCACAACATAGTAGGCTACATTGAAGAGACTAAACTAAGTTAAGTTATGAAATCTAGCAGTATCTCAAAGCTAACGTTAGAATACTGTTTGGATGTCGAATTTAGCATGCTTAGCCTACTTACAGCTGCTTGTCAATTTCGTTGAAGAGCTCATTTTATTGACTCTGACACTGAATGTTTGTAAAATCCCGATGTAAATGGAAAAGTGTTTTACAAAATTCAAAAAGTGCTTGTCCCAAGGAGAAGTACGAACCTTTATTTTAACTATGTAGAAAACGTTATGAATTGCATCCACACATCAGCAGCCTTTCAACTGTGTTACAATTGCAAGGGTTGCCTCAAACGTCTCAAAGTGACAGGCACTCAATTAGACCTATACACTACCAAGACGATCTTAATACCCCCCATTCTCCAACTCTGCTACCGCCACAAATTGAATCCTATTCTGTGGGAAACACTGAATAATAATAAGTCATGCTAATGTAGCTGTCCCGTCTGTTTCAGGACTTGATTCGTGATCAAGGTTTACAGAGGTCTGATGGAGGTATGCATTCCCCTCTTGTCACACACACACACACACACACACACACACACACACACACACACTGGCACCTATCCACACTTGCACAGGTCAACTGGCAGTGTCAACACACACAGGCATGTAAATACGTTCAGGGTTAGAGTCCACCACTACAAACACACACACACACATACACACAAACACACTATATATATCAGCATAGTATGTCAGTGATGTTTTCTCCACAGTAGTTAGTTGTGCCGATTGTAGTGGATGAAAAGTGTAGCCCATAGAGTGAACTTCCCCTGCACCTCTGCAGAACCCTGTAAATCAAGACTACACCTCCCACACACACACACACACACACACACACACACACAAGCACACACTCGTTCAGTGGCTTCCGTTCATCCCATGTCTCCATGCTGTTTGTGTGTGTGTTTTGGCCTGTGAGACCTGCCCACAGCACAGAGGAGGAGGGGGGCCCATGGGGACCTCCTGAAGCAGCCCCCTCTCTGATCTGCCACAAACCCTCACACTCCCATACAACACCCAACACCAACAGACAAGACTTAGTTCTGCAAAACATCCCATGGTTGTCAGCATTTTGATCTTTTTATAATAATCTTTAAAACCCCAAACTGATACGGACTTACGCATATTGAATATGACATAAATAAGTGATAAAGGTGATGATTCAGTATATGGTAATCATTTGATTGATGATTTATCTTTCCAGAATTGGAATATTTATTTCTTGCTGTCAGGTAGAGATACTCAACACATGATTTCTGAGCCACTGATTATTACATTAGTATAGAGTATGAGAAGTCGTATGAACCGTAATTCATTACATTAAGTCAAAGGACATCTCCAAAAGGAACAACATGTCATGAAGCCTTCTCAGAAAACAGCAGATGATTCCTTCACTCACACCTTACCCCTTACCCCCCCACCCCCACCCCACCCCTTAATCCCTTAATTCCCCTCCCCCCACCCCCCACCTTTTACCCTCTGACCCCTCCACCCTCTTCCCCCACCCCCCTGAGGGGTTTCGGGAGCGGGGCTGGGGTGCGGGCGTGACCCTGTGTCTGTCTCTTCTCGCCCCTTTTTGCAGCCCCCCCGACCCACCCAGCCCGCTGCTTGAGGAAACAGCGCACGCGGACCTCAAGCCCCCTCCTATACTCCTACCCCAATGACACTGTCTTTGATTTTGACCCCGAGCCTGTGTTCCGAGGTAGCTAGGCCTTCGTGTGTCGTTGTGTTCGTCCCCTTCTTTCTCTCTCTCCCTCCCTCCCTCTCTTTTCCTCTCTTCCCTCGTTCCCTCCCTCCCTCACTCTCTCCTGCTCTGTCTGTTCGGTAGTCTGTGCGTGTCTGTGTCCGTCTGGTCTGGTCTGGTCTAGTCTGATCTGTGCCGTGCACCCGTCTCTCTGTGAGTGCATCACCCTGTCTTTCTGAAAGCTTTTCACATGCTGTTTGTCAATACCACACACACACACACACACTATATATATATATATATATATATATCAGCATAGTATGTCAGTGCTGTCTTCTCCACAGTAGTTAGTAGTGCCGATTGTAGTGGATGAAAAGTGTAGCCCATACAGTGAATTTCCCCTGCACCTCAGTGGAACCTTGTAAATCAAGAAGACTACACCTCCCAGAAACCCTTGCCCACAAGATTCACTTAACACTGCACGTGCTGTATGATGTGACACCCCTCCACCCCAAGAAATGTCACACTTTATGAGCACATAGTTCCTTTTACCTTTTCTTCTCCCTGACCCCCCTCTCTTTCTGTACTCACTCTTGGACCTTTTTGCCTTGAGAGTTGTTTCCTACAAGCATCATCTTTGTTTGTTTGTTTTCCTCTTTTCTCCTGCTCCATCAATCTCCATCTCTCCCAATATTCACACACAAAAACGCATGACCATTAACAACGCAGGTTCCACGACAGGACTGTCCGCCACGCCCCCTGCCTCGCTGCCAGGCTCCCTGACCAATGTGAAGGTGCCGCAGAAGTCGCCATGCCAACAGCGCGAGCGAAAGTCGTCGTCTTCGTCTGAGGACCGCAATAAAATGGTGAGCCGGTGGTGACCCCCACCTCTTTTTGGTCTCACTCATATACACACACACACACACACACACACACACCCACCATATGCACATAAGGTTGTACAAATCCCCAGCGGTACTCATCATCCATCAACAGGAGTCTCTGCTCAGGCTCACATTTGCTCTCAAATACTGCTGAATAATACATTTTTCATAAATTCAGCTCATGAATTGTAATCGTGACGTGTAATGACCACCCGCTCTGTTCAGTGTGTCCAGCCGTAGCTTCATGGGGTTTTGTTGCTCTCTCTCTCTGTGTGTCCTAGAAAACCCTGGGCCGGCGGGACTCGAGCGACGACTGGGAGATCCCAGAGGGCCAGATCACTCTGGGACAGCGGATAGGCTCGGGCTCCTTTGGAACAGTCTACAAGGGAAAGTGGCACGATGCGCCAAACGAATCAGCCCCACTCAAATGCCCGTGATGGATATCCTAGAAAATCCTTTCAAAATTGAATGAAGATTTTGAGTGTTTTTTTTTTGTGTATGTTGAGAATATTTGTTTTTTTGCATCTATCATTTGCTGAAGCCATCCCCATAATTTATTATCGAAATGAGCAGGTTGCAATCAGTAAAATAAAGAGTAAAGATTGAAAATAATGTACTTTCCAAAATATGCAATATATACGATTTGGTTAAAAAATGCGTCAGCCTAATGTAATGTAATATGCAGAAATCAGACAGTGAATTGGTTTTGCACATTTTAAGTGAATTAATTATTTTTGTACGTTTTGGGATGATTTCTTGTTTTCACGGAGAGGTGTGTGATTTTTGTCCTCATCCATGCTTAATCCAGCCCTCGTAAATTGTTGATATGAGAAGTTTGTAGTCCTCCTGAGTGGAGATTGTTAGAAAACGACGTACCGTACATCCTGATGAGCGTTTGAGTCCCATCCCACAGGTGATGTGGCGGTGAAGAGGTTGAACGTCACTGCACCCACTCCTCAGCAGCTGCAGGCTTTCAAGAATGAAGTGGGCGTTCTCAGGTAGGAGCCGAGCATTACAGGCAGCCTGTTTAGTGTGCATTCCAAGGCTAGAAGTTTTAAAGTCTGCTTAACCAGTCCTACTACTCCAGTAAGGCACTCGTATTTACTGATATCACTGTGATACTTTTGACTTTCTAATAAACATGTCTGTATATATTTTTTTTTCTCTCTCTCGCTCTCCGTCATCAGGAAAACCCGTCATGTGAACATCCTGCTGTTCATGGGCTACACCACCAAGCCCCAGCTGGCCATCGTCACGCAGTGGTGCGAGGGCTCCAGCCTCTACCACCACCTGCACATCATCGAGACCAAGTTCGAGATGATCAAGCTCATCGACATCGCCCGCCAGACAGCGCAGGGCATGG
>NC_063205.1:11020585-11090585 GCF_017589495.1 Alosa alosa
ATGGTGTCTCAAAACAGGAGCCTCTTGAACAATGCTACATCATTGTTGAGTCAAAAAAATAAAATAAAACAGGGAGTTGTTTGTATTGGGTATAGTGAAAACTCCATGAGGCGTTGCTTATCTCTTGTTGCCTCTCTCTCTCTCTCTCTCTCTCTCTCTCTCTCTCTCTCTCTCTCTCTCTCTCTCTCTCTCTCTCTCTCTCTCTCTCTCTCTCTCTCTCTCTCTCTCTAGATCATATTTATGGTGGGCCGGGGCTACCTGTCCCCGGACCTGAGTAAAGTGCGCAGTAACTGCCCCAAGGCCATGAAGAGGCTGATGGCCGACTGCCTAAAGAAGAAGCGGGAGGAGAGGCCCCTCTTTCCACAGGTACACACACACACAAATTTAGCAAAACAGTGAAGCCTCAGACCCAGTGTGTTTAGTTCACGTGTTCCCTCAGTGTAGTGGTTTGTTACTCGGCTGTGTGTTGCTGTGTTGTAACATGAGTGTGCACAGTGGACCACTAGATGGCCTCAGTGTGTCACTAATGCACAGCTAGTGGATAGAGTACAAGGGTGGAAGCACTGGAAGCCAATGAAAGACAGTCCAGTGATTCTTAGGCATTGTAAACACATGCCTCTCAGTCAACCAGCCTCAGTAATTAGTTAATGTAACGTCAGGGCCAGAAGCATGATGCCAGCTCAAGTTGTCAAGAAGAACAAAAGGGACAAAAAATGGACCGGCAACACACGAGTGACACCGAGTTGCTTCTTGTGACCTTTGCTGCATCAGTTTTAATCTCTCCGTGTGACCCCCCACCCCACCCCACCCCCCCCCCTTCCTGCCTCTCCCAGATCCTGGCCTCCATAGAGCTGCTGGCACGCTCGCTACCCAAGATCCACCGCAGCGCCTCGGAGCCCTCTCTCAACCGCGCCGGCTTCCAGACGGAAGATTTCAGCCTGTATGCCTGCGCCTCCCCAAAGACCCCCATCCAGGCTGGCTGCTATGGTACACGCAACACACACACACACACACACACACACACACACACACACACACACACACACACACACACACTAAAATGCATATATGTATGCACTGGTAGTAAATGCATTTGTATGCACTTGTGTAACAAGATCTACCATGTTTTGCACAAGTACCATGCACACTTTCAAGTACTTGGTTGTAATTGATGCACTATGCAGGACAAAGGAGTGCACCATTAAAAGGAATTGCATCTTGAACTAGTTAGTGTTCAGTGTTTCCCACAGAATTGAATTCTATTTGGGGTGGTAGGTTTGCAGAATTAATTTGAATGCAACAGTTGTTAGCAAATTAGTGCAGCGTGGTTATGATGCTAACCAGATAAGCACAATTTAGTACAACCTGGAAAATCATTGTGTGGTTTATATTGTGGTGGGCCGCCACAAATAAGTCAATGTATGGGAAACACTGAATGTTGTATCCCTACATGCATCACCTACTACAGTGGGCTTTTCTTTCTTGTGGGTCACGCTAGTGAAGTTGTGTGAAACAACATGGAGTGCCAGGTCACTCTATTATTCAGTGGGGTGATGTTACTAACGCACACTTACTCTGTCTGTCCTAACAGGGGAGTTTTCAGCCTTCAAGTAGAGCTGCAGACATCACTAGTCCATCCCTCATCACCTTTTGCTAAGTCTTGTGTTCCTACAGTGGGTTCATGCATAAAGCTGAAAAAAAAGAAAACCTAGTCTCAAAGAATGTGCTGTTTCTCTTTCCCCTTAACCTGAAGAGCTACAGCCTCAAAATGGAGTTGCAAACAAACAAAAAAAAAAAAAAAAAGGACAAAAAAAAAAGAAAAGCAAAACGACAACAAAATGATCTCTGCAACAGGACATCTGTGGTTCACAATATGTAATACAAACAACCAGGCTTAAACCCCCCACCCACCCACCTCCCCTCCAGCCAACAACAACAAAAACACTTGACCATAAAACAACCAAGAGGGAGACTAATGCTAATGGGATCAACTACATAATTCAAAGGAGACTGTTGCGACAAACTGGGAAATGGAGAGTGGACGGGACACGGCCGCCCTCCCCACGATGGGCAAGAGAGTCAGTCGGAGCATTTTGAAGGAGGAGTGCGAAGTCAAGAAGGGCACGATGGAGTCGTTGTCGTCCACTGTCTCTCCAAAAAGGGCAGACGAGGAGTGGGGTCTGGAGGGGTGGTGGTGGTGGTGTGGGTTTAGTTGTAGCCAACCAGGGCACAGGATACTCTTTATCGACCATTGGCACTTGACTGTGGACGGAATGACCGCTCCAACCCGGTAGTGTCTCATTGGCTAGTGTGGGGCGACGGGTGTCAGGTCAGAGCCAATCCCAGTGAGGTTTTGAGGTCATAGGGCCAACCTATTTGGAAGATGACTTGAATGACATTTTTTGGGGAAAAAAAATCTTTCTCGTGTTTTTTTTTTTTTTTTTTTTTTTTTTTTTTTTTTTTTTTTTTTTATATATATATATGTGTTTTAGGGTATAATGGGAGCTGCTGGTGTAAAAGCTTTTTTTTTTTTCTCTCTCTTTCTTCTAATGTTGAGCTTGTTACAACAGAAGAGGATGGGATGCTCTTCTAGTTCCCCTTTCTCTCGGCTATGTAGAAAGCAAGTCCTGTATGGACCCTTTCAAGAGAGTTCCATTATCAGCATCATAGTTGGCCCCACAAGACTTCCGTTTTAACATTCCATATGTTATCTTAATGCAGAGGAAGTAGATTGGGGCCCAAATAGAACGTTCAAGCATTGTTTTTGTTTTTATTGTTGAAAGGGTCTATACATTCCTTCCCTACCCCGAGTTGTCCAGTCTCATGCCTGTACAAAGAAGACATGGCTCACTCCTGCTGCATCGCTGACCACAACCTCCACAATCCCACAACCACTCACATTCCATGGCAGTGATCCTTCGCTCTGTTGCACAAGGCCACCAATGTCCAGTGAGTCAAATGTAGTTGAGATTCAAGCATCCATACCATGTGCAAAATGGCATGTTGACTAATCGCCATCTTGGTGCTCTTGAGTTTTTTTTGTTTTTGTTTTTGTTTTCCATTGAAAATGCAGCTACAGAAACACCCTTGCTTTAAGCCCAGCTTTCAAATACACAGCACAATTCCGCACAGACTGAGAAGGTTTAATTGTGGGTTTTTTGTCGTTTTTTGGTCAGGGTATACTGGCTTCGAGCTGATAAGCTAGTCAAATAAAAGGGTTCAATTCACATAGTCAAAAAGAAAGTACTTCACTGGCTGTGTCAGTACTACAGCAGTACGCTGTAGAAGCAAAAAACAAGTCTGTTTTCCACCATCTTATCCGAATTACAGTGTCAGATATCAGTATCACTGTAAAATATATGCTGTGAAAGGTTATGGTGGCTGGAGAGCGTTCGCTTTTTTCTTTCAAAGTCTGCTCCAGGGGTGTTGTTGCCTAATGGTAGTTTCCGTTTTTCAAATGCAGGCTTTCTAGTTCACAAAAAGCCAGGCCAGAATGTGATTATGCGGATATACTCGCATGGCTACATTCTCACAGCTTTTGTGGAGACGAATACAGTATATATATATATAGAGAGAGAAAGACCGAGACAGTTTCAGTCTAGGAAGAATTTTATTTATAGCTGATGGAAATATTCATGACCATGGGTGTCCAGATAAATCAGTGTAAGTCGGTCATCGTGGATGAGTTTTGCAGGTCAAAGTCAGTTCCAATGAATTTAGTGCAATGCAAAATTTACCCTTCCTGTTGTTTTTGTTTATTTGTTTTTCTGTTTTTTTTTTATCTTTTTTGCAAGCTTTGGCATTCAACTCTCTTGGACTCTCTTGCTTGCGCTATTTCAGATGTGTTTATGTCTGTCTGGCTTTAAACACCAAAAAGTTTGGCCTGGGAAACGTTACAAGATGGCTGCCATCTATTTTTCTTTGCGCAGAATCCACATCCACAACTGGATTAAGCTTAATGTTTTGGATATCTCTGAAACGTGCCAGCTTTTTTTTTTAAAAAAAAAGTAGAAATACTTGTCATGTTTTGCATTCCAGTGTCCGTTTGAAGGGGTCAATGGTTTTTATTAATTCATTTTTTTCTATTGTTTTGCCTTTTTTCTTGTGGTCAGGCAGGCCTGCAAAGTTAAGACTTTATTTATGTGACTTAAAATGTATTGACTCTTTGTTTTTGGTTTGTTTGTTTATTCTTTCCAAGAGGACTTTATTTTTTAGCTGTGACTTTCTTTAACTTTTTATGTGGATCCTGAGATGCTTGTACTTGCACTTTGTGGAAATTGGTTGAAGCAAACGAGCAATTTTGCCTTTTCATGGACTAAAAAAATATCGTCATAAGCATAACGGCACCAGTTAATGAAGCGCCGTAAAGCAGCTGTGTGTTGGGTAGCTGAGAGGACTAAGAGGTGAGCAGTGATGCTGAGGGTGGTTACAAAAAGGGATGCTGGTTTCTTCTCCAGCCCAACCACCTAATTCCTTAGTTTTAGTTTTTTTTTTTTTTTTTTTTTTTTTTTTTTTTTCACTGATGACATTCCTTAGCATTATGTTATCCCTCCAAAATGTCAAATTTCTGTATACTATTATTATTATTATTATTATTATTATTATTATTAGTCTTTGCAAGAGTATGTTTTTCTTGTGGCTGGCAGAGATCACACCCATCCATTTTCACAAGCCTGTCTCCCAGTCCTCCTCTGCAGATTGGCATCCATCGAACATTCACTCTCTTGCTCTCTCTCTTTTCTTCTCTTCTCCTGAGGCTACACAGCGCTGCATGCTGCCTGGCTTTTGTTTCTACCTAATAGCTCCATGTCATGCTTGCTATTGTACAGAATACCCACGGGCACTACTCGACACATGCACATATGGTTGCACACAACAAGCAAGGATCTGTCCCTGATTTGGGTCCGTCTCGATTCAGGGGAGTTTCAGAACAGATGTTTCCTCATGAGAGAAATAGCAAAGTGTAAAGCAAGTTGATTTTGGTGTAGGTAGGGTGCTGTCAACAACAGCAGAAGAGAGGATGTGTTGATTACTGTCATAACATGTATATTATTTCTGATAACCCTTTTTGTCCATTCTTGCTGACTGCAAAATCCACCAATATATTCAGTGGAACTTTACAAACCATGAACAGGAAAGCTACGGGAATGCGTGGAAGTGTGTTTTTAATGAGTGTTTTATTTATTTTTGAGATGTTCTTATTTTCTATAAGAATGTTGTCTAAAAACAAATAGTGAGGGTGAATATTTCCAGATGTTGTTTAATCTTGGCTGTGAGACTGTGGGTTTTGACTGAGGTGTCTTTTATATATTTCTTCTAGAACCTTCTCCTCTCCCTCTCCCATTTCCCGTTTTAGGTTCCAGAATGTCCTTAGTGTCTGAGAAGACTCTCTTGATCTTAACAAATCTGCCCCCCCCACACACACACATCCCATTTTCATGTCCCTCTTCTCTTCCTGCCTCCTTGCCTGCACCTTAAATCTCTTCGTCCCATAAACCCATTCAGCTGAGCACTATCACATACCTTTTTTGGGAGATTGTTTTCACCTGTAAATAGCTGTACAAAGGAGAAAAAAAAACACTGTCCATTTGCTAAGAGGCATGGAGACTAAACATGAAATGAGCTATAAAATATTTCGAAATGACATAAAGGTTGACATAAATACCCCGACATTTTGATAGAGGAAATTCTGAGAAAATATTTCTGTGTAAAAATATTTAAGACTGTATATTATAAAAGGAACAGAGCTTAATGTATTTGTTGTGAATATGAAAAACTGATATATTAAAGAAGTGCATGAAAACTGTCAATATTGTATCAATGGTTTTATTTGTTGATCTTTGGAGTATAGACTAAAACTAGGCATAGGATAGACTATAGATTAAAACTAGGCTGGTGGGAAAGTAATGGAGCAGATTTGACACGTGGTGTGTGTACCCCTTATTGCTCTTGAAAGCACAGTGATGTACCCATTTTGATAAACACTCTGAAAAGATGATTAGTGTTTGTTTATTATATGGTGTTTAAAGGTCTGTGAGACTCCAAATTGTTGATGGTATGCAGCAGGGGGCAGCACCTTCCTCCATAAGGCTTTGACTGGGAGCCTTCTCACTGTTTCGGATGATCGTGTTTTCCACACATCCAAAGACCCACATGAAATCTTAGACAAACATTACTACCTATGTGTGAACTACAGATTAATATTTTTTGCAAGTTAACAATGTTTGGTCTCCCATGCCTATTACAAGTGCTGTTCAAGTCATCTACAATAGACTAATCACAATAGACTGATCTATTCTGTAGGACGGTGATTTATTAATCAGCAATAGATTAATTAAGATAGAATTAATCAACATTTTGAGAACTCTCTTGTTGGAACACACATCTGGTCCAGGTTTTTCAACCCAAAATGTGCACAATTGCTGCACGAGAACCAATTTTGATCACATGCAGACTGTAATATTGTTTATTACGTTTTAGCGTAGACCAATAAATTTGACTTGATGCGGTGTGAAATGAAATTCCCCTGGCCCCTATTCATTTGATGGGGGAAAATAATAAGCCACAGTTTCCATTAAGTCATCAAATCAGTGGGTGAAAGAAGTCATGGAGGAAGAACAAACTAAATTTAGAGATTTGGCAGGGCTGAACACATTGAACTGTGTTGATGAGAAAAAAAAAGGAACTGAAACTGGAGAAGAAAATTGAGACCGAGGAAAAGTACAAACAACGTTTCAGACATGAGATGTTCATCATAACAGGATACGATAACAACATTACATGAAGACAATGATGCATGTTTCCAAACAACATTCAAAGCTGGACACTCAAGGACCCCAGAGCAAAGAAAGAAAGCCTTCTTTTACCCAAACATGATGGCTTATGATATTCTAACAATAGGCAGCTTGGAGTAGCTGTTGTCAGCCATGAACAGAGAACTCTAAAGGTCTCTGTATTCAGCAAGCACCCTTCCCTGGAGGCTCCCTGAAGCACAGAGCTGCTATCACAGCAGTTGACCAAAGGCCTTGTCCCTAATTTCGCCAACAGGTAACAACTTCTTGCCTCAAATGCACTCTCTTCCCCAACATTCTGATTCTGAATTGTGAGTCGTAAATTTGTGCTCTTCTCTGCTTAGGTCACTTCTGTTTCAAGGTCACAGCAGTGTCAAAGGTCAAATTTATCTAGGGAGAAGCCACTAATCCTGGAAGTGCATGTAGGGGGATGACCTCTCTCTCTTACCCTGATGGACCAGGGTAATGAAGTTTCCAGAGCAGGGCTGTAGTGGAGGCTAAACACAAGTAAACACAGTTTATCCACCCCTGAAATCAGACTGTATTATCCGCATTCACAATATGTACACTCATCAACACTCTAGGAACCATTTAATACCACTGGTATTGGACAATAACCTCCACCATCATCAACCATGTTCTGAATGCCTTATTTAAAAATCCGATACCCACCTCTTATTTTACCACTACGCCCCTGATCCAGAGTGTGCCCCCATTCAAATACTCAGGGTGGAGAATGGCGGCCCTTGGTGGGAAGGCACGGATGGTGGTAAACGTGAGGCCCTAAAACATCTTCAAACCCCACATCATAAAAACCCAGAGTTATGACCTCACATTAGATTCTATGTGTCTTTTCTCCGTCATTACATTTCTGACTGCTTCACAGCATTTATTTCTTTACCTTCCGTACCGGGCTCTGTGGTGTCAGGCCTTGGAGCAGTAAATCAGTCACAACTCCATCTTCGGAAGAAGGGGGGAAAAAAGAGCGATAGTAGCACATGTGGCCTGAATCACCACAAAACATTCGCTGAATGATATCGGTTCAGAGGGTCCATCAATCATCTGGTGGGGTCAGATACCCTTGGGAATCTCATCCCATTTCCCTGTGATGCATCGGCTCCAGCACTTTCTCCACTGTGTTAAGCGCTCTGTCTTGTGCTCAAAGTGACATTGCAGAAAGGTGGCCCCACTAGTTTACTTAATGTCCAAACTCTTTCAGACTCCACTTTAATCTGTGGCCTTGTCTGTCCCTTACCCCCACACACACACACCCTTCTCTCCTTCCTCTCTCACCTTACCTCCCTCTCTCCAATCATGTCACTCGCTCCCATCCCCCCTCGTTCTTTCTCCCCCTTCCTCCCTCTCTCCCTTGTCTCTTCAGTGTACCTTACTCAGCACAGCCCTTTCTGGCCTGTCACCCTAAGACACTGGCCCTTAATTGAATGTCTCCCTCCGTAAGCAGTGGCTGTCCTGGCACGGGGCTCTAATGGACTGGCTCTGTTCTGTACATTAAGCGCAGGGTGTGGGGGGGGGGGAGCTGGAGAGATAGGCCTCAGCCTGAGTCACAGTGGTCCAGAAGGCTGTGGGTGGATACACACAGAGAGAGAGAGAGAGAGAGAGAGAGAGAGAGAGAAAGAGACAGTGTTTGGGAAAAGAGAGAGAGACGGGGCGTGTTGGGTAAAGCTATATATACGGTATGCAATGATACGGTATGCAATATTACCCATTCTGTTCCAATAATAAGTATTTTAAATATTTAATTAGAAAGCATTTTATATTCATTATTAATTTCTTTATTTTACTACCTGTTTTTTTCTACAGAGTTTAATCAGTCTGATTCACAGCACAGCCTGATTGTAGGAAAGGCCAATTACTTTAGCAACAAATGAACGGCTTCTACACTGGACAAACACTTATACAAACACCCCATAAGCACATCAATCCTACTCATTATCAGAAGTACTCCTCATTTATAAAGGCCAAGTAACCTGCAAACAGAGGAATATTCAAGGTTCATTATGTCGTCTTTAACCTCAATCTTCCAAACCTTCAGTCCAATGCAATTTAAATGAGGTTGAACAAAACCAAAAAAAACCCAGCAACAACGTATCATTAAACCTTAAGCACTTGATCAGAAGGGAAAAAAAGTACTGGGGCTTGGACTGCAAGGGGAAAATATGGTGTGTTTATGTGAGCCAGAGATTAATGGAGTAATCAATGAGAAGACACAAAACTGTTATGTGAGGCCGTTAACTCTACACTCGTGTCAATACACACCACTGTTGGTTTAATTAAAAAATGAAGGAGAGATGATGAAGACAGCCCTCTGTATTCTCTCTGTATTGCTTTCACTGAACAATATCACAAGCGGGACATTAAGCATTGGAATTGCAACTGACCACCTCGGCCCACCTTCATGCTGAAAGATAACAAGGAATTAGAACCTAAAATTAAACGGGACTATCAATTGCCATTGGAGGGTTTCGCTTGACGCATTTTTTTTTGTAGCCTACTGCCGGTTGTTGTTGGGATTAGCTCCGAGGCGAACAAGACAGCGAACAAATATGTTTATTGTGTGTGTGAGTGAGGAAGGTAATTTTGCCGTATGAGTGATCGCTCGAAAAGGACCGGGAGGCAATTGGTATTCTAGGTGACCAGAGGTATGAGAGACTTTAATGGCCATCAATGTGTTGAAGAACAGGAGTGGGAGGACAGGCCTTGAAACAGAGCAATTAACGTCAGTCATGGCATTATGAATACCAATACATTTTTTTACCAAGGTTCTCACATTCAATACAAAGAGTAAATGGTAAATTGTTTGAGAAACTGGGGTCAAGGTGAACTGTGATGGATATTCAGAATTTCTATGGCCATTTTTTAGCTTGGTCATCACCAGGTTAACTTGATCATCTAGTTCAATATGCAGTTAAGCCTGAAGTCCAGATTAAAATGCTTTGGTTCTGAAAACTTTTTAAAAGGTTTTGATTTCTCAGAGCATTTCTTGTAAAAATGATTATATCAAATCTCACATATACTGTTCTCTAGCTAATTACCCTATTTCCAGGTGATGGAAATATATATCTGTTTATATCGTACTTGTCTTTAAAAGCAACTAGGGACATATTAACTAACACCTCCCACTCAGAATCAGCCCAGTTCAACTACTCTGCAGCCACTGCAAACCGAATCACTTTTAGTAGTAATTTAATGTTTCATCTTTTCATCTAAATTTTGTATACATTCGATTTGATATTTTATCTTTCATCTTTTAACATCTGAACATCCATGCTCTCAGTGGACAAAGCTCTTGAGGAAACAGACGTTCCTGTGCATTATCTATCTTTCATAGCATTTAGCTGTGAAAATGTTAGGTTAAATTTTTAGTTACCTATAGGTTTTTTTACAGCCGTTCCTGTGGAAACATTAAGCCTTGATACTTCATACCCAGCTCTCCTAACCTACAAACCCTCCCTTCACAACTAGGTGGACTATCTCTGCGCATACTAAACAAGCTCTCAGCTACTTTATTCGCTTGGTTGCATTTGTCACCTATTTTATTCAGCAAGACCTTTCTGTGCACTGGCGACAGCCTGATGTCTGTCTAATGTTCTTCCATCTTCCAGTGCACACAGAGTCCTGTGCGGACGATGGAGGCCCCCTGCCCAGGCCCCAGTGGGTTCAATCAGTGGATGAGTGCATTTTTATTCTTTTTAAAATTCTTTTGAATTGCTAAGCACATTCAGACAGTGCAGCTCATCTGCTGTTTTTAGCAAGCAGAAGTACATGAAGACACTGCTAAAAATGAGCATGACCATCTACTTTTGGGTTACTTCAGAAAATGTGTCAGTCTGCTTGTCTGTTGGATAAAGTAAGGCAAGATGGTTCACAATCTGCACTAGAGATAATGAATGACAATGACGAGAAAGAAGCCTCGATAATTAGATGTGTGAGGTGTATTGAATTGGTTAATCTTTACACATGTTATGTACCAGAAACAAATTATTAACCAGTAGAGGACCATCCAGCAGGAGAAAGTGGAATACAACTACCTGATGATGCTTGGTTGTAAGGATGGGTCCAGTTACAATATATATAAAAGTATATAAGTATAGATACTCTTTTGATCCGTGAGGGAAATTTGGTCTCTGTATTTATCCCATCTGTGAATTAGTGAAACACACACAGCACACAGTGAACACATAGTGAGGTTGTGCTAACCCAGAGCAGTGAGCTGCCTGCTACAGCGGCGCTCGGGGAAAAGTGAGGGGTTAGGTGCCTTGCTCAAGGGCACTTCAGCTGTGGATGTGGGCATGGGAGAGCAGTGCTCAACCCTTTCCCCCGACCACATTTTTCCTACTGTTTGGGGACGAACCGGCAACCCTCTGGTTTCAAGCCCGAAGCCCTAACCAGTAGGCCACGGCTGCCCCGTGGGCACTGAAGGGTTACATGCCTATGGCTTTCCAGACACTGGTCCCAAGGTCAGAATAATCAGCCAAGATTTGATGTAATTACATGCAGGTCCTTTTCTATCATTTCATTTCGAGTCAGTCCCTCAAGACCACCTGCTCCAATCAATTGCACAATGAAGCACTAACAATTTCACTTTGTTATTTGAGCTTATATTACATATGTGTGCCCCAATAGTAGACTATGTTAGACATTTTGACATAATTTACTTCACAACGTTTAAATGTATCACTTACAGTCGGCTGATTGAGGGATGAGGATGAGCTCAATGTTGGTTCGACTGGTTTAGTTTCTCATACTCGGCATATTCAGTTGTGTGGCGTGATAGTATAGTGCACAACATGCCAGGGCAGTTGTGGTCAGGGCTTCGGACTTGGAACCGGAGTGTTGCCGGTTCGATCCCTGTACCAGTGGGAACGGCTGAAGTGCCCTCTCTGCTCCCCGAGCGCTGCTGTAGCAAGGCAGCTCACTGCTCCGGGTTAGTGTGTGTTTCACCTCACTGAGTGTTCACTAATTCCAAGGTGGGATAAATGCAGTGATCAAATTCCTTGTATATGGCCTAGAAACCTGATAGCCTGGGTGCTAGCTGAACTTAGCCCCACCCACAACATTTGAGGCATAGGCATTGCTTCGTTGTGGAGCAACTATGCTCAAACCAGAGCTGGTCGGACCAATCAAATCGGGCTTTACAATTTGCGACAGCCTTCCCCAGCTGTTTATAACATGTTTGTAGCATATCGGTGTTCAACTGAATTATTTTTAAAAACGGAGGGGAAATATCAGTTTTTCCTAATAGCCTACCATACGTATCTCTTAGATTTCGCTAACAAGTGTTGTAGGAGATATTGACTGCACAATAACTTTTACAAAAGACCAGAAAACAATGCAAAGGCATTTGTGGAGAACAAGGATGGTTTGTGTGTTCTTCCTACATCTCACGGTAAGCTATTTCTCGCTTTTACAAAATCCAACCATAAAAAAACAAACAAATTATATTTATCTCCAAATACTGGCCAGCTATGGAACTCTGTGCACCCTCTTTACTGATATTGAGATGCTCATTGGCATAACCACAATTTGATAGGCTGGTGCATGCATTGATCTGCATTGGCACTTCAAAAGTTGAAAATGTTTCAACTTTTTGATGGAGGCAACGGATGACGTAAGCCCACGTAAAGTGTATGAGAAGCATCCGCCAAAGCGTTCAGCAGAAGGGTGTGAGGGGCAGCGTCAAAAGCATTCAGTGGAAGCGTGTGAGGGGACAGAGTAACTGCTGAAATGAAGCGATCCTCACACCTCTCTCCTGGTTAAGCTGCTGAATATAATTACAGATATGACACCGCAGGAGACTCAGCCCATAGGAACAGCACCCTGCACTCTCACACTCTGCCAGCTGCATGATGACTACATAATGAATTGAGCGCAAGATGTTGCCGTCCCTGAGAACGTCAATGAGGAGAAAAATTTATGCTAAGCTAATGCCAAACAGATTTATTTGCCCAGACAGTGATGACCTGTCAATTAGTGACTCGAAGGTGTCAGATCTCACGGTTGTCAGAGTAACATGACAGTGTGGCACATAGTGTGCTTTGGTGTTTGCTCTCTCCGTGTTTAAACTAGATTATAAGTCCAAAGTCAACCAAAGCTTAATTAAAAACTTCACATTAGTGTACACTAAACAGTAATTACTACCCTCTCAAAGATTATTATCAGCAGGAACTTCTCATGGAACACACTGCTAGCTCGCCTTTGATGTGGGGGCCCACTGAGACTTAGTGTACCACAGTGGCAGAGAACCTCCTCACAGAAGTAGAAGTCCAGCAAACTCCCATCAGACCTAATTAGTCCAATAGTCACATAGAGAATCTCCACCCACTCTAAAGGCTTCATCTACTGTAGTAGGAAAGAAACCCAGTCGTATGTTACTCCATCAGCTGGGATAAATGAAGATAATCCTCAATAGCACATTTACAGGTTAATTGATGGGTTAACAACATCAATTGCAAGTATAAGTTTTTGCGAAATGCATCATATGTCATGAAAATATTTGCTGCTGATCTAAGAAAATGTACTGTGCTCCTGTTTTGACTATTGCTAACCAATGCAGACTGTTGCAACTGATCTAGAGTCAGTATCTTTCTCAGCACATGTGCGTCTCAGCGGCGTGCCAACGGAATGCATCATGTGTCAAAGACCACACGCCTAGTCTGTCTACTGACGTACCTGATTAAAAATGTGCCTCATTACGGAGATGCCCTGCAGCTCTTGACCGATGTGTGAGGGAAAATCGACTTGACACCAAACCCACAAACACACACACACACACACACACATACATACATACAGTACAGGCTGAAACTGATTAACACCCAAATGTGCTATTAAGTCGTGGCACAATGAAGGTGTACCTCCGGAGACGGGCATCTGCCATTATTTTCCGGATAAAAATATTAAGTTATTTTTATAACCTGTGCAGTATGACGTCGGCTGGTGCTGAACACAATCCCAATAATGAAGAAGAAACACTTCAGATTCTGTAGGTCACATCGATTCTATTCTCTTTAACAGTCTTTATGGAATTCATTTAGCCAGTATATTTCTTGAATATGTGTATTGAGTGGAGCATGAAGAAGAATCCACAGAGGAGCTGATGTAGTAAGCACAAAATGGCCGCATCAATACAGCGCGATGAGGTCTGGCACTGGGAGTCTATTCAAACTCCATCAAAAAGGTATTAATGTTCGCGGACGTCTCACAGCTGTGGGGGAAAGATAAGAGAGAGATATGGGGTGCCATTAGGAGGAAGGGGAGGAGCAGTCATTAACATAACAAACGAGTCTCAGAGTCTCTCTCCGCTTCACCCCTGGCTTGTGGGCTTGGGCAAGCGCTATACACACAACGCCAGGGCCAATGTGTTCAGGCCACGCCAGCCAGGAAGAACAGTGCTAACAGCTGGGGAGGAGTAGGGGGCCATCAGGTAGCCATTTCTCTGCTGTCACGCCGAAAAACACAAAAGGGCGCGGAAGGATCTAGAAACAGCTGTTAGGAATGAGTGGGTGGGTGGGCAGGCTCGTGGCCGGGCAGTGATGCAGACCATTGCTGCTTTCTTTTTGGTGTCCTTCTGTAGCGGATGCCAGCTAGCTTAGCTGTGCATGTGTATACCTCACTCCCCGACGCCTCAAGAGTGCTACCCTAGTAGCCTGGGCTTTTAGCTCCCGATCCGAGGTGCTGCTGTTTCGCGGGTTCGAGTCCGTTCGTGTACAGGGCTGAATTGTGCAGGTTCAACACAATGCAGGTTACCCTTTCTGGCATCCCCTCTGACTGTCTGTCTGTCTGTCTGTCTCTCTCTCTCTCTCTTGCTCTCTCTATTCTTCCTTCTGTCTCCTTCTTTCTGCCCTCCTTCCTCCTCCTTTCTGCGGCTCACCTTGAGATCCAGTCTGCCTCCACATCGTCACCCCGGCAAATGAGTTTTCCAGGATATTGTCTCCGGTGAGGGAAGAAGCCTTCTGTTATGTGCTGTGTGTGTGTTGTGTGTGGTGTGTTGTCTGGGCGAGAAATCACCTCTCTCCACCCCCCTCCTCCACACACACACACACACATACACACACAGTTATTGGATTGGAGGGAGCGCGTTGTCTTTCATGGCCCACTGTGCACCATCTGTTGCCGCCACCAGGGTATCGGAGCCCACCTCCAGTCTGACTCCTGGTTCGTCTGCGATATCTCCGAGACTCGAAAAATGCGTCAGTCGTAGAGTAGGCTCTTCCTACCTCTGGTGCCAAGGACACAGCAGGGAAGAAGAAGAAGCAGTCTTTAGTTACAGAACAAGAGAAAGAAAATATAATTTTGCATTGTGAAGTAACTTTATTCGCTTGCTGGGAGTTCAGCAGCCGGGAATTTATTTACACTTTTTTTTTATTGTGGAATAATTCCCTGAGTTGTGTGTAACGGCACCTCTACGTGCCACATGGTTAACTCCGCATGTATTCTCATTTGCTGTGAAACAGATGGAGCGCTGAACTTCCATCAGGCAATTTGCCAACGAGCGCCAAAAGATTTTTTCGGCAGTCAAATCGCCACTTTTAATCTTGCCCTCGTTCCGTCTCTCTCTCTGTCTCTGCAACGATCTGGCCACATCAGGGGCGTTCTCAACCAAAAGGCTACCAGCTGTTTACAGGTTATGGAGTCAATGTGAAGATTATCTCCACGCGAGCTTCAATAACGGATGACTCCCGAGGAACAGTGGTGTGGAGGATGGCGTCTTGGTGAGACCAATCTGTGCTCCTAATGAAAGGAGCAGTACAATCAGAGCGACGGGACCGTAAACAGCCATAATGGAATTCAGTTAATATTCCCCCTTTAGGACGTGTCACGGTGAGACTCCTGCACTCGCTTTGACATTGAGTCAGATTTCATGGCTCCCGGTGCTGTTTGGTATGGCGAGCTGTAGCGCAAATATCTAACAAATGAACTCCCCTGTCACAGCAGAATGTAGCCCCTGTGTGCTGAAATGAGTTCTGTGAAACAACATCCAGGGGACACATCTGACAGAAGAGCAAGCCACTCCACGGTGGACAGCATGGCATAAATAACCCCCCAACATACTGGGCAACAACATGACTAAAAAAAAAAAATCATTCTAAAATGCAATTTTGACAGTCCGTGGATTTGAGGCTCTGACACAGGTGAAATGCAGGAGAGGAAGATATGGGAGGAGGGGTAGAAGAGAGGAAAGGAAGAAGAAAAGAAACAAAATGGGAAGAAGGAGTGATAAGGAGAGAGGGACAGAGAGGACAGCTTTGCAGTAGGTAAGGCGACGGGGGAGGTGGACGGATTATGGGATGGAGAATCGTAGATGGAGGAGGGGGGTCTTCTGGTGCACTGCCATTTTAGGTGAAGGCAGCGAAGACGATTAATGAATAGAGCACTGAAGAGGCCCCTCCATGTCTCCAAGCAACGGGCAATGTAGGCCGTAGCCATGATGTCAACATTGGGGGGGACCAAATCTGTGGTGCGGTCTGAATTTCAATAACAGAATTTCAATACATTTCCTGCCATGCAAAAAATCACAAACAAGTCATTAGTTAAGTCAGTCAATTGACTGATCCCAAGCCCCGCCCCCTTTTACTATGTCACAATGAGGACTTCGGAGGACCTTGATCAACCTCGGTCAATTTTGAATTTTCTAGTGTCCATTCTTTATGACAATACGCCGGTAATGCGAATGCTATAATGCTTCTTTTGCGAATAGACTAAGTAACTAAATAACTAAAGAGCTCAAAAAGGTTAAAATATATGCCTGGGTACTTGTAGAAGTGACATCCGATATCCTGACCGTGTGAAACGCTACCGCACACAGGCCTAACTTTGCATAACTTTGGATAGGCTGCTACTTTTCAGTAAATAAATCTGAGTGTGTACGAAAATGTTCCCTGTATTTGTGTTCATAACTACACACAAAAACATAACTAAACCTGGTTTCCACTGTTAAAACGACAACATAAACTTCCGCAAAAAATTATACCTACCTTGCAGGAACTGAACTCGCACACTCATACTCATACTTAATCACGTATCGCCTTACACACAACAAGAATACTTTCAGCTTTTAGGCACAGGCTACCTTGCCATGTTTAACTTGGGATAGAAGACTGTTCAAAGAAATAAGCTAACGATCATTTTTTCAACAAACGCAATATCCTACTGCGATGCATTATTGATGGCTGAATGAGAGATAGTCTTCTAAAGATCAAATCATGTGCCAATTCAAAACTAGGCTTTGCTGTATAGGCTATGCAGTCTCGAAATCGCCAAAGGCCTACTACATTGCCCACATTTAGCCTAATCGGGCACTGATGAAGTCTTATGCAAAGACAAATCATGTCTGCAATTGCTCTTGATAGCGTCTGCCTGCCATGCAGATATGTCGTGCGTGGTAGGTTTAAACTCGGATAGATCTAGTGGTTTCTTTTCAATACACTTGTATCATGTTTATTTGAACTCTTCCTTCTAAAGCAGCCATTCAAAATAATAAGTAGGCTATCGGCCTACCAAAGCGAAGCTATCTCTCCACCTCCCCAACATGAGCTGCTTATAGGCTAGCCACTCTCCCAAGTTGCGTGGGAACTTGGATCTGCAGCACTTGGTCCCGTCTTCAATTAATCCTTGAAATATGGTTAGATTTTGTTATGGCACGTCAACACCATATGTTTGCACAGACCTGTTTATTGAATCAGAGTCACATCTGCAGCAAATAAGGTAAACTACCTGCTTGTGATAACGTGCTAATTGTTTATATCCAGTTAACATGCATCCCATTAAGATCCGTAACACCGGATTGGTTTGTCCTCGATTTGTGGTGTTCCACCTTGTTGATAACAGAATGAATGTGTCCTTCCGCATACTGAAGGCCTTTCTGGCCTCTGTTTTTTGAATATATCAATATTACTTGACGCCCAGAAATCCAGCATACACTGTTACACTAGGCTAAATGGGGGTGCTGCGTCCCCACGTTGAACACGCGTTCTCACACACTTTCCTGCAAACTTGTCCGACTTAGCAACAGTAACTATGGGACTGACAATGGGAGGTGGGGCTTGGGATCGGTCAATTAGGATATACCAAACTTTTGACGGACATAGGCACGGATGGATTATGAACCCCTGGGCATAGATGCAAAAAAACCCTCGCCAGTTAAGATAGGGGGGCCCGGGGGCATACTCCCCCGGAAGATTTAACTAATTGAGAGCAGTGGGAGTTAAGAGTGGCTCAAACATCACGGCATAGGAGGTACAATTCCCTAGCGGTCATGTCCGGGTCACTCTGGTCAAGGAGGGCCTGAACATCTTCCCTTTGTTCTTCGCTCACCGGACAGTCAATGTGAGGAACCACCATCACTCCTTCTGCCTCACCATTGTGGTCCATGGCAACATCCCAGTCGATGTCTGGCTCCTCAATGTCCTAGAAGAGAAGCAGAATTTTACAGGCTGATAGTCTATCCTTCCAGAATAGGCATCTGACATAATAGTACTTGTTTGCATAGAACAAACCAAACCTACGATCAATTAATGTGTTTTTTCTAATTTAACAAACAGAATATGCACATTAACCTACAATAGTTCAGTTAGCCTAATAACCTAATATTAGGCTAATCCAGCCAGACAAGGAGCTAACTAAAGTTAACGTTAGCTATTCGCTAGCGTTAGCTACAGTTAACATTACAGACTAAGTAATAACGTTCTAGACTACGGCTAATGTTGATGTTAAGCTACACTAACATATTTCTCAGAAATGTTTCTTTCTCTAATTTAACAAACAGAATATGCATGTTTACCTTACAATAGTTCAGTTAGCCTAATGACCATCTAATTGTTGCCAGCAGCCAGCCAGACATGGAGCTAGCTTCTAAGCTTAACTAAAGTTAACGTTAGCTAGTCGCTAGCGGTTAACATTACAGACTAAGTAATAACGTTAGACTATACAAAGAAGACGAATGTTGAAGTTAAGCTACACTAACATATTTCTCAGAAACATACTCAGATGAAATTTTACACAAGCCACAGTTTTTCGGTCATCACAAATGCCCGAATTCAGCCACGGGATTCTTACCTGAAGAAACCTCTGCCCACTGCCAGATGCCGTTGTTGTCTGTCTCGAAGATTCGTCTCTGGTTGTCTTCTTCGACTGAGGAGGGCTGTCAATCAAATTTTACTCTTCAAACACGGCTAATCACAGCAGAGCTAGTACCAAACCTGGTTACCGCCCCCAAGTAGAGCAGAAATTCACTTTGCGCGAGCAGAAATCAACTTTGAGAGAGCTGAGTGATTTTCGAGTGAGCGCTGGTCAGATTCCTCCTCGCTCGGGGAGCAGTTTCCTCTGAGTGCGTGCGCGCAAAGAGTATTTGCGCGCTCGCAGTGAATATTTACGAGTGTGAAATAATATAATACGCCCGTATGCATGTTTTATCGCTCGAGTACTTTATGCCACTTTTCTATCGCCTTAGTAAAACGGCCCCGACACTAGGCGGAGGGCCGTTTAAACCTCGTAAGTGCATTAACTTCTGTGAACGGACCACCGTGTCGTCCATTATCCCGCTTATTCCACTGTTGCCACTTGCGTTGTGTTCATTTCCTGTTACAATTTAAACGTTTTAATAGCTAAAACTTGTCTTGTTTGTAGAACTACTTTCTTCCAACACATATCAACTAATTTCTTAACTTGCAGTACAAACTGCCGTTACTAGTTCTAAATGGATGGTTGCTATGGCCAAAGGCCAGTCGTTAGTTCTGTCTCTCCGGTTGTCAAGCGGGCGTATCCCAAGATTCTGATGAACTTTAGCTTGTAAACATCGCTATTTTACTTAGCCTGCTGCCATCCATCTAGCTAAAAGCCACCTCCGTCATATGCTAGGCCTACAATGTTGCCATGCATTTTACAGCTGAGATGCAACGTGACAGTTCATTTTAAACTTCACAAGTTCAGCGAATTAATATAGCCTACAAGTGTGATACGGCCCACAAAATGGATCTTCTTCATAGGTGTGCAAAGAACATACGGTTAATGGTCGTTCTAAATTACGTAGGACAATGGGAAATTCAACCAAGCAGTGGAATAACTTGAGAATAAAACATTGTTACATTTGTACCACTATTACAATTGTACCAGTTCTCCCCTACGCATTAGGCCTACCAACGAGAGTCTAACCTCCGTGTTTTTTTCTCTTGAAGTGGAGAAAACGCTTTTATAGATTTAAGCATTCTTCTGAGAGATTATGTTGAGAAATATAACTTGTAAATCAGGTAGGCCCTACGGACATGTTCAGTGTGAGAAGACGTGCTGAAGGTGGGCTGAGCTTAACGTTGCGCACCGCTCCACATTAAGCCCAGCCCCGATCTGCAAGCTGCAGCCAGGGGCTTCTCTCTCCCCTGGAGTTGAGCCTGTCACTTATCAGCCAATCAAAAATAACGAGAGGGGCTACACAATAGCCAAACAGAAAATAGCACTATTGTATCTGGGTAAGATTTAACGCAACAACCAATGAAAAAACTCGTATCCTGGAATTGTTGAACGTGAATTATTGAACGCGAACCTGTTACCTACTTCTTCCCAGTTTCGTTCACCTTGAAGCTTCGAGCATCATTGTTCATGATTTCAGCACAGTGTAAGTCATCTTTTAATGTTACAACAAATCCACAACTTGTTTGACACAAACAATGACAACGTGACTGCTGCTAGAGAATGTTTCCCAGACAATTAGCATCAGTTGTTCATGACTGTCTGTAACTTAGCCAACAGTTTCACAGCCTGTTCATTGACAACACTTGCTCAGAACAAGTAGCCTATGACTAGTCATAGCCTACTTTCGTTCACACGATGACTGACATATTGTCACATTCTAAACATCTCTAACTCCAAATAGGCTTAATCATTTTATTAGCACTACACAAATTAAAGTGTATTGCATAGCCTATTGTTATAAGTCACTTTTAAAATCATGTCATATTATATAATTATATCCTGGCCATGGATGCATTAATCATTGCATCTGTATTCAAAAATGTCGGGTAATAAGCAATTAAGCATCCTCTCATTCACCCTGAGAGGAAAGCCCCCTAAAAGGTCCAGGTTAGTGGATGCTCAGAGGTGGTGAAAAGGCCCATTATTGAATTGTCAGTGTCATGTGTCAAATCTTTTCTTTTGCAAATCTGAGCAATTATAAATTATACTTTTGCCCCATTTTGACTTAGGAGGGCATTGCTCCTACATACTGTAGCCAATAATCAAATGCCTGCTCTCTTTTGGAAAGCTGAAACACTGTTGGAAAACAATTAGAATAACTGTGTGATGTAGCCTACTGACACAAAGTTACAAAGGCTAGATTATTGTTTTCTTTTTCTACTGGATAACAAGCATCTTTGAACTGACCACATTTCAGCCCTCTAGGTCTTGACTTGATATGACTTGAGTCCTAGCATTAGGATGAATATAGAATGACAACATGAGTACTTTAGACCATTATTTGCCAAGATATGCTCATGCATTTTGTAAAATGCCCTATGAAAACTCCCCATAGAACTTTGGGTTATCCAAAATGCATACTGGCAATCAAATGCTTACTGCATATAAACCCATTATAAGCATAATCTTGGCCTCAAATGAAAGGTAATACTCTGAAGTTTCATGCTTGCATTTGGATTGTAGGCTACTTCAGGTTCTGATATAACTACGCTAAATATGAATAATTACAAAAAATACAAATCTTTACAATTTCTATTTCAATTCAATTGGTGTGTATAAGATGGGCTATATTTCTGCACAACTAATATTGGATCAACTGTTAACCGACCAGGGGCTGGTGTATGCTAGCTGGTGATGCTAGTTGCGCGTGTAAATCCTCACACCCCTAACCTTAAGAACGGCTCTAACTGCTGAGTTGGAAGCTTGGGCTTTTAGCTCAGTGGTTAGAGTGCTCGACTCCCATGCCGGTGTGTTGAGGTGGCGGGTTCGAGGACCGTGAGCGGCGGACGAAACAACCTCTGTTACTGGAACATCTGAAGGCATATTAATAACAGCAACAAAAAGTTGTAGTATTATTAATGAAACACCCCCATTCTCGCAACCCGTCTAACCAGCCACCCCTTTAACCCCCGGACGGGGGGAATTGTCGACGGGGAATGTCACTCTTGCCTGTCCTCAAAACTTGAGAGCCCTGCCAACTTCATTTGCCATTTAAGTGACACCTGTGGTCCTCCATAGTTAAGACACTCTCTAGCCGGTAACGAGAACTCTGGAGCACTCATAGATCTACGAGTGTTTTCACAACTTTCTTAAGCTACGATGGTTTCGGGAAACAGTCGGCAAATCTTAAGACGTTCGTAAGAGGGACTTTACGACGCTCTTAGGCTTAAGATGCTTTCGGGAAACTGGGCCCTGATGTCTCCGACGATGGAGAGAGAGAGAGGGTCTCTTCCAGCAGATGGAGAGAACCAAGGTGCCTTTACCCTCTCATGCTCGTGTCCTGACAATTCCGCAACCAATTCCCAGTCAGACGCAGAATTGAAATGAATGGTGTTATCCACAGCAAATGATTTTGTGTAATCACGACAGTGAAAAGCAAGATAAAAGCCTCTAATTACATGGCCAAAACCAGAGCTGACCAGACCCTAATTACACACTGCTTCGAAACAAAGGTGACTACGCATCAGAGGTGAGAACGAGCGTTGTGTGTCATTAATACCCATTAAATTATCTGGGCACCAAAATGTGGCCATTAATTTCAATAGAGTCTCTAATTAAACAACGGAGGTCATTTTAATACAGACAAACGCAGCATGGGTACAAAGTCGCTTTGGATGCGAGCGATGCAACTTTTTATCGCGGATAAAAGCTCATTAAGATGCTCTGTTTAGTCTTGTGTGTGTGTGTGCGTGTGTGTGTCAATGTTCAGATCAGGATTTTCGGAGCAGGTCGACATGCACAAGTCAATGAGGTCTATTAATAGCCCCAAGGCTTGGCAGAATACATTAGAAACACTTCAGTTTGTCAGACCGAAGACACGTTTCAGTCTGCAAGCCTTCGCCGGCAATCAATCCCCCATCTCTTAAAGACAGCCGGCAGGGACTGGTGAAAGGGCAGAAGATATCAGATCTTAATGCAATTAAGGTGGGCAAGAGAAGATCTGTAAATTTGAACCCAGGGTTTGCCAGGGTGCTAGGGGATGACCTCTGCCAAGCATGGTAGGGAACACACTGAGGTGCAAAACCTCAACTTAAAGTCGACTGTGTTTCTTTTATGTCATAGTAAAAAAGTTTAATGTGTAGGATTCTTATCTTAAAACTTTCAAATGACCCAGAAATAACAACAGTATGTGAAGAAAGACACGTTTTGACATACAATCAAAAACCTCTATGCTCTATGTTCTGACATCCACTCAAATGAGCATGCCAAAATAGACGTACAGGTGCGTTCAAGACAACTCAAATTGCACACATGTAATCCCTTTAAGCCTAAGTAACATTACAGAGATATTACTACAGAAATTTATATTAATATCCAATCAAACAAAATGACGTGGCAGTTGGGAGAAAAAAAACAGGCAAACAAATCAACATGATAGAACGATTCAATTGTGTTGTTCAAACTCTCTGGAAGACGAGGAAAAAAGTGATACTAATGACTTTGACTCCCCACAGCTGAAGTTGAACTGGTGTTAAAGCAAAGAATCAGCAGAGATTGTCTTAATTGAACTCATAAACAAGGTGGGTTGCTTAACCGGCAGGAATTATTCATGTGTGGGAACAAGAAACCTTTCTGCAGTCCCGTGTTCAAGTCAAGTCGGCACATTTTAAGATTAAAGATCTTGTCGGGGGAGACTTTTATTAAACAATTTATTTTAAAAGCTCTAAGAAGTCTTGGAGTCAGAGAAGACCTTGACATGTTTAGGCTACAGAAGTCTTCCCCTCCCCTGCATCTAGATTAATCTCTTTTCCCTGATAAGACAGAGATGAAAACTCCTGCCCTGCATATTAATCACATCCACCCTGAGCCCATCTTGAGTGATCACACTTTGGGTCTTGCTTCTTCTAAAGATATGCAGGCACTGAGCCTAGGAAAGGAGAGAGGGGTGTAAATGAATGGGAACGAGGGGAAAAAGAAAGAGAGAGAGAGAGAGAGAGAGAGAACAGCAGGAATGAAATCACCCTCCTATTGACAGCCCGGTCTCTCAGTCAGGTCAAAGTGGCATCACTCTCAAAGCTGATCTATAACGTCAGGCTTGGGGCTTCAATGCTCCATTACAGTCTCATAGATCATGCTTTTAGCAGGCCGTCAGTTTGAGTGGGGCTGCATTGAGCTGACATCACACTGATGTCCTACCATTGTTGAGTAGAACTAGAACATGGGAAAGTGTTTGGGGGAGAAAAAAATCCCATTCCAGGAACTGTCTTCTTCAATACTTCATTGTGTAATGCAAAAGCCATTCTGAACATGCAGGACAGCGCTACTAACTACAACTGGTCCAGGAACAGCTCTAGGGAGTAATGGACTATTCGTTTGTCTCTCATGACATCACTCTAGATATGCGCCGCCATTTTTCTGACCGATTTCTGACCGACACCACTGTCTGTGATTGACACCTAGAGGAACTTTGATACTACTGCCTTCAGTGTTTCTCTCGTCAAAACCTTGATTCAGAAGAGGGATAGATTCGTCAGTATGCCCTCAATATGCTGTGCAGTTGGCTGTCCTGGCAACAACAGAAAGAACAACCCTGAGATTTATTTTTATTCAATACCAAAAGACCCCGAAAGACGGAACAGCTGGCTGGCGGCTATAAAGCGGGACAAATGGACACCTACATCACACTGTGTTGTGTAGTGAACACTTCGTTTCAGCTAAGTTTTTCCCTTTTATTTGTAGCGACATTTATATGGTGTTTGGCAGAAATATATATCCGTTTGTTTGTTGTAAATTGATTGCGTGGTTTCGTATGTTTTCCCAGCAAGTTGGAAGGCTAGTAGTGAACGTTAGCTAGCTAGCTGCTAGCTGTTTACCTCAGCTCTGGAACAAGCGCTTACGGGAGCTATATGTTGTTATGCGGATAACACCCACGTAAATCGGTGATAATCGTTGACCAGATTTTACCGTGGGAATAAACATAGTCTCATATGTTGTCTCTGTCCATCATGTATGCTTGTTATGCATTTCGCCCACCTTGGCTTATTTTTAACCACCTGTTAAGCACGGCTTTTTATTAAATGCTTACCTATAAGGCTAACTTAATGGTGTATCCAGTTTGGTATGTCATCTTGTCAGTATGTAATGTTCAGTATGTAATGTTCACTATATCAGTGGAATTTGGTCAGGTTTGATAGTACCTCAACCTCACACGTTTTGTTTTTGTTTTGAATCTTAGGAAGGAAAGATAACAACCCCTTCAGCCCTGACTATGTGCCCAGCCTGTTTGCCCACACCTCTGAGAGCAAGAGGCAGAGGCAGATCTATGTCAGCAGCAGGTTTGAGAAGACGCAGCTCATGAAGCGTAAAAAAAGGGAGCGCGATGACCATGAACCTGCTAAACAAAGGGAGAGCGATGACCATGAACTTGCTGCTTCTACCACCTTTGAGACTGATGCAGAGGAACTGGTCACCACAGTGGAGGAGCACAACTACTGTGTTGAAGCCCCTGACATCGTTGAACCATGCTCAAATGCAGCCTGCTGATCCACCCTTTCTCTGTTGACTGATGAGTGTGCGCGACTCCGAGCAGAGATTCAACAGTTGAAGACCAGAGTTGAAGAGCGAGCATTACATCAGGAGGCATTCAAGGGAAATGACAGTATGGTGCAAGAACTTACTGGCCTCCCCAGCTATGCAAAATTACTTGTGGTGTTCAACTTCTTGGTGGGATTTTTGAATGCTGAACCAAAGATGTCTCCTTTTCAGTGTTTTGTTTTGACCCTTATGCGATTGAAACTTAATTTACCCCTATTCTTCTTTGTTTATTTGTTTGGTGTATCCAAGTCAACTGTTGCAAGAATTTTTAATAATACATTAGATGTTATGTATGTTAGACTGTCCCCACTTACCAAATTCAGATGAGCCTACCAATGTGTTTCAGAGAACATTTTAAAAATTGTACTTCGATTATTGATTGTTTTGAGATATTCATAGAGAAGCCAACTAACTTGAGAAGTAGGGCACAAACGTACTCGCAGTACAAACACCACAACACAGCAAAGTACCTCATTTCAATCACACCACAGGGCGTTATCTCCTTTGTGTCAAAGGGCTGGGGGGGACGGACAAGTGACAAACACATCACTGAAAATTGCGGCTACTGCGTCTCCTGGTGATCTTGTCCTTGCTGATAGAGGTTTCAATGTGAAGGACACTTTTGGCCTGTATCATGCCCAATTAAAACTTCCTGCTTTTACAAAAGGCAAAAAACAGATGCACCCACTGGAGCTTGAATCCACAAGGGGACTTGCTTCAGTGCGCATACATGTGGAGAGGGTGATTGGCCTGGTGAAGAACAAAAATACCATCTTACAGTCCACCATCCCCCTGACCCTCTGCCAAGCAGCTCAAGGACAGTCTACCTCTCTTGACAAGATAGTCACTGTATGCTGTGCTCTTAGCAATGTTTGTCCAGTTGTTGTTCCCACAGAATAGAAAAAAAAAAAAATTCTACCCCTTACATTTGGTTGGTCTTCTTGGTTCTGTTAGTAATTACGCAATTAATCTTGGTGTTCTAATTTGCATTTAGGGATGTAAGTAATAGATCATTTGTCACATGACCACAAATACACACATCACAGTCAGAAAATGATGGGCAATGAAAATTATTTAATAAATAAATAACAATGAATTAACTTACATGTACAAATTTCATTTATTTATTTTTTATTTTTTACACTCCACACACATCCAACGCTTTGGCACCCTGGTAAGCTTCAAACACGACCTATGGAAGTGTTTTCGTTGCCAAGTCTTAGCCATGCATGAGAGGATGTCTGCATCAATTGGCTTTCCACAATAGCACCCCTCTGGTGCCAGGTCAGCAGTAGCAGTTGAGGAGAGGCGTGGCACTGTGAACCATTTACCAGGCAGTATGCCTGTTCTGATGAATTCCTCCACACTCAAGTATGCCTGAACTTTCATCAAACAAGATTCGCTGTGTGAACAGTTCTTGTAGTGTCCACACCACGAAATCAGCGTACATGACCTCGGCTACACGCATTTGGGCCTGAACTTGAAACATGTAACTGTGATCTCGCCTGAGGGTCATTGTACCTTCTGCAATCTCTGTAAGGCAGAAGCGTGGGTCTCCGGCACATTCCTTAAGAGTGCGGCCATTAGCAGTGAACGGGCATTTTATTTCAAGCACGCCCATCCCATGGCACTTACATGTCACCACACCATCTGGCGATGCTCCAATCCACGGTAGGTCAGGGTTGATCATGAGTCCTGATGCTGTTATGTGGAAGTCTATATGGAGATCTTGCATGGCCTTCCAGTATGACTCCCTCGCAGTGTCTTCGTTTTGCAGACCCCCATCTGATGGAAACAAAAGTCAGAATAGTCAGAGCTATAATATTTTGAAGTTTATTTTTAAATTGTAAGTTCGGTGTAAATTGACCCATAGTCCTGTTTTATAAGCTCACCACGTGTAGTCCATAGGAAAAAGAATGAGACAGTTTGGGACAACATGGGCCAAGTTATGGACAGGCAGCTTAAAGCAGACCCATGGGCCAAGTTATGGACAGGCAGCTTAAAGCAGACCCATGAGGGCATGGCTGTCCATAACTTGGCCTACGTTGCCCCAAATTGCCTCATTCTTTTTCCCTATGGGCTGCATGTGGTGAACAACGGGCCTATGGGTCAATTTACACCAGACTTACACTTTAAGGAAGATATTTCACCCATACCCAGTAAGCCCTTACCAAGGAATTCCATTGCTAATGTGTTTGTAAAGGTGTGTAGTAACACACTTTAATGAAATATTTGAAAACATGCCCAATCCTGCCCCTCATTTTGTTACCCATGCACATTACATTGAGTATTGATACACCCTATTTATATTTATTATGGAGCTTGCCTCATGTCATATTATTAGATCACATCATGAGAATGTATGCTTTCATAAAATATATGGTTTGGATTTTCCTATCTTTCCTTTACTAATAATGATGGTGTCACATACATATTGTTTCTGAGGTAAATGTAAAGAAGTAAGGCCCTTTCCTAGCCCCCATTTATGCACAAATGGGCTGAGAAACCAACACAATTCCACAGCATCTTTTACATTCAGTAACCATATGCATGTGACAATAAAATATTTGTATTCTTGTATTCATGACTGAATAGATAGAAAATGTAACATGTCCTGCTCCTAAAACTATACCTGGTTGCTTCTGTGGAAAAGTGAGAAGACTGTGGATAGCAAATTCTCTTAATCAGAGAAGGAGAGTTCTTTGTGCTGGCTGCCTCATAAAAAGCTGATGCTGTAACTCGTCCTGCTCTGTGATCAAACCACCATCTTGACTTCCTCTGTTCCCTTGTCTTCTCCTCAACTAACATACACTTAAAAAAATGGACTATTAAATAAAGAATAATAATTCCTTAATTTCTGATTTCATAATGTTACAACTGCAAGGATGCCACAATTCCTCTCTTATGCTAACACAGGACTTTATTTTGTAATAACATTAAATAATATTACCTTACCTGCTCCGGTGTGAGATGTAGCTCCTCAAATATTTTAGCACCTTCCTCCAGCAGTGTGGGCAAATCCAATTGAAGTCTGGTGCTTGAGTACAGACAGGTGAGCAGTGGTGGCATGTCCAGCTGTGCAGTCTTTGGCATATATGTCCTGCCACGGAAGGCTGTCTCAACCAGCACATTTAGTTCCGGTGGAGCGTCAGCAACTGTATTTTCCATATAATATATTCTGCTCCTTTCTTGTTCACTCTGACACTAAACATCTTATTTATGCCCAAAAGTCCAACTCTTTATTCAACTTCAACACACACATAAACCCCTTCAGCATTTTAACATGCTAATTCACTTGCTGTAACACCCAAATGGATCTGTGTAAACAGGCACACGCTAAAACAATGCAGGTGGTGGTCAATCAGAAATGTTTGTGCTGGGTGAAAAGCTTTCCAGGAAGTGTGTGGCATGTTGCCAATTCCAGGGGGACTGTAATCTATTCAGATCTGTAAATTGCTTTGGATAAAAGTGTCAGCCAAATATGTCAAAAGAAACCACGGTAACCACAATTGAGATAGAGATGCACATTTCAATCACAAAAAGGATTCTCCATATCGTACAATGACCTTCAAATGTATAGTGAACACTTTATCAAGGTGTATAAAGAGGAAAAACATTCTGAGAAAAAAGCTCTAGCTTAACAGAAAAAACAACCAACAGCCTTGGACATCTACTCATATATACACACTGATTTGTATGGGTGAGCTGCTTAGCTGTGCTAGTTTCAGTTTACACAAAGCCCCAAGAGACTTTCTCCACTGCATATACTGTGTCCACTGCCAAGGAGATGTGACTAGGTCAGGGTTGGGTTAGTCTTTAAACACAGCTAAGTACACAGAGCTGCACTTTCCTCGTTCTCCTTTTATCTTTTGTTTATTTTTGTCATCTTCTGAGATTGTGAGAATGTGATCTATTATTGTGTTAAATGTTTCAAATGTAAAGCCCTTTGAGCTGCATTCTGTGCATGAAAGGTGCTATACAAATAAAGCTTATTATTATATTATTATTATTATGATTATTTTTATTGTTATCCACACCACACTATTGATTTAATTCATTTGTGTTTAAATTTGGTATTTCCTTTAGTTTCTTCCTGTTTCTGTTTTAGTCTAACATTACTTGGGTGCACACAGGTTATGTTGACTTTAGTTATTTTCATATCACATTTGTTGTTAGGCCTACGCTTGCATTCTTGTATTATTTTTCAGTTTCATGTGCAGGTTGTGCATTGGGGCGTGTTCCCTGTTTTGTTGCTTATGTGGAGGGTACCTTGGCTGTTCCATCACCCTTAATGAGCAGAGCTTGATTGTTGAAGCCTGATTGGCTATTAACAGAACATTTGTTGTAATTAAATCCTCGTGTTTTCTTTGGTGCGGGCCATGTGAGTATCTGTCTGGCATTGATGTGAATGTCTGGTTGTGTGGTGCTTAATTTAATTTAGGTCATTACGTGACTCACTGTGTATTGCTTTGTTTGGGGTTTGTTTGTTGAACTTTATTTTGTTATTAATTGTTTATGTACAGTCCCAAAAAGCAAAGTCAGCTAATATCGGACCACCCGCAGCTTTCATTCAACTTGTTGTGAGTATTATGAAATGTCACGTTATTACAATTAAGGAAAAGGTGTAACTGAATAAGGCCCCGTTTACACGTACATGGAGATTTTGGAAAACTTGCACATTTGCATAGTAGAGATTTTGGAAAACTTCAGTTGCATGTTTGCATGTAAACTGGCACAAACGGAGGTTTAGGCAGCCAACGTCACAGTATGCGCCAGAATTTGCACCTGCACCGAAAATGCAACCTATGTTTACATTTTCATTTGGCTATGGTGATCATGGATGCATTCAGAGTAGAAGTCACATTTATGTTGGTGCAAACCCTTTTCATCTGTTTGCATTTGCAAATACAGTTTAAAAGAGAAAGAGGAAGTGTTGCTGTTGCTATTTTCGGGATTCTGATTGGCTAACGCTGGCTTGATCTTCTCATTACACTGCCACCAACAGGTTACAAGGATAAAAGGAAGTTTATTGTCACATGCATATAGTTACTGGAAGTAAGAAATGCAGTGAAATTATGTCTGGTGTCAGCCTATTTGTGCATTTATGGGGAGAGGGGTTTAGTAGATTAAGTGGCAAGGGCTGCATAAGAAAGGCTAGGCAATCAAGGACATGGGTAGATATAGATGGAGGAGAAATCAAAAATAAAAAATAAAAAGTTCTATGGAGATGTGCAAAAGTTGGAGAAAGTCAGATGTGTGTGTGTTTTGACGTGTGATGAAATAAGAAAATAAAATATAGCTGCAAGTAGCAATGAGGGGGCCAAGCAGATAGGCCGGAGTAACCATGGCAACGAAATGCTGTTAGCTCAATGCTGCAATCAGGCGATGGCCATAAGCTGTCAAAGCAAGTTTCACGCCTAGCACGTCAAAAGTTACAAGGGAAAATGCATTTTTGCTAATTGCAGTGACCCTAGAGGTCAAAGGTCACCACATTTCTTGAGGGTCCTCCTGATGGGGTCATGAGTCAATGTACCAAGTTTGGTTTTGATACATGCAAGGGTTGCTGAGATATGAGCTCACTTCCTGTTTACGGCTTTGCCGCAAATTTTGATTGGCTTTACGGGCTTAACGGTAATACAAAAAAAGTGTAGAAGACAAAAGTGATAACTTTTGTGAGGCTTGGTCTGAAGATGATCTGTGTCAAATTTGGTGGGAATCAGAGAAAGTATGTGACCCCTGATACATTTTAAGTGTTTTTGATGAAATGTGCGTTGAACTCGGCTTGGTCCAAGGATTCCAACAATACCTGACTTTTGAAAATCGGACCAACGGGTCAAAAGTTACGTGCATGAACGCACGTCCAACTTTGGCCTGATGGTGGCGCTAGAGGGTTCGAGTTGCCGACATGAAACTTGGTGACATGAATCATGGGACCGTCCCCAATCAGTGTGCCAATAGACTCCCATTGCATATAATAATAATAATAGGAAAACGTAGAAACACAATGAGGTCCTCCTATTTTATTCTTGTAGGGTAGGCTAGGCCTATATGAGAAAAGGCCAAGAGTGTCTTAAGCACTGTTTTATTTTATTTCGGTATTGTCTTACCTCAACAAGGCTACAGCTCCATGAAAACAATCAGATATAACTCTATAAAATCTGTAAAGTCTATAAAAATTTATTTTTATGTTGTATTTGGCTGCTGTGTTTGACTGAAATGTAGACTATTCTTTTTTCATTTCAATACAGTATATGAAACAAACCTCAGTTTATATGATCATATTCACACATTTTGTTGCCTAATTGACAACCATGACCATGATAATTGATAATAAATGAATGTGCACCTTGAGCAAATTATAAAAAATCTTTCAGAATGCTTTCCATTCTTGAACTGCATCGAATTGCATAGCATCAAATCGTACTGAATCGTTTTTTATAAACATGTATCTTTTCTTGTATCGAATCGTGCCCATGTATCTAGATGCGAAGTATCGTCTTTTACATGAGAGATTCACACACCTAGCATGCTGGGGTGCGGGAGCCAACATTTGGGGTTTATGTCTGTATTTTTCCTTAGTTTTGAGTGTAATGTTAGCGTCTTTGTTGTAACATGTTTCCCTTTTAGTTCTCCCTCGTGTGTGATCCTCTTTGTGTGGGGGGCTGCGTCCACCCCTGTATGTGTAGCGTGTGTGTGTACTTGACTTGCCCCGTGTGTATTGTGTTCTGGGTGTCCCTGCTCTCGTTTCCTCAGCTAGTAAACCTTTTGATTGGACAACTGTGTGTATCGCTATCAAATCGTTACAGTACGTTCAGCTGAGCGCACTACTCTCTACAGAGTACTACAATCTCTAACTGTGGAGTTCCCATATGATGCTACCAGTTAGAACACTCTCAACCGCTGGAGTGTAGAAGGCCTTCATGATGGATGTCGAAACTTTGAATTTCCTTAGCTGACGAAGGAAGTAGAGTTGTTGTCTGGACTTCTTCAGAACATATTGAGTGTTAACAGTCCATGTTAAATCTTCATAATGTGGACACCAAGGTATTTAAAACTTGTGACTCTTGACTTGACTCTTGTGACTTGGTTTGGCATGCTCTTGACGGCATATATACTTGGGTTAGTGTAAACAAAAACTTTTCTGACAGGTGAAAACTGACAGGTGTGCACAATGTTATTTTTGAAAACGGAGAGGGTGAAATGTCGGCCGGCCACGTATACCGTATTTTCCGGACTATAAGTCACACTTTTTTTCATAGTTTGGCTGGTCCTGCAACTTATAAGTCAGGTGCGACTTATATATGAAAAAAAATGAACAATGAACACAATGAACATGTTTTTAAATGTTAATTTATATTAACTGACATGAACCCTACATGAAACATTACTGTCTACAGCCTAGAGAGAGCGCTCTCAAATGCACAAGTCCTGTGCACTTTCAGTCAGAGATTAGTGCTTGTGCTATGCCTGAAACACACTGCATACTTAAATCCTCAAATGGCCGATTCTATTTATAGCGGGCTCAGATTCGGACAAATAAAAAAGCCAGTATTAGTTTGTTTCAATTTAACTCATAAAAGAGCTCTTCTTAATAATTTATATTGTTGGTTGGTTTAATATTGTTGCCAATGAAAAGTCATCGTCCCACACCATGAGTCTCCAACACGATGCTCTCAAGCTACCAGTCCCACGCAGCCCCTTTCTGAGCTAGAGGCTGAAGCAATAACCTACATTTAAACACAATTGTTGCTACCAGGCATCAGCCTACTTTATAAAATTTATAAAAAAGTAAATCATGCATAATTTAAAAAATAGCTTTTCTTAGACCTCTTTGGCTATACGGAATACGATTTCCCTTGCAGCACAGCACACATTCCATGAATGAATGAAAGCGGATGCCTTATCTCGCAATAAGCGGATGGAAATCCCAACACACTTTCATACATGAAACTTAATAGTGAACCATTAAATACCCCACAGATTTCAGTGGTCATGAGTCCCGATATTTAGCAATATAATCAAACAGTCCAAACGTAAATCAAATCTCAAATTGAACATCTTCTGCTTTTGATAGCCTACCGGTATGCCGCTCCAATCAAAAAGTAGGCCTTATGCATAGTTTTATTGTGAGACATGTCTCACAATAAAACGCAAGAAATAAAAGCCTATAGCTGATCGCTGTTTTGCTACTAATTATCTTTCACGTAATAAATATGCACAGAAAGTGAAAGTAGGCCTATGCGCTCTGTAGCTGACTGTTCATGTCCGCAATCGATTATAACGTTCCTCAAACGGAGAACACATCCATGTTCTCTCGCGTTATAGGCTGTCATATCTTCTGTGTTTGCAAAATTCCTGACGGTTCCTGATCGCTAAACGTTTGTTGATAGCGTTTGATGCAGAAGGCACACCTATAATTTGACTTCAGCGGTGACAAATCCTGCTGAGAGAGAGAGCAACGAGAGAGAGAGGCAGCCCCAAAGTGGTCCTGCGCGCACGTGTGTGTCTCTGCATGGGGTTCAATTGAAGTTAGAGTTGGTCCGTCCAGTCAATAGTCCCGCATTCAGGCCGCTCCATTATTAGATTAATGTCAGACAACGCTGTAAAATCTGTGGGAATTTCTCGCATTATGATGGCTAGAGTTGCGGGACTTTTATTAGTAATAATTTATGCGCAATACCCGCAATCCCGCGCTGAAATTTAGGCCCTGGTTAAATGCGCATCTTTTTTTCTCTCGCTCTTTTTCTCTCAGCATGTTCTGCTGCCAGTTTGTGCCAATATATCGTCCAAAATGCTTGATTGCATTGCATTCTCCACATTTTTAGCAATTTTAATTTACCACATCAGCATTTTTGTTCAGTGAATCTTTTGTAAATCGCTTTACAATAGCTGGTTTTGTCAGCAGCCTCCGGCTTGCCCTCTTGCCACTATTCACTCCTTGTCTTCAACATTCCCTGTAGAATTCTCAATATTTTTGGCCTCAATGTGTCCAGTTACATAGTCTGTCTGTTCTTAGTCTTGGATTTTGTGAAATAAATTTCTAAATATCACCTGCTTGCTGCAGCTTCGGTCTGCACGTCCTTTTAAAACCGCATCTTTTTCTCTCTCAAGCATTTAATCTGCTGCCGGCTTGTCTCTCCACATCGTCCAAAATGCTTGATTGCATTGCATTCTCCACATTTTTAGCTAAATTTTTATGTACCACATCAGCATTTTTGTTCAGTGAATCTTTTGTAAATTGCTTTACAATTACCGTCGGGCCTAGGCCTATCGACTGGCTTGCTTCAGTCACGTCTAAAACTGCATCTTTTTCTCTCTCGTGAGCATTTAATCTGCTGCCAGCTTGTGACTCCACATCGCCCAAAATGCTTGATTGCATTGTATTCTCCACATTTTAGATACATTTTGGTGTACCACATGGCATTTTCTTTCAGTGAATCTTTTACTTTGCAATTACCTTCCTGCCCTCCTCTTGGCTGCCTTCACTCCTTCCTCTTCATTAACATTAATCTTTTTGGCCTCAATAAGTTACATAGTCTCTGTTTTGGGTTTTGGATTTTGTTAAATACATTTCTAAATAAATGCGACTTATAGTCCGGTGCGACTTATATTTGTTTTTTTCTTGTTCATGATGCATTTTTTGACTGATGCGACTTGTACTCAGGAGCGACTTATAGTCCGGAAAATACAGTAAACGTAGCCTAAAAAATGTTTGAACTACAATTGGCAAAACAATGAGGTGATTGTCAGTACCTGTCAGTGGACTGCCGGGAAATCAATTAGCCAAACGACACCAGACCACGAGATCTGCCGACAGTGATCCACCAGCCTCGCTTTCTGGGGTTTTGTGCTGGGATATTTGACTAGAATAAAAAAAATTGCAATTTTTACACCCTTATTGTTACCTCTATTATTACTCATTTCCTCTAAGCCCTAACTGCCACTCAATAATGGTCATTGAACATCAATGATTTGTGCTGTCTCAATAAGTTACGATAGAACTGGACAGCCATGTTACATTTTAAGCTCCTTCCTTCCCCGTTGCTTCATTCATGAATCTCTTAGTGGCTCTTCTCTGACTTTGTGGCCTTCTTTGTTCCCGTTCCCTTACACAAAGCAACTACAGCATCACATTTGCACTAAAAGCAGGTAAGATGATAGCAAAACCCTGGTGACATTGCAGCCCTTCACAACGTAACTGACATCTATCATCCTCGTATGCGCCCCCTGTCCTGTCGGGTCAACCTATTCCAGTGGGACACTCTCAATGCTCTGCACGTCTGGACACGGGAACATCACACCGAGTGGAACATACAGTATATAGCTCTGCGACGTGCAACATGAGAATCCCCCTAGAGCACAGCGCTCAAGCTGTTCCCAGACCTCCCGCTGTGATTCAATCCCCCACCGTCTCAGGGGAGCGGAAGGCAACGGACTCACTTAAGACTATTGGACAGAGACGGTGAGGGGCAAGGGCATCAACCTCAGGCCTTGGTGGAAACGGCAAGGCATGGCAATAGATAGATAATTTATTGATCCCTAGGGGAAATTCAAGGTCACAGTAGCATACAGACATACACACACACATTCACTAACAGCAGAAAAAGTCATTAAAAGTATATAATATAAAAAAAACACAACTAAGCAATAAGGACTGTAGAAGATAAAGAATATACTAAATATACTAAAATACAAATTATACTAAATAAAACTTAATCTAAATCAATTCTAAAAAACAGTATCCACATAGTGGGTGATTAATCAATCAGGTGTGCTGACACACACACACCACAAACACACATACACAAACACACAACCACACAACACACACACAGACACACACACCACACACACACACACACACACACACACACACACACACACACACACCACACACATACACACACACACACACACCTCACACACACACACACACACGCGCACACACACACACAGGTTAACAGGATAAGGTGTATGGGATGGGGTAGAGATCACGGCGCTGTGATCGCAACGCAGATGCGGTAGCTGCAGGAGTCACAAGGTTTAAGGCGCAGGGTCTGGAGATGACTGGCGAGTGCTCCGCTCTTTATCGCCTCTCTGGCGAGATTTACAGTACCGACTGTAGAGAGAGAGAGAGAGATAAAAAGGCCGATGGTGGGCGTTGTATGATGTGAGGCACTCTGCGGTGCATTACGATTCAGTAGTAATGGAACAGAGGGAGGCCATGGTTACTCACAAAAAAAAGGGCCATCGCAAATTTACAGCACTGGGCAGCCAGGCATCTGTTTGGATGTGGAGAATGTGTGTGCCCCTGCTGTATGCGGACAGAACGGATCAATCAAGCACGGGCCTCCACGACATTGACGGAGGGCCTTTTCCCCACAGGGAGCCCACAGGACAATATCTCACTACAATCGCTTTGATATTAGAGGGGCCTCTTTTTTTCCTCCCAAAGAGCCACTGCAGGCTTTCTCTTGTGCACTTCGCCTGCCCCCGGATATTGGGACGTGGTGGTGAGAGACTTGGGAGAGATATATGAGGGGACCTCGCCGTGCCTGTGTGGGAGATAGGCAGATTACAGTGGAAATCTGTCCCACAGGAATGAACTCTTAATTAAGATTGATCCGATCCCCAGCAGGCAGCAGTGCACCCTGGGAATGGACGGACCATAAATTTCCTCCCTCCCTCCTTCTCTCCATCCCTCCCTCCCTCCTTTTCTTCTACCTCTTCTTCCCATGTGTTCCGTCAGCATGTGTTCCTGCTGGAGCAATCTCCTTTTCCCTGCTGGGGTGCTCCAGGCGCTATCCCAGCGTACCCCTCTGAAGCCATAGTGAGACACATCCTGTTGCAGACGCAGAAACGCGCTAACCCCCCGCGACGAAGAGCTACAGTTGAATAACAAAAAACATGCTGCTCGCTTCCGAAAGTCCCTGCGTTGTTCACTGCACGTCGAGCGCCACTAACATATGCTTGTGGAGAGTACACGCATGGTAGAAAAAGAAAATGTTCAGCCCTCTAATTTGCCACCTGTTTTGATTCATCCCAGGAAATCAGGGAAATGTTAAAAGTCACTGAAAAATACATCAGTAAAAAAAAACATAATAGTGCACTTCCTCAGTCAAGAAAAGTAAATGTGTCACAAATCCATCTACAGCCTTTTAAGAGAGCCCCACAGCAGTGCTTAAATTGTGTGTAAAGGGCGAACCACACACTGATGTGTGACTCGAGGTGTAGGCAGTCACCAGTCACGAACTGTCACTTCCTCCGATGACAGCAGTGCCCTTTCAGTCGGGCTTGTTCGACCGCCTCTCACAGTCATAGCTGAGCTTCTTTGTTAGGCTCCTGTGGTGTCGCTAGTCGCTGGGTAGAAGAGTGGGTCAGTACTACTCTCAGTACCACTGTGGCTCCCTGGCTGAATTCCTGACAGATGCAGGAAGTGGGTATCCCCCGTGTGTCGGATATTGATCTGATTGTTGGTATCAATCAAAGCACATGTCAATCAAAAGACAAAAAAAGACAATTGTTGTGATATGTAACCTGTTGACAGACACCTATAATGTTACACTCTTAAAACAAATGTGTTGTCCCTATCTGGACACAGAGATGTGTTAAAAAAACAATGCAAGTTGTGTTGTTTTCAACACAAGTTGTGCTATTTTCAATACACGTGTAATAAATAAAAAAAAAAGGAAACAAACAAACTCTGTTGTCCCTGTCTGGACACAGAGATGTGTTAAAAACAACGCAAGTTGTGTTGTTTTCAACACATTTGTTTTACGAGTGTATGAGTGCTGTTTATGAGTGCTGTTAGGTGCTGTATAGACTTGGAGGAGAAAAAAATACCTGTGAGGACTAAAATAAGTTAGGACCAATAACCATCATTCTTGAAATGTTGTTACTTTTCCTACTAAGGCCAGAGACAGTATTGTGTCCCTTCATAAAGTTAAGGGTCAGTAAAATCGAATGCAGCGTCATAACAAATTTCACAGTGGTCCACAGCCATTTACAACTCACCGCACTTGAAAGAGAAAGGTAAACGTGGGAGTTTGCTTCATTTTGCTTGGAAGCTTGTCTATAATACAGAAGCCATATTTCAGCTGACTCGAGATGCCATGCTGTGGCATGAAAGCAGCAAATGTACTGTAAATGTGCCTGTATTGTTCCAGAGAAGTAGCAGTCAGCTCTCCAGGGGACTGAGAGAGCAATGACTCATCATGTTCTGACCCGTCCCCGAGCCAAACACAAGAGCTGAGGAGCTGCGCCATGTTACCTCCTCCTCCTCCTCCTCTCCTCCCTCGCTCCTCGCTCCTCGTCCTTCGTGCTGCCTTGCTACTACACATACACACACACACACACACACACACATATATACACACACACACACACACACACATATATACACACACACACACACACACAGAGACACACACACATATACCACAGAGGGGCCTGGATGCTCTCTTTAAAGCTTCATCAGAGATTGGCTCGTCTCTTGTATTCGTCTCTGCACATTAGTGGGAGTCAGCTGGGTGTGCTTAGTGCCAAGCTCTCTGCAGCCACAGACAGCACAACACATCACATACAATATGGATCACAAAGCCAGGAGAAGAGCAGCATCAACATTACCAACACGCCAAAGGAAATAATAGGGATCATTATGTTGACATACGCATAGATTTAAGGTGATTTAATAATGATTTTTTAAAATAGGGATTAAATAATAAAATGTAGTTGAGTACTGTAGGCTATCTAAAACATGTTAGTTAGGTCATAGGCCTACAATGAATTTAAAAAGAAATGTCAATCATCAAACATATGCTTGTGATTTTTTAGTGTGATTGAGTTCACTTTCATATGTAAATGTATTTACCATGGAAGACACTTGAAAGGTGAAAGCTCTAATGAAACGTTTCATGCCGGGGCAATTGAAAGGTGAAAACAATCATCACACGTTTCATGTTTTCAAAGGATGCGGTTCGAATTCAGCATTCAATCACGACACGAGCATTACACATGCAGTTTATTTTCTCTAACCGAATACAAGGACACTGGCTTGTTTTGTTGTCGTTTGTTTTTTTTTGTCGGTCAGGGACGTCTGTGCTTTGACAGTAGTGTAGCGTGTGTGCTGTGTGCTTGCTCCCTCAGGGAGGGTCATGCCTGCTGTGGAGGAGCTATAGGCGTCCGTCATGTTCCACCGCGTAGAGTCGCGTTAGGACAGTGAGTGCGCGGGCCGGGCAGCGCTCTCGGACACATTGCACAGCGACTCATGCGTCCACTGCCCACACTCATGGAGCTCCAGGCACAACCTTTAGACGCTGTCAAACTGACAGTGTGATCTCCCCAACAAAGGGAGCAGTTGGGAATACAGGCCTGATACGGCTGGACATTTCCTTCACCAGCAGCACAGTGAAACTGACCCTAACCCGCTGACGTCTCCACAGCCCTGGACATGTGCAGCATCTCTTGGGTCTTTATGTAGACTTATACTTTTAGCTTGGCTGAGCAGCTCACCCATATAAATCAAAGCAGAGTAGAGTAGTAATTAGCCTCTATTACAGATTTAGTAGAAATAGATGTTAAGTGACCTAAGTGATTATGGTATATATCGGTTGATGAGCCATTTCTGCCTGTGTACCACAATTGAGGTAGATTCTGTTTTAAATTTGACTGCGAAGGTGTATAAAGGAAGACAAAAACAAGCTCAATAGCCTGTATTTGTGAACAGTTTTTACAGCTGTTGCCACAGCAACCGTGGAAAAAAACAAGTCGAAATCAACGACCCACGACTGACTAGTTTAGCCTTAGTGTGTTCCTCTCTAATTGCTGATAATTGTGGTATTGTTAAGCCACAAGTGGTGCTGATGAGGTCTTTGTCATGCTGTCACAGAGATGTGGAGCTACCATAGAGCCGACACAGCCTACTGCAATAAACCCATATCATTTAGACATACACAGGAAAAAAATATATTTACAAGGTACTCTCATCCTTCTCTCATTTGCTTCACATTAAAATCAGTTACAGAGACATTTCTGTAACACTTTACGGTAAGGGTACATCAATTATCATGAATTCATGCATGAATTAATGATTTATACAATTCTTCATTCCTTAATATCTCATGAACCAGGGCCTCTGTCTCTATCTAGCTCTTACTTAGGGCTTTCACACTTCAGGGTACCACTGGACACACAGGCCCATTACAACACTAGTTTCTATGCCCTCTACCTAGCCACTTGCACTCTGTTTGCCCATTCACATTAAAAATCCTCCAACACCAAATGAACACTGATGACCTCTTGTTGAAGGTGTGCATCAATGCGGCGATATCATGGAAGACACTTAATACAAATGTGATTTTCGTGTGAGCACGCCTGTAAACAATACCACATCACATCCTGTTTTCGCTAGGGAGAGGGACGTTTGTCCTAACCAGCGGGAAGTGGGTAAGGACCAGTTTCGGAAAGGGACAAACATTTGTACACGTCCACGCGCGCACACACACACACACACACACACAGTGAGAGGGAGAGAGACTTTTTCAACTTGGACAAAGGCCAGTCTCTCAGAATAGGCTCTCAGGGCTTTCACACTTTGGGGTACCACTAGACACAAACATTCATACACCTGCACACACACACACATACAGACACACACTTTAGAGTACCACTGCACATATACGCACAAACACAGTGAGAGGGAGAAAGACTCCTGGCAAAGGTTTCCATCACACCATCTTAAAACAGAATGACAGCTTGAGACTGATTTACAATGCCACAAAACAGCATGTGCCTCACGGGCCCCCAAGGAGCCTATGCCCTCCTATGCTTAACACAGCTGACCCCCTTAATTAATTGAACTCTCTTTTGGAAGGTACTATTTCACATTGTGGCGCAATATTGATGCCAATGACATAGTGACCATAAAATGCTTCATTCCTGTGGAGGCTCGATATTTTTTTGTACGCCTATCTTGTTTGACGGGTGGCGTGGAATATATGAGCTTTTCAGATCAGAAGGGGGCTGAGATACGGCCGTGAAACTTCGGTTTGGCTGACTGTAGCTGTTTTGCGTTGCAGTGTCATAAATAGGTTGCTTGGCGCTTTGCTTTCTTCTGTCTTTACACTTTTCAGAGGATTTCATGCAGCGCATGGTGAATCCAGACCAACAATGATGATGACGGGCAGCAACAGCTGCACTTCTTGTCTCATCCATGCTAGAGTTTTTTTTTCCTCTTCTTTATATATACGCAACATTACATCACATTATGTCGATAATTAATTTGCTTACCGTGTGTAAACCACTGTCAGCTGTGGCAGGCCTGTATTCACTTTTCAGTTCTAGCGTTTCCCCCCACAACAAACACTCGATTGCGTGGAAATAAATACTTTTCGGGTGCGTTGTGATTTTTTTTTTGGACGCGGGGGGTGTTTTTTTGGAGCGTGCCACTTCGGCTCAGTGCCTCGTCAGTAGTAACCTAGTTTGAGTCCGAAGAAAAAACTCACACATCAGCCGACCGCCAGCTGCACCCAGCACACACTCTCTCTGTCAAACTGTCCCTCTGTGTACCCTCTTTCCCTCTCTCTCTGTCTTTTGGCTCAATAGTGTTAGCCTGTGTGTGAGTGGTTATCCACGCTAGAGCTACGGAAGCCTTCATAATGTCTGAAATTGGCAACAGCATAGCTTAGAGTGTCACACAGCCTCCGTTGAGATCATCATGACTGACCGACTGATTGAGAGGACAGTGCTTTGCCCCCACTGTGAGCCCTCACAGGGGAGAGACAGCTCTGATTTAGCAGGCAGGGGGTCTTCAGACACTTCAAGTAACCAGCCCTATCCGAACTAAATTAGAAGCCATCTCGTGCGCTCAATATCTCGCATGTGCGAGATATTTTGAATTCTGTTCAGGCTTGCTTGTGTGGTTAGGACACATATTCGTGGGTGAGAAAAGCGGAGAAATGCAGGCTGACATTTTGTTTGTCTGCCTCTGCTAGCGGAAGGGAAAGCGTGCTGCACATTTCAAGGTCCGCTGCGCGCGGCGAGCTGGGTAGCGGCGCTATATCAATGTTATTGCAATGTCTGGTGGGGTTTGTGTGCCGTGCCACCGCATCTGTGGCCTCAGCCAGCAGCCCCCAAAACCCCTGGCAGTCCCAGCCAGTGCCTCTCTCACACCCGACCGGAAATGACGCTAGTAGGAAACATGCACGTTTTAACAATGTTAACATCACTCCTATGTTCATATGTAAATGTTTTCCTCATGGAAGGCAACTCCTTGGGGATTACTTCTTTGTTCCCCAGGTCCTAAGCATACATTTACCAGGTTTATAAGGAATAAGTATAATGGGAACATGAAAAAAGGGTCCTATGTTCCCCAGTTCTACTCTCCCCCTACAGTCCTACATTCCTAAGATCCGATGCTATTTTTGAGACTCTCACACCTGACTGGAAATGACACTGGTGGGAAACAAACTGTTTCAAACAGGGGACAGAGGCAAAATGAGATGAGGTGTCGAGACATATTGCTGTAATCCAGAAGCATCGTACAACCCCCGCCCGAGTTGGAAAGTGTGAAATCTCCCAGCTGTCTCACCGAGACACGCCCCTTTTTTGGTCATCATATCAACTGTCCCACTTGGGGCTCCTGAGAGTACATGAGGAGAACGAGGAGAACTGTAAGACTCGACAAAGAAAGATGGCTGCCCATAATTGATGGTAGTTGAGATGTATTTTCTTTGTATTTGTACTACATTGGTCGTTTTAATGTTGATTTTAAATGTTGTCATTTTTTTTTTGTTACACACTTGATTACATTGCTGCTTTAATCCCGTCACCAAAATGCATTGCACGGTCTTGCTGTGTGTGCAATACAATGTAAAGTTTTGTTTTCGAGCTGGCTAAAGAGCCTAATGTAGCTAACAATAACAATCACTAGCCTGCTACTGTCCCTGTAATGTATCCGGATTACAACATAACTACGGAATAATCAAAATGGACTTTTTCACGCTCGCTGAGGCTACCCTAGGAGTTTTATTAGTCCAATGGCCCTTCGAGTCCTATTGCTTCTGGAAGCATCCATTCACTGCCTGTTGAAGAGAAAACCAATGACCAAGACGGGATTGTGGAAATAGGACCTAAGTGTAATGGGAAAAACAATAGTGATGAAGCATTCATTACTGAAGGTAACATGAAATAGGCCCTGGACTAATTGAGACAAGCAATCTCTCACAACAATATTAGTGCAAGTAGTCACTGTCAAATTAGCCGGCAGACATGATATTGTAATGGCCTTATTAAAGGAGGGTAATCTAATCACACCCCCTCCACCATTTGCAAATGAATGGTTTTAAAAATGTCATGTTGCTTCAGCCTGTATGAAATCGGAAATCCCCTCTGAATCAGGATTTCAGAAGGAAGGTTAATGAAAGTTGTTTGATAAGTCACACACGCGTTTTATTGCAACAAATGTTTCAGATCACTAAAGCTTCTCCTTAAAAATCTTTGTAACATCTTGGTGCCACAGATGCTACCATAACAACAAAATGCTAGCCTAGTAGCCTCCCCCAAGATATAGGTCTACACATTATTATGCATGACACAAGCTATTGCTAAGAGGAGAGATTTAGGAGGTTTAGGAGTTTCCCTTTTGAAGGAACTATGAAGTGGAGAGAAGGTGTTCCAAAAGCACTCCAGCTGAGCAGCCAAGATAAATCTTTCATGAAATGGGGCAGTTTGAGTTGGTAACAGCAGGAAAAAACTAGGATCTCACCTCAGCATCATATCCCAAAGGAACATTTATGGGTGTAGTAGAATAAGCAACCCAAGCAGAGGCGACATATGGGACACAGTGATTTTTAAGCAAAACACAACAGGTATTTCTTCAGTCTCTTTAGGTAACTAAAATAAAGAGCTGTCTATTTTAGTATTGACATTCTTACATAGTTGTACAATGTATGTACAATGTACATTCTAACATAGTAATTTGTTTATGTAATATAATTCAGTAAGAATGTGTGGTAATGAACTCGGCTGCAGGCTAGGATAAGTGTGTGGATTAAGTGCACAGACAAGTATACTAACAGGAGAGAACACACTCGAACTGCATCAACATTTCACTTAGCTCCAAGAGAGGCATTACTGCTATCTCATCATTTAATCCTCTTAATACACCTTCAGTCATGCTTCACTGGCTTAATTTTTCACTGGAATGGAAAAAAAGGTTAAATTAAATGTTGTTATTTTTTTTTTTACTTATTCCTCTCCTCCAGTCTAGATAGGTTGGAAGCTATAATGGACTGGGCTTCCATGGCTATGATGGGGAAATTGCTCTTTGAAATGAATTTCAGATTGATATGTCGTTTTCATGTCTACGTTCAATCAAATTCCGATGCGCTCCTCCACGCATTCCAGAGAGCGGGAGAGGGTTGACAAGGCAGACATTTGACAGCGTTTGATACACCGGTGTAATGAAATGTGCCTCCGTCCACAGCACATACAGGAGATGAAACACCACGGCAAATAAACCACTCAGAAACACACAGACATCATCGCATGGGTGGGTCTGAAGCTCACACACACACACACACACACACATAACACAGCTCAGTTATAGTGTAGAAAAATAAAGCATGGGATCTATCAGTGAAGGAAATAAATAAACTATCCTGTTGAGCATATAGGTTCTTCCCCATATTTCTGCTCTTCCCATCATATTTCTGTCAATAGAATATGTAGGGGCCTTGTGGTTGCCTTGAGAGCACAAAGGTCAAAAGATGTATATTGCAGTGCTGTGGTAGATTTCTGTGAAAGTTTGACTCCAGGGCACCGTTATTTGGATCAAATAAATCCCAATCCTTCCAAAAAGTTCTGAACAGCACATACTGAAAGTTTGATCCAAATTGGATTACGTGATCAGAATCCTTTGTCCTCTTTCGACCAAACCAATTTTCAAAAAGTGATCCAATCCAACAGTGTACATCCCATCTGATCACTTTTGAACAACCTACCCCAGAGGTGATTGAGAAACGTCTGTGTGAGTACATCGGCTGAAGTATCCCACTGGTGAGAGGATATGACCTGAAAGTCCATCTCAGGCAATTTTAGGTTTGTAGGAGACACTAGACATCATGCAGTGGGACACTACATTGCTTCTAAAGGTCAGGCTCGAAGCATGATATCGAGCATCGATTACGTTTATTCATCGAGCTTGATCACATACATCTTCAAACAGACAACTCTGTGGATAGATTATAGATGCCTGTGGTGATGTGTTACTTGGATGGTTTTCCACTCGCCCCCTTTTTTTTCCGAATACTCTCCAATCTCTCCCCCACCTCCCCCTTCGCTCCCAGATTGCCCTTTCCATCCACACCGAGGCCTTCTCCCCCAGTTCACTCCTCTCCACCGCATGCGCTGCTCCTGTCAGGAGGCGCGCTAATCCTCAAAGAGCCCCGCGTCAGCCAGACGCCCTTTGAAGCTCTTCTGTGGATTCGTCTGGAGCCGAGGGCACTAAGCAGCTTCCAGGGCTCCCCCAGCACCGTGGCTGCTGCCCCTGCTAGCACCCCCTGCTGCCTGGCTCCCTCACAGAGGGCTGGGGCTTTAAACAACACCTGGGCTGGAGGTGGTGGGAGAGCAGCCACACCACACACAGGGTAGCGGCTAAGGGCGTTGGGGTGGAGGGTTGGGGGTGGGATAAAAAGGGTGGTGCTGATGGTGGAGGAGTTCAGACGTGTGCAAGAATGTATAAGTATATATACTTTTTTGATCCCGTGAGGGAAATTTGGTCTCTGCATTTAACCCAATCGGTGAATTAGTGAAACACAAACAGCACACAGTGAACACACAGTGAGGTGAAGCACACACTAACCCCGGCGCAGTGAGCTGCCTGCTACAACGGCGGCGCTCGGGGAGCAGTGAGGGGTTAGGTGCCTTGCTCAAGGGCACTTCAGCTGCGGCCCACTGGTTGGGGCTTGAACCGGCAACTCTCCGGTTACAAGTCCAGAGTGCTAACCAGTGGGCCACGGCTGCCCTATAAATGTTGGGGAGGCCGGCGACCCGGGTTCGATTCCCGCCCCGTGGTCCTTTCCGGATCCCACCCCGACTCTCTCTCCCACTCACTTCCTTTCACTCTCCACTATCCTGTCACATTAAAGGCATAAAAGGCCAAAAATATATACTTAAAAAAAAAAAGAATGTTGGCGAGAACACAGAGCGGAGAACCGGGAGGTAAGGTCTAGACGAGAGCTGTGAAGGGTGGAGTAGGGAAGGATGGGGTAGGGTAGGATGGTGTCGTCATGGTGGTGATGGAGGAGGAGCATAGCTGTGAGCAAGAATACAGAACAGAGAATGAGGAGGTAACGTCAGAGCCCGTCTACGGAGAGCCTCCCCACTCTCTATTAATCCCATACAAACCGAATTTGGCTGCAGTTCACCAGAGTTCACCTAGATGGCGATGGCGCGGCGAGTCCAAAAAATACATGGGGTCCCTATGGAGCTACATGGCTACATTTATTGTTTTCACCTATTTAACAACTGAAACCCTCAGATTTTATTTTATTTTTCTCAAAATGGATATTGATTATCAATCAGGTTCTCTGAAGGTTCTCCCCTTATTAGACAATCTCTGGTAACGTCTAGATGAGAGCCGTAAAGGGTGGAGTAGGGTAGGATGGATGGTGGAGCCTAGCGATAGCTGTACTGTATACAGGAAGAGAGAGGAGAATACAGAATGTCTAGATGATAGTTGTGAAGAACATTTATTGAATGAGCTGGTTGGATTGAACAAAATAGATTAGACAGCGCTTGCGTCTTTCTCCGTTTCTCTTGCATCATATTGTTTGTGTGCCTGTGACACAAGGAATATGAAGAGACACACCTGGACGCTTGAAAACTGATATACTTGTGTGTGTCGTCTTGGAGGAAAACCATTTTACTATGAAACCATAACATGGCTAAACGTGTTTTGCGGTTTGGCTCTTTCAATTCAACACAATTGCATTTATTGACTCACCTGAATCAATTATTTTCTTTAAACCCCTTGCCCTCGCTGAAAATAAATTCTTATTGAAATAACCCTCTCTCAGTTCAACTCTGTGTCATGCCTCCTTGATGGCATTTCTATGGATAACCTCCCTCCACACACCGTATTTTGTCAATAAACCTATGTGTCGAGAGCTTCCCTGACAAGACCAGGCCACCTCCGGAAAAGTGCTGGAATATTACTTATCAGGCTTAATAAACTTACACTCTTTGAATTCTCAGCAGAGGAGCTTTTAAAAGTCCAAACAGAAGGAAGGCAATTATGCCGTCAGCATTGCTTAAGAGTAACCAGGCAACAAAGGACCTTTTATCTGACATTTAGATGAATTCTATTTGCGAGAGAGACAGCAAGACACAGAGAGAGTGAAAGAGAGATCCTTCAACATTGGCAGTCAGAAGCCTGGAACTTCTGATGGTGCAAACCAGTTAACTCATTGAGTGCCTTCCCATGCGTTGAGTGCCAAAAAAAAGTAATACTACGTTTTTTAGCTTTTTTTTTTTTAATTCTGAGAAACTAGACACTCCTAACACACCTTATATGTGATTTTGGGAACTCTGTGATGAATGGAAATAAAATATATATGGCCGAAAACTCATGAAAACGAAAACTGGACATTTTATCTGGACATTTTATCATAACTTTCGGTTGCCGCTTTGGGTCGAATCAGTGACGCATGCATCAGGTCAAAACCAGGCCATTTTAGGTGGGTCTATCACTAGGTGGCAGTCTCGCCAGGTCTCTCTGATCACTTCCTGGAAAGTTTACACAAGTAAGTAACAGGCAACACTTCATATTTCATGAAAGACGTTATATCTCCATTTCTGAAAAATAGGATTTTGATGAAAACAGCCCACTGTTTAGCTTAGGATTTCTCAGGAACAGAGGCGTTAGAAATACGGGTTTGCACCCACCGAGAGCTTAAAGTCTCACCTTTCGAGCCATTGTATGTGTTCATATCTATAACACAGAATATGCTGTGGCTGTACAAAATCATCAACAATGGTCTAGATTGCTGGCACTCTAGGACAAAGCTCCCAAAAACAGCTTGGCATTCAATGAGTTAATGAATTAAAGGCAAACAAACCGAAGAGACGGTCTCTCTGTGAAGCCTTTCAACTAAGAGTGCATAATAACAAGGCAAACTAAAAACATGATTACCCAGAGAACATGAGTGAACAGATATATGTGTCTGACATTGCATCACTACTGCAGAAAAAATTGACCAATGCAGCATTCACACTCACTCTGGCCATCCATCTTTCATTAACGAAGCACATTATACCATAATCAGGATTTGGACTCAATCCAGTGCCAATAGTTTTCTAAAATACTGTTGGCAGGACTGATGCTGAGAAAACCAGCTGTGCCTTCGGTTGAATTCAAGTTCATGGCCGTGAAAGTTTGGGAATGATTTTTTAAGAGCCGGGCAAGTTATTAGGCTTCTTAGTCAGGATCATGGCAGCTGAGCTTATAGGATGGTAAAATTTACTGAGAGCTGATGTGATCCAAAAATGTCCAATCCAGGAGAGGACAACATTGAGTAAGAAGCTCTCGGTGAGAAAGAGAGAGAGAGATTGAGAGTACATCAGCAGAAATAGAGGAAGAGCAAAGAAGAGTGTGCATGTGTAAGAGAAAGAGTGGAAGAGAGAGATAGAGAGAGGGAGATACCATGCATATTTTATTATTATTGATCTGAGGCTACCTTTAGGTCAGGAGTTGTCCCTGAAAGTCTCGCATATCACTCAATCCTCTCAGCATGCTAACGAAGTGAAGACCCAGGTTGCACCCAGAGCCAATTACGATGAGGAGAACACGGCGTTTATTGTGGGAGGAAGTGGAGCCCTGCTTGACCATTAAGACCCCCCAACCACCTCCAAAACAAACATATTGATTGGAGGACTGGAGGTTTCTTATTCCATTATCGCATCTAAGCTCCCAGTAATTTGCAATTGACTCGCACCATGGCTGAGATATTTGTGCCTCCGCGGACTATTGTTGTGTTGGGCCATCTCTCTCTCTCTCTCTCTCTCTCTCTCTCTCTCTCTCTCTCTCTCTCTCTCTCTCTCTCTCTCTCTCTCTCTCTCTGTCTCACACACACACACACACACACACACAACACACACACACTCCTCTGTTGATCTGTCTCATAAACCCATGCAATCTACAGGTTCCACTTATTATGCTGTGCCGGCCGTTCACCTGAGTTGCTCTGAACAAATAAAAGCACTCCAGGTTGCAAAAGGCAATTTCAGATTCTCAGCTGATAAACAAAGATAATTTCTACAACCCCAATTCATACGGCATGGCAGTGGATGCACGGCTGGGCATGTGTGAGTTTTTGTGTATTTCCATGTATGTGTGTGTAATATGTGTGCGTGTGTATGTGTGTGTGTCTGCGCGCATGTGTGTGTGTGTGTGTGTATGTATCCGTGAGTGTGTGTCTGAGCCTGCGTGTGTATATAAATAGCTTTTCATCAGTGCACACCCCATCCGTCCAAACTGTGCATGCATGCTGATAACCCCAACGAGAGGTGTGCACCCACACATAAGCCCATTAATCAACCTCATCCCGGCAAGGAAGCTGTGGCGGAAAAATGAAATAAAAGCCCTGTCGGCCTCAATATTTGTCATTTTTGCCGTTAAAGCTCACTCTCGAGTGGGGCAGGTGGCTCTCTCTGTGCCTGTGATAAGGAGGTGACGATCCCCCCCCCCCTCAGAGGGAGGAAGACTCTATGCCCCAGCAATCTCACACCTACCCCCTGCCGCCTCCCCTGCCGCATGCACACACACACACACACAAACACACACACACACACACATTTCAAGGGCCACTTCAGTTTGAAACAGACTAATTCCTCTTTAGATTCCGCCCTGTTCCAACTTGCGTCAAAGAGGAGGAAGAATAATGGTGTTTGGAACATATATAACTACGTATTTATGATTTTTCTCCCCCCTTTGACGAGCTCTTGCGAAGGGGCATAAATCCCATATGAATGGCCTGGGTGCTTGACAGTGGTGCAAGTCTTTAAATCAGTTAGACACGGTTGAAGTGGGATGGACACTTCATACCTCCAACCATCCACACCCCCACCCCACCCCCCGAGCCTTCACTTTGACAGCTGAGGAGTTGTATCATTTGATGGAGGGAGAAGGTGAGGGCAGCGAGGAGAATGGCGGACCCTGACCGCCCGGCGGTGCCTTTCGTGGTGGGATGGCTCAGTGAAGCCATTTGAAAGGCCAGCGGACTGCCTGCGCACATTTGAATAATAATTACGCGTCGGCTTGGAGCCAGGCGGACCCCGTCCAGGGAACAGGCACGGCAGGGCCCTGCAGGTAATACGACCTGCGAGAGTTTTCTGAAGCCTAGTTATGCTTTCAGTGGGCATTAGGACTCAAGGCTGTAAGCGCAGCGGAGCATCGCTGACATGTGGAACAACGAGCCCTCCTCTCCTCTTGTCCTCTCTTCCTGAACCCATTGTCATTCCAATGCTTAAGCAGATAACAGTGATTTGCATAAATCTTTCTGAGTTGTGGTTAAAACAAACGCATTCAGGATGTCCCCCCCCCCCCAGAGGAAATTAGGAAGCCACAGAGGCAGATCAGGAGGTGGACAAGAGAAGAATAAGAAGAGGGAAATGAGAAAAACAAAAATGATGTGGAACGAGGACAAAGAAAAAAATCATAAGATTCATCTCTCCTCTCACTCCCTTTCTCTCTGTGATACAGTACATAGCATCCCACTGAGTGGAACTCTGCCGCATAATAACTTCTTGCACGTACGTACGCATGCTGAAGCAGGGCATGGGGTGGCATGCTGTGGGCATCATTACTCCCCCTGTATGTGAGCTCTGAAGTAAGTTCATGAAGGTGGCTTAGACCTCCCCCTTCATCAATAACATGTCAGTCAGGATGAAGCTGAGAGGCACTAGATAATGTGCCCCCCTGTATATTTCCTGATAGAGCCTCCACTTAACGGCAGCAGTGCATGTCTTTGTTCTCGCTCCCCCTCTCTGCCTGTCTATGAGAGCTGGTAAAAAAAAAACGTAATAGATGTTATTAAATATGCATCGCAAGAGAGCGAGACATGGAGAGAGCATGGGTGGGGGTGGAGGTGCTGTTGGTGGGGTATGTGATTAGTTGGCTTTGGTGGAGGCTCTCTTTAAAGCCTTTTTACTGTGTCCTCGTCGCTCTTCACCATCGTCGATGCAGCTGTGTACACTGGGAATGTTTTTCGCCCGGCTCTCCTTTGATTTCGAGCGTTTGATGCATTCGCAGGTAAAAGACGCCCACTAATTGACGTTAATCCCCCCAATCAAGCCGCCATCTGCTCTCGACTGAGTGTGATTTCCTCTTATGCAATTGTGCTGTAAACAGGGAGAGTGGGATTCTGTGTGTGTGTGTGTGTGTGTGTGTGTGTGGGGGGGGCATAATGGGGTAAAAAAAACACAACAATGTTTTGCTGTAGTGATTAGTGCTCAGATCTATCTCTGCAGTTGTTTGTGAGAGGCCAGTGAGGTTCTAAGAAGGTTGTAAGAGACGACACCTCCCCACTCCAGTCATCCAATGGCTCCTATGGAGTGCATAAGAACAGAGGAATAAGTAGGCTTTTGAAATATAACTCTTTTTCTCCCTCTCAGTTATTCTGCCCTCTCTCTTGCCCCTTTCCCACTCTCCCTCTCTGTCTCTTCCTCTCTCTTTCTCCCTCTCCCTCTCTCCGATCTGCTCTAAATCCTTTAGCTGGTGAAGCTCTGTCAGAGATGACACAAACTGAAGGCTCCTTAATCATCCTAGTGGCCAGGGCTAAATGAGCCGGCAGGCTCTCATGACGTTCACAGACTCGCTCTCTCTCTCTCTCTTTCTCTCTCTCTCTCGCTCTCTCTCTCTTTCTCTGTCTGTCCCTCTTCTTTCTCTCTCTGCCCCCCCTCTCTCTGCATCTCTCTTTGTCCCTCTCTCTCTGGCTAGAGAACCAGAAGGAAGCAGCTGTCTTATGACCTCACCCCTGACGTCTGGCGTTTCTGGGTGGCTTCACCAAGCTGTTAATGCTCGCACTGCCACATGTGTGGCATCTGAATAGCAGTTTGACCAAGTCTCCCCACTGCCAAGTGGGCCATCTTTTACCAGAGGGCCTCCGTGATTGATTGAAGTCTCGGAGTTCAGCATGCCACAGGAACCTGGCTTGAGTCTCGGACTGTGTGGACAGAAACTTGTAGAAAGGCCTTCCATTCACTGACCGTACTGATCAGTAGAGACTAATAATAAAAGCATTACCCCAACATTAGGAGGATTATACAAATGAATGGCATTGTGACAGTACCACTGAAGTCGGCATTTACACCACAATGCATGCTAATGCATGCTAATCATATCGAGCGCTCACCACGGCTAATATACAAACACATGAGAGGGCCATAAATATGTGTGGACAAGAGTCAGAAAGGGCTTTGCCACAAGTACAAAGGGCATTCATTTGGCTGTGTATCCAGACATTTCTCTGTGAACATGACACCCATTTTTTGAATGAAATTTTTTATTCTATTCAATGCAGTGAAAGGCATACTCAGTACTACACAGGGCTTAAAGCAAAAAAACATGGCTGCGCCTGAAATCATCAGAAATGTTTGGAGTCATTAGTAATCATCTATTTTAAAATCTTAAACCTCAAGGCAAATCCCCTACCAGATTTCTTCTTAAAAAATGCAGAATCATATGTGGATGCAGGTACCCATTTCTGCCACCACAATGACTGTATATACAGCCATTGTGTTACCAGGGCTTTAAGGTCTCAGGCAATGTGCTGGAATCCAGGCTTGGTCCAGGTTTTTAGTTTACTAATAGCCTATATGTGCACCTGCTACTGCAGTTTGTTAACTATGGTTCAACTAGTGGAGCTAAGTGCTGACATCTGGAAGGCGGTGGGCTTAAATTCTCATGGGGCGTATATACTGATAAAAAAATCATATATCTTATCTGTACTCTGAGTTTATTTTGGGATGAAGCCATCTGTTGAATGAATATATGCAAATGTGTGGCTTTCTGCAGATGAGATAAATCAGTCTGTGAATTGACTGACACTGCAGCCCCCTTGTCATGTCAGAGCATTTTGTCGAAGCGAGAGATTTCCTCAACTTACCTGTGGTGGTATGATAAAAAGCAGGGAGATCAATACCTTGTCATACTCTTGAGTCAGGAATTTGAGTAGGCGGGGGGATAGTCAGGGTGAGAGTGACGTGTGTGTGTGTGTGTGTGTGTGTGTGGTATCTGTCTGTGGTATCTGTCTGTCTGTATGAGTGTGTGTGTGTGTGTGTGTGTGTGTGGTATCTGTCTGTCTGTGTGTGTGTGTGTGTGTGTGTGTCTGTCTGGGCACCCTGTGATCCCTCACATCAAAGGGGAAGGGGGCACGGGTGATGGAACTGAGGAACTGTCAGAAGAACGAAGGAGGAGATGACTCAGAAGTTCCACGGAGCAGGGCCTTTGCTGTTAAAGGTTCACATTGATCTGTTAGGATCTGTGGAACTGTATTCAGTCTTTTCATATGTGCATATGTGAGTGTGTGTGTGTGTGTGAGTGTGAGTGTGTGTGTGTGTGTGTGTGTGTGTGTGTGTGTGTGTGTGTGTGTGTGTGTGTGAGTTGTGGTATGGGAGTTGCACCATAGCTTACATGAATGCTACTTTGTGGTGTGGTGGTTTCCAGACTCCACGTCCAGATCAGAAGCGAAGCGCAGATCCACATTTTGAGTGTGTTTGTGTGTGTGCACGCGCATCCATCATGGCGTCCATGCTGAGTTGGGAGTAGTGAGAGTTCCTCTAAACTACCCTAAATCCAGCCCGCACACCCGTTGTAATTGCCACCGTTAATGCAAACAGATGCATAATGCTTTGGAAAACGATCTTGACAATGTGTCTACTGTCGACCATCAAAACAGCGCACAGACAAAATGTGTGTGTGTGTGTGTAAGTGTGTGTGTGTGTCTGTGTGTGTGTGTGTCTGTGTGTGTGTGTGCTTTCCTGCATGCATGTGCCTGAGTGTGTATGTGCGTGTGTGTGTGTGTGTGTGTGTGTGTGAGAGAGAAAGTGTTTGTATGTGTATCTGTGTTTGAGGACATCCTTGATATGAAATGTCCCCAGTGTGACTTCTGAGAGTACTAGAGCAGAAAAATAAACCTTTGAGCTCCTACAGTTTAAATCTTTTCCCGGACTGTGCCAATAACATTCCCCTCAGGGACCAGGAATACATAAACACGGCCCACTTTTGGCACAGATCGTCGCCACGTCGACTCTCTGGGTAACCATAGACGCTCCAGAAGGGGAGTCGACGAAAGAATTCCCTCTGGGAGCAATTACACATCTGCACGCCGTCCCTTTGAAGTGATCTGGCGGAACAAGGCCAAGCATCCCACATCTGTCTCGAAATCAGAATGTTCAGAGAGATACAGACAGCTGCTAACACTGATGGGCACGAGGAGAGACTCCTGGCAGCTAACCCGGTGGAGTGCAGACCTCTCTAGGGCCATAATTCCCCCAAAGCAACCAGACACGTATCACTGCATACGACTGAAGGCAGCTACTTCACTCAAATTTCCCTTTTTAATGTCAGACGGCTTTGTGGAAGAGTGCCGCCGCTCTTGAATTGCTAAATCATGACAATGTCAGAAGTCCCTCATTGTAACTTGACAGCCATACATCTCCACGATGACGTGCGATTCGAAAGAAGTCTGAACTTGAGATCAGATTCCTTTATATTCTGAATGACTCCAGAAAGGGTACATTTCTGTGCATAAAGTTCCGTTTTTAACACTTTAAACCGTCTCTGCACTTTATGGTATTGTACTTTGACACTTATCTTCTTAACTTTTCCTTTGTTCATTCATTTATGTCTACATTAATATTAATATTGCACAGTCATTTAAGTCAGAGGACTAAGCATTTTACTGCATGTTATACCTTGTATAAATGTATGTGACAAATAAATATCTTGAAATTGGAATGTTGAATCATCACCTAAAGGCTGTTGGCAGAGTTGCTCTGGAACCTCTTCAGCATGTGAATAGACCAATCTGATAAATCACTGGGTAATTTATGCCCACAGAAGTTATTTTCCTGACCGCTCTGACCCAAGGGGTGACTGCAGAGCTGAAAGCTTCATTTGGCTGTATAATGAAACGTGGGCAATCTACTGGGCGTGTACCCAGGCTTATACTGTCTATAAAGAACCCATCTTTAGTAGACAGACAATTCTGTGCAAAACTCATAATGTCTTAATGGGTCAGCAAAAAAAGACAAAAGAGAGACCAAAGGTGGGTTGGGGGTGAGTGAGTGGGGGTGTGTGTGTTGTGCTCCACAGAGGGAGGCATTAGTATTTTTAAAAATGGGTTGACCGCTGAACCAAAGATGATTTTAATCCTCTTTTTCACTACACAGTTCCTTGAATGATTTCATTATACACTCAATTTAGCTTTTTCTTTGCGGCAATTTAATGCTTGACAAGTTAATTGAACACCTCAACACAATGAAATCATTTCAGCCGATTATTATCAGTGTGCATTTGTGTCATAGGCACATTGTGGAATGATAAACACTTCCGTAGCCAATTTGTGACTGAAATGTTGACATTTTACATTTCCACAAAGTGGCTGCTTTAGAAAATGCATCTTTAATGCAAACATTACAAAATGTTCCCTCTATGTATTTTAAAGTCACTCAATTGCTTGTTCCAGATGCAGAGAACTGCCACTAATAACAGACCAATCCAGAGAGAACTGGGCACTTCACATTGACTTTGATAACTGCAACCTCAAGACAGAACAGGCTGTCTAAAATAGAAGCAACCATGCCAACAGATGGCAAGGATGGCTCGGAGCTGAGATGCTGACAGGTCCCCATTTGAAGTCATGACACGCTTCTGATAATAAACAACCGATAATGAAAGCCAACACGGACCGTGACAACCTCAAGAGAAATTTGCGGGAGAAACCTACAAATTATTGATTCAGGGAGAAACTCATCTAGGCTTTCAGCGCACCTCACACATGATGTACGACAGACCAACAGGCGAGCTAGGCGGGAAGGTGTGTGCAGCTTTTTTTTTTTTAACACACCGCATATTTTCTCAGAGATGAGACTGACACAACAATGTACCACTAAAGGTGTTCCTGCTGTGGATTGAATGAACCATGCTATTCTGGGCCAGGAGCAACTGATGAAGTGAAACGATCCAATTCAACAAAGTCACCTTGTCACTGTGGGCTGTAAAGACAGCAGAACAAATCATCAAGTTCCTCGGGGGTGTAAGGGGGTAGAGGCTTTCGACTTTTCTCACAGAGACAGGGATGAAGAAGAACTCATGATAAACATATCCACCCTGTTGTCCTGTCCCGTATCTCAAGGTTATGAACCACTCTGGGACTGAATAGTGTTGAGTGTTTGTTCTAAAATAAACCAATATTTTCCTCTATACATTCATTGCAATAGGTGACCAATTGTACTCCTCCCAACTACTGTTCCTACAGTCAGACTGCATGTACATTGCCTGGTGATGTGGCTTTAAGAGAGACACTATGTAGTGGATGATGTACAAACAGCCCACAATAAACTAATTCTCATTCAACTATTTCTACTAATTCTATGTAATGCTTGATTTGAGCTAGTTCACAGCCATTTAATGGTCAATGTATGCTACTGGTTGAATCCAGTGGTACAATCTCACTGCTTTTTTTATTTTCTACAGTATGTTTTCTATCTCTTCTATCTATTTAGAAGAGCCCACACACCAACACAAATGTATGTTTTTGTTTATTTAAATCTGTGTTGCAAAACAAGTAAGTATTGATGAACTGGTTTCACCCTGATCTGAAAATACTTCATAGCCTATAGATAATTTGTTTTTGTAGCATTATGAAAGAGTCCAAAGGCCGTTCAATAAATACTTTGTAGTTGTTTCAGATCAATATTCATTGTAAGATTATTGATTTCTTTGATAAGTGCCATCCTAATGACTTAGATAATGCAAATCCAATTGATTTTAAGTGGAAAATATACCTTACCAGGTCAATTATGTACCTAGATGTAAGGCAGTACGTTTTCCCCGGCTAATGACCAGCTAAGGTTAGAGTATGATAGCCTCACTGAGTCTGCTCTCTCATGCGGTCATTGTTTTCACACCGATCATTACAATGAATGGGGAACTAATGCACTGTGCGCTCTGCTTGGCTTTAATGAAGATGACCACATTGTAAAGGCCATCAGTATCCTGCTCTACCCACCTCAAAAGTGGAGGACTTCAACCAAAAACTCCAACTGATTAAAAAAAAAAAAACAAATGTGTCCGACTAAATCTCGTCTAGTGCATGTTGATCTAGCGCTTTATGGCTTTAAGGTTTATAAATGGAAACCCCCACGACCTCCTGAGGCCCAAGCCAAAGCAGTCTTGTGATAACAACAGAGCCGGGCTGGGCTCTGGTGACAGCCCGCTGGACTCTCAGCTCAATTCGAACCGAGGAGAAGGCCAAGTGGGAGACGGAGGGGGAAAAAAAAAGAAAAGAAATGAGTTGGCGAAAACGATTTCGCCTCGAGGCTCATGGAGCGCCTCCAAAAATGTCAGCACCTCTACCTGCGCTATGTGCCATTTGCCTCCCATTTTTTTTCTCTTCCTTCCCGCAGTCTTTCTCAGCAGAGGTGGAGGTCACCAAGCCCCCTCGGGACATGGCACATGCCCACAAATGGAGAGAGCAGGCAGGATGGCAGGGGGAGAAGAGAAGAGAGGAGGAGAAGAGAGGAGGAGAGGAGCGGAGCAGAGAGGAGAGGAGAGATGGAGAGAATAGTGGGATATTGAGGGAAGGGCCGATGAGACAAGGGGGGGTGGGGGGGGGGGTCCCTGCCAAGGCTGGGGGATTGCCCCCAGGGTGCTGGCCTCATTGCAGGGCAAGGGAGGGGAGGGGTGCCAGCTGTAAAGCCCTGAACTGATAGTGCCAAGGCTGCGAACTGGCACAGTCCGCTAATGGGGTCAGAGGGTCTCTTGGGGTGGACTGTGGAGAGTGCTGATGGCCCAGCATCAGCCTGAACTGGGTTAGGCACAGGAGCTACGCCATGGCAGGCTTGATGAATTGTGGCCGCTTCCTGCTGAGATGAAAAGTCAAAGGTACCTCCCCACCATCACCCCAACCGGAGGTCACAAACCATTGGTGTAAACCATTGGACAAACCATTGGTGTAAGACACTCTCTGTGATTTGTACAATGCATGACAGTTTGTCATGCTTACAGCCATAGCTCTTGGTGTGTCAGTGTTCCTAGTGGCATGGTAGAGATGTTGCTTTGCCAGGAGATAACAGAGACTTGTGATGGTCCATCTGGCTGATCGTGTGGTTAGAGGGGACTGGGGTCACCTGCAGAGTAGTTTCGTTTCAGATTGCATTGCAAAATACCTAGGATGTGCATGGCTGATTTTCTTCAGCATTTTGATTCAATAATTGACTGAATGAAATGGTAATTCATGGTCATGTGCATCCGTTCGATCTGGACCACATAATTAAAAATCATCAAGTAATACATTCCCATCGGTCAGACACTTAGAAACTTCATCCTTGGTCAATGTGCATTCATGCTGGTCTTTCACAGCACCTCCGACATGAGATTTCCTCGTCCTCATCCACCTCCTCCACTTCTCCATCTGTGCAAGTTTGTATTCTCTCTAGCCAACCTGTGGGATCAATGGGTGCACTTGCCAGTTATCACCATAGCAACAATAACAGCAAAAACAGATTTGAGGGGTATGTCAACAGCTATGAAAGAAGGTCAGCGGTATGTTGAGCCTAAAGCCCTTGGTGGGTCGGATTTGACAAGCAGAGACCAAAGTTCATGGCTATTGCCTTGTTGCTTGCCAAAATTAAAGTGAACAATTGACATTCAGATTTAAAACTTCAAAGACAAGAAATAACAGGAACATTCGCTTGTTTGTCAATTTTTTAGCACACTTCAGATTTTATGCATAACACACCATTAACCTTGCTTTGTAGTATACCCCCTAGGTCTTCCCAAGACCACAAGAGAACCATGTCATTAGTATTACCACTGATGAATTTCTTGAAACCAACTTAGTGTTAATGATTTTGGAAGTCTGTTGAAAATGTAGAAGTTGTTGTTGTACACTCTTGGTGAACTATGACTCACAAAAAGTGAACCCCCACACGCAAACAAAAGCCTCTCTTGTAAAATCTCTAGTGGCACAATTCAACACTGCAGAAAGATAATATGAATGGATTTTTTGCGGGTACAATTAAGACCAGCATATTATCAATGAGAGGGAAGAGGTCAGAAAATGGCCATGCATGCACACATGTTTAAGCACTACAGAAAAAAACATAATCAAGACAAACAACACTAGATTTGAACAACGAACAGAAAACAAAGAAGAAGCTTATCTATTGAAGCAAAGACAAAAAGAAGAAAAGGCACAGGTGTCATTTTCTTTTTTTGTACAGAGATTCGCATTTGCTTCCAAGATTGACAGGTTCTGTCCGCGTCAAAGAGCCGTAGGGTGATATTAAGCCCAAACGCAGCATGAGATCGTTCATGGCTAAAGCTGATTTTTCAAAGCAGGCAATGCTGAACAAAGCAGGCAAATTAGCCTTTGTTGCCTGCCAACCATGTGGGTGTTGCAGAGCCTGTCTGCCAAGCACATCACCCTGGCAGGGATCTCCACAGCATCTCAGGCGTCGGCAATGCAATAAGACATGCTGATGTCAGGTAACACTCTCTGTGAAGAGTTTTGGAAATTAATAATCAGATTCAGTTTTCTCTCCCTCTACTGCCTCTCTGCATGTGTGCTTTATGAAGACGTGTGTGTGTGTGCAAGAGCAGTGTGTGTGTATGTGTGTGTGTGTGTGTGTGTGTGTGTGTGTGCAAGAGCAGTGTGTGTGTGTGTGTGTGTGTGTGTGTGTGTGTGTGTGTGTGGTTGATACCATTTTGAGCAGTTCACTGCACACACACACACACACACACACACACACACACACACACACACACAAACACAAAGCAAGCACCAGAGTAATTACCCAAGGAGCTGAATATTTGTATAGTAGATATGTAGGTCATACGGGGACCTCAACTCCTCAGCAAGGGACAGACGCTGCTTATCGTTGAAGCCGTTTAAGTTCAGGGCCTCCATGGTGCCCACTTTGACCGCTCGCCCAAGGCCGCAAACGTAATCGCGGCTCTCTGTGTCCCACGCTTCTGTACGGCGTCTCCTCTGTGACTCCTCTCGTGATAGATGGAGATGATCTCTGACTCCAAGGCAAGCGGTGCACCAGGTGATTCTCCCGTGCGGATGTGACAGCGGCGTAATGTGAAAACCTCTGAGATTAATGAGGTGACATTGGCACCTGGCTTCCTGCAATATCGGTCTTTATCTGTCTGCATTGTGAAGCTCTACTCGCGCAGCACTAGCTCTGGCTAATTAAAAAACAGGTAACACTTTATTTTAAGGTTCACATGTTAGCCACCAATACATACCTAATTAATACCTGTATTAGTGACTTGTAAGGCATGTGTTAGGCAACATTAACCATTTGTTAGGTGTGTATTCACAAATTTCTTGTTCATGACGAATTAGGCCTTTAGTATTGATATAATCTTAATAATGACCTTGTAAGCCTTGATCTCTACATACTAATTAGTAGTAAGTACCACAATAGAATATGCATAACCTACTTGTATACTGTCTGAATAAATCCCAAATAGTAGGAGAACAGTTCCCAGTTATTAAGTGCTATTTCACACAGCAACCTGGGCAGTGAAATGCAGCAATGAAGTTGAGCCATACACTTGCTTATTCTACAACTGTTCTCCTACTATTTGGGATTTATTCAGACAGTATACAAGTAGGTTATGCATATTCTATTGTGGTACTTACTACTAATTAGTATGTAGAGATCAAGGCTTACAAGGTCATTATTAAGATTATATCAATACTAAAGGCCTAATTCGTCATGAACAAGAAATTTGTGAATACACACCTAACAAATGGTTAATGTTGCCTAACACATGCCTTACAAGTCACTAATACAGGTATTAATTAGGTATGTATTGGTGGCTAACATGTGAACCTTAAAATAAAGTGTTACCAAAAAACATATAATTTATCTAGAACTACCTGTATCAACTAGTCATGGATGCCTTTCTACGGACCAATTTTGAAGTCAGAATAGAATATTGACAAATACATTAGTACAATAAAAATGAAATAGTTCTCCCTTAAAACCTCTATTCCATGTTTCATGTTTCATTATGATTGAAGCAAGGGTTTTTCACTGTGCAATATTAACACATAGATTTTGTTCCTCTCCATGAGGTGCTTTCAAGTGTTGTCTTGTTATTTCAAAGACCATGGAAAAACAATACACATTGTACAAGTATATGTACTCTAAATCCCTGCTCGCATTATCGCATTATCCAACACAACACCCCAAAAATCCCACGTAAAAAGATGCCTTACACTGTATGGCTTACGGGGGACACCCTTCAAGACGCGGACAGCGCAGACCCCCAGGGGAAAGACCACGTGTCTTGCACCGCAACTATGCTCTCCTGTAAGCAGACACGGATCCTGTGGAGTCTGGCGCTAAAAGTCTCCCCCCTCCCGGGCAATGTCTTGGAGGTATGAGTCACAGCTGTCAGGGTGTTTGAAATGAAAAAGAAGTATTTGGTTTTAAGGGGCTGTGTGTGTGTGTGTGTGTGTGTGTGTGTGTCACACCGCTCTTTCAGAGATGGATGGAGGCAAAAAGGCTTTCAAGCAGGATTTGGTCTTGCCCTTTTCTTACTATTTGGGGGTGGAGGAATTTCTCTCCCTTTCTTTAGCAAGCCTCTGTGCCATCAGTCTTCACTTATAAGAGCTTCTCCTGGCTTGTGAAATGTCCTTTTGCATTTAGCCAGCGGGGATTGAGGAGAGTGGAACTGATCTCACCTGTCAGAGGGGAGATGAATCAGAGCGGTACAACAGCAGGGGCTTTCAGGTCAACGCCAGCCTTTCTTCATCTGCCATCAGCTCTCGCCAGAAACCCGTGATCTGCTCGCCTTCAAAGCAACACTATGCAACTATTTAACCATTTTTTTAAAAAGATGTTGCCTTTTCAAAGATGCCAATGGTTTTGATATCATTTGCACATTGATGCATGCGAGAGCACCTTATAAAAATGTAAGAAAAGCTGAGAACACTGTCAGCTATATATTGCCAAAACATGTTCGTTTAAGATTTTATCAATGTTAACTAAGAAGTTGTTGGTGCTTTGTATTCAACTGATTGTGACTCAGGGACCACCATTCTAAATAAGAAGCAACCTGAGGACCCTTCTAGTGTGGATGGATTTCAACATTAGCAAAGGACAGGCTACCATGGATAGACCGTATGGACATTATAGGGGACACTATTTTAGTCCGGAAAGTCACGTTGGCATTTTGATATAATATGTATTTGCATGAATTTGATTATTCACTAACATTAATTAATACAAGGACATATAAAATAAAAAAAAAAACAGTGTGTCCCTCAGTGAAATTACTGAATGCATGGTAATGGATCCCCTGTAGTGTCTTGAAAGACCAATGATTGAAAATTCCTGGTTTAGGCCAAAGCTCCTCATTACTACAGCATTAAAGTCTAATATTCAAGGAAGCTCTCAGACTGAAGGCTTGGGCTTCATCAGCTTCACTGAGCGCGAGTGGCAAGCTATACATCAAGCTTCATTAAGGGTACTTATTATGTGTGTAGCAGTGATGACTTATGGCAATGCATTAAGCAAACTACTGACCTGAATAAGGAGCTGTTTAACATACGCATTTGCTGTCGCAGCTTTACATTCAGATTAGGTCATTAAAGTCTGCAGAGCGGCAGGACAACTTGCGAGCTGACATGTATATGTGCTAAACGATTATTTACTGAGAAAGATGGTGCATGGTTTGCTCATAGCCATGACCCTTACGAAGCAGCATCTCAAAACGATTATGATCTTTTGGGTGAAGCTGTCAGTATATGCATGCCTGAGTGTGTCGTAAACTACATGTGCTGTCATGCCATTGACATGCTGTCTGCTGTGTTCATGCTTTGCATTCCCTTAGCTCACTCCTCTGCCATCTTTGTGAAATGATTGTTTTAATATGACCTCTGGCGAATAGTGCAGCTGTATCTTTGCCTGTCACGGTAGGACTATAGACATGCAGACAATCATTACTCTGTCACAATGGAACACTGAATAGACAAACAACAAACTGACATTAAATGTTTTATTATCAAAATAGACATGTAACTTTCAACATTTTTTCTGACTCAAATTTCTGAAGACCACTGAAGCTGCTTGCAGCCCCATGGAAAATCCACTACTATCTTCTTCATCTTCACAGTACTTAACAGCATTATACAATGGATGGTATTTTTTTTTAAAAAAAGAAAGAATTTGTAAGACTAAAACAATCCCTTTGTCTTTCTTCGGTATTAATACCGAAAAATACCAGCCGCAAAGCAAACACTGTTCATTTGTGAAAAACATGGCAAAGTAGCCATTTGGCACAGTTGTATCACACACAATAATAGTGTCGGCCAATGAGTGGCCTCAGGCTGACAATATCACTGGTCCAGTTTACTTGTGATTGGTCGAGATCCAGTGGGGGCTTGCCCTTCTCTCTTCATTTTGTTGACTTGTCAGAATTTCATTTTTGAAAGCTTGAGATACTGAAAGAGAGTTTAGTCTTTCAGCGCTTGAGTCCAATTGGGTAAAAAAAAAGGAATTTATTTCCAAGTTGTTACTGCAGCCAACTGACCCTGTGAATATTGAAAAACAACATGTAAGGCTTCTGACAAGGGTATTCTTGGTATTTTAAAGCAACACCAAAGAACTTTCCCTCTGTCGCACGCACGCAATTTGTTTATCCAGCACCGGCTTTGCAAATAACAATGTCCACAGAAAAGGTAGAATATGTTGCACGATTTATGAAAGTACGATGTATTGCAACATCAGATGCAAGTCAAATTTGTAGTTTCTTATGTCTCAATCTATCGAACTACAGATCCGCTACCCGATCTGGCAAACTTACATAGTGCGGTTATAGCCGATAAAGGGCCGCAAAGCGAATGCAGAAGTGCCGTTCACCCTGTTACAAGTTGATGAACCACTGAAACGATTTTGGAAATATTATTTTAAGGTACAAAAAACTCTTTGGTGTTGCTTTAAGGGTATTCTAGTCCTTTTAAACTCACTATTCACACATTTTGAAATTAAACTTTTTAACAAGGACATTTTACAAGCTTACCTGACAACCCAAACTGGAGTTAACTCAGGAGGGCAGTTTTGTTTTTTTTCTGCATGTTGAGTTTTTGTTCATTTTGAAGGGGCTGAAATGCATGATGGGTGAGGATTGGGCCAGCCATTCCTTGCGATTTTCATTACATTTAGAAAGGAAACAAAAAGGGGTCAAAAGGTCAACAGGTCATTGACATAACTGGAACCATATCGTGTCCATGTTCACAACGGCCTTGAGGGCAAGCCCACTGGTTGGAAAAAAGTCTTCTTTTCACTTTCGGAATGGCATCCCTTTGTCTGTTGTTGGGATACTTGGGTGGCACAAAAGGGTGCAGTTCTTGAGTTTGAGTGTCTTGGAGTGTGTGTGTGTGTGTGTGTGTGTGTGTGTGTGTGTGTGTGTGTGTGTGTGTGTGTGTGTGTGTGTGTGTGTGTGTGTGTGTGTGTGTGTGTGTGTGTGTGTGTGTGTGTGTGTGTGTGTGTGTGTGTCTGTGTGTATCAGCTGGATGGATGGGTAGAGCTAGCTGTTGTTCTCGGCCGTCATGTACTTGAGTGCAGCGAAGCCGTAGCGACGAGACATGTTCTGCTGGAACTCCTCCTTGAGCGTCTTGAGGCAGACGCGGTACTGTTCATTAGAGCGGAACTTGGTGATGTCGAAACTGGGCGCATGCGGCATGTGGATCATGTAGGCGTTGGGCAGAACCACAAACTCATACTCCTGGAAAGTGAAAGAAAGAAACACAGAAAAGCTTTCATTATGATTAACCTCTCACAAGTCTGAATAACAACGCTAAACTTTCATCTTTCATTTTCATTAAACTCTCCTGGTAGCGTTTCTCAATCAAGGTCGATATCAGGAGAACTAGCAGTTTGTTCCCTTGAGCAATCATAAGCCTATTTGCAATTTTATCACAAAATCAAAGACTTTTTGTGCTTGTACTCCAGGGATATACATACACTTAGTGTGCTAGGTACGTGTTCCCTTTGAAGATAAATTGCATCTAAAATCTTCCTAAGGTGCGCACAAGAAAGGAGAAGACATGTTGAACCATGGGTCTGTACCTGGGCGTCCAGCTCCATGATGTGGGCCACCTTGTTCCAGCCGAAGCCCACGAATCGTCGGTCATACTCCGGGGAGTCCCTCCTCACCATCACGTACGGCTCAAAGTCCGCCTCCCACTGCACGCGATAGGGCGTGGTGGCCGTCCGCCATTTGGCAAAGTTGGTGGGGGCGTGGCCTTTCATCCAGACATGATACCTTGTGTAGTGGTAGAGTTGTAAACACTCAACCGATAACAGTGGACACAAAAAGTGAAATCATGCAGAAATGAGTGTGCAAAGACTGAGCCTTACAATCAGTGCCTTGATACAGAACATACATACTACATGAGAAAGTGGCTTATTGACCATTATGTGTAGATATGTCCCATTACATGGACTGTGCAAGTGCAAATGTGGAAAGTGCATTTATGATTTTCTTCCACAGATTGACACTTTTTTGGCCATGATATTCTGCAATGCTTCCAAAGATCAGTAAGGACAGAGAAGGGATAAACATCACAGACTTGTCTAAACTACAATGTTGTCTGTTCTTTAAACAGAATCTAATTAACAGGAAATCCCCATATAAACACCAGTTGGAGTTTACTTCCTGGTTTTAGATTGGAGAGCTTCAGGTGAATTGTACCTGAGCACCGAATGTTTTATGGAGGAGTCGGGTACAGTGCCTTGGTGCACCCCTTTGAAAACAGCTTTCTCTTCAACTAAATAAACTGATCTAAGGTTTAAGCAAACTCTGGTCTACAAGCTTGAGTGTGGAAGCACCCTTAAGCTCCTTTAAAGAAACACTACATAGGCATTTCACTGTAGAATACATCTTCTTTTACGAACACCTCCACACTGCTCTCTTGCTGGCAGACTAACAGCCTCAGATGCCCTTGTTGGTTGAAGCATAGGAATTATTCAGGCTTCTTGACTGTCAAAGAAAGTTTCTCCATTTCTGAGAGGAGCTATCTGACATAAGAACTTGAATACTTGATCTCACTGTCATGAAAGTGATGAGCGAGGCTTTTTCTGACTTGTTAGGCCTCGATCGTCTCTTTAAGTGTGTGTCAGAGAGCAAGAGTTCCACAAAAAGTATCAGAAACAACGAATGGCAGAGCAAGAGACTGAGAGAGAGGGAAAGAAAGAAAGAGAGAGAGAGAGAGAGAGAGAGAGAGATGTCTGGCTTTTACCTGAAGGTGAAGAGAGTGCCCATGTCCAGCTGGGACAGAAGCTCAGCTTTAGATTTGGGGTAAGACAGACGGTAGCGGAGTGTCTCGAACGCCGGCACCACTAGAGCCTTCTTGGTGCTGGCCATGTCCAACTGCACCACAGACTTCCTGGTAGGGGAGGCATGAGAGGACACACTGAGCATTTTCACAGACCTCTTCTAGAACTTTCATCATAAAAGGAGCTGAGATGAAATTCCTCACTAAGGCAGAGGAGGTACTGTAAGCCACAAAAACCATTTTTCACTTTTTATTTCATTCAATGTTTCCATTTCTTTTATTGACAAATAACAAACCTTTGAAGGCAACAAAAGACAGACCAGTTAGTACGGATACAAGTGGGCTCAATATTTGGCAAGCAAGTCACTGTTGCTCTTGTTTTCCAGTGGGTTATAACAACGTATAATGGACCACAAAATATTTACAACCTAATTAGAAAACATTTATAAAAACGTATGAGGGTACCATTGTTGAAAAGTGGATAGGGCAGTACAAAAACGCGGAAACAGATAAAAGCCCGGTCAGCAGTGCTCTGAGACCTGGACTGGGACATTGATGCTCATGTAACAGAGGTCGTAATTCGTCCGCCGCTCACGGCCCTCGAACCCGCCACCTCGACACTCACCGGCATGGGAGTCGAACGCTCTAACCACTGAGCTAAAAGCCCAGCCTCCCAGCCTCCCAGCGGTTAGAAGCGTTCTGAAGGTTAGGGGTGTGAGGATTTACACGCGCAACTAGCACGCTAGCTCAGTCTGCCTCCGTTACACTCACCTGAGATACTCGTACAGGCCGTACATGGGCAGGAAGTCGATGTCGGACAGGAACATGTAGGGCGTGTTGACCTGCCTCATGGCCACGTTGCGCAGCAGGTTGACGGGGTAGAACTGGCCCTCCTTGTAGACGATGTGGTAGCCCACGTTGCTCCTGCTCATCAGCACCTCGGAGCCTTGGGCGTAGCGCAGGAACTGCTGGGCCTCAGCGTCCGACAGGTAGAGAGCCAGACTGATGGGGCCCTCCCAGTGCTTACAGATGGCCTCCAGCATCTGGAGCCTATGGCACACACACACACACACACACACACACACACACACACACACACACACACACACACACACACACACACACGTACACAGAAAAGAGAGACAGAGAGTGAGAATAAATACCATTACCATAAACGACCATTAACAAGACAGGTTAAAGATGAACGTGGCTCTAAACAAACACTTAAACGCTTGGCCTGCTATAGACCAGTGCGTGCATTAGCCACTCAGGAACAATATGTGCGGCTCGGTGAGGCCATTACCCTTCTCCAAACCAGCCGCAGTCAGCAGCCTGCCCTCTAACCCATGCCAGGCCATGCCAAAATGAATTAGCCTGCCAAAACAAATAGTGGATGATCCCTTTCACAGTCGGCAAATTGAATTATCTCTGTCTGGAGTCATTTGGCGCACACCACGAGATGAAAGTGAGTAAATGCATCCACAAATTCCTCTGAGCCCAAGGAACATTGCATTTTTCATTGCTTACTCCATGCCAGCACTATTATGACTAATAACTAACTGCTTCAATATTTTCAGTTTAAGCTCCTTTTTCATGGTTCAGTGAAGCCAGTAATTCTTTTGTAAAATCTAATTTACGTGTTTGTTTCTGATGGGCAATTTTAGTATATTGTGTCGTATAAATAATGCACTAAAAGGTTTCAGCAGATTCCTAAATATTCAAGTTAAAGTTCAGAGGAAAGCACAAAACTACCAGAGAGTAAAACATCATAGCGTAAACACAGTGACTACAGCAAACTCTTAACTTCTAGTTTAAAATCTTTAAAACCTCTTAAGGACCAGTATACAGGTCTGTGGAACACTGCTCTGCACTGGACAATAAACAAAGACAGCCAGGCAAACCCCCATTTGCCAGCAAAAACCAAGGCCATCGACAGCACTACACACTTGCGCAAATGAGCCAAGAAATTGTGGCGAGACTTCCATTAACACCCGATGGCGGACTACTTCTTGAACTTTTTAATTCACTTCGACAAGTGCGCCTGCTACACTATACCAGCCCCAGTCAGAGGAAAAGAACCAGGCCGATCCGGCTCTCTGGCTTTGCATACAGATGGCTGTAAAAGCCCAGCGAAAACGTCCCTGACCTGTGCTGCCCCAGGTAGGTGGACACAATGCACCTATCTATTTATCAATGACAAGCCTCTGAAGGGGAAAAAAAGTCAATAAAGCCTTTCCTCCTCCTTTCCTTCTCCACTAAACTTATCTCATCAATACGGTACTGATGGGTCTGCACAGAGACTGGCTTCTATTGAAAAATGTTCTCACTCTATGGGGGCTTACTGCATTACATTCAGGCCTGTGCCAGTTAATTTAACATTTTCTCCTTTTTACCCTTGAATGTTGAAAATGTGATAGCGTGACTCATTAAAATCTAAAAGATCAAGTGGAGTTTCCTCTGTGTGTTTTAACAGTCATTAGGTCAATTTGAAGGAATTTCATTAAGGATGATCTAGTGTGGAGTCAGAGAGAAAAGAAACCTTCATCTCCCCCTGGCAAACACAATCAGATAATGGTTAATATTATTAGGAGTGCTATTACACTTTTCTGAAAAAAAAAAAGATTCTCATTTTCTCTTAACTTCTGAGCTTTCGTTCCATATTAACTTCAACTTGCTTTGCATGCTTCACGACACTTTAAGAAATAAATTTGACAAAATAAATAATTTCAGAGACAATAATGAAACGAGGAGCACCTAAGGCTAAAGGATTTGTACACACTAAAAACACACATAGTGATGTGCACACAAACACACACTACTGACACACATTCTGAAATTAGACAACTCAAAACGTAACAAGACAGGAAGCCTATACGCAGTCAATTTCAT
>NC_063205.1:11105585-11113085 GCF_017589495.1 Alosa alosa
CTACATTTCAGATTTTCCCCCAGTCTGCTTGGAGAGGCAGATGGGTTGTGTCATATATAGGACGCCTTTGGTGCTACTAGACTAGATGTACCTTTGAACTTGTGAAAGACGGCCCAAAGCTCGGCGATGTCAGTGGCGAAGGTGATGTCCGTGTCGAGCACGATGACCTTCTTGAGGTCTGAGGGCAGCGCTTTGGTCAGCACCAGCTTCATGAGCCCATAGATGCCCGAGTAGTGCTTGTTGGGGATCCAGGACACTTCAGACTGGAGTGGGAGGGAAAATGAGGGAGAGACAAAGAGAGAGAGAGAGAGAGAGAGAGAGAGAGAGTAAGAGAGAGAGAGAGAGAGAGCAAATGTGGGAAAAAGGCCATCAAAGGTTCCACAAATGACTAAATGTTATGAATGAATCTCATAAGCATGTCATCTAACTTGTGATAGATAATTTGACATAATTCTACCAACTGCTCACCTTCAGCTCATCGTCTTTTAATTTTTTAATTCTACCCTACAGTGATCCCTCCCAAAAACTGCCCTCACCTTCAACTCATCGGCGTCGTAGAAGTCCACCCGCACGGCCGGCACCATCCAGGTGTGGAAGAGGGAGGCCAGGATGCGCTGGGCGATGGAGTCTGTGATGAAGTGGAAGTGCAGCGGGTTGCGCCTGTCACACGGGCAAACACACACGACAGGACATCAGTGGCTACTCTGGGTCTTTCCAGCATGGACACAAACACACAGCAAACAACAGCACATGACACAAGTGGCAGCTCTGGTTGTTTCCAGCACACAAACACACAGTTTCTTCCTCTAATTGATCCGTTTCGACTGGAGTCCAAAATACGATACATTATAAAACAAAACAAAATGCAGGGGTCTGATAAACTTTCAAGAACAACTTTCTCCAAGTCAGAAGATTTGCAGCCTTGTAACATAACTGCCACAACCGCAAACAGTCTGGCTCAGCCTTGAGAGAGACAGAAACTTTCACAATTTCATATTTCTACCAGCACAGGCCGCACTCTCCCTCTTCGCACACTTGTGTTTTCTATTTTCCCCTGCCCAAGTTCATAATTCAATTCCACTGTCCTTGTTTGCTGAACAAAGAGAATGACTCAGAGATTTGCCAGCCTCGTCGTGCCGACAAGAACATAGCTGACTCTTGATGGAAATGAAATCAGTTTCGGTCAGAAAAGTGGTGCCAGAAAATTGCATATATTAAATTTATTTCTTTTTTAAAGAAAAAATAAAATAGAAAAGAAAATTGATGTCTTTTCCTCTCCCTCTTTTTCGTAGCAGACTTCAAGTTAAAACTTTGGATTGGATTCTTTTGTGGGATTCCAACAGAATCAAAAAAATACAAAAAACTCAATCTGACAAAGAAAAACGCACTGCTATTGTGCAGTTTGGATTGACAGGTTGTCCCAGTAAGGTGGCAGTCATCTCTCTAGGGGGCCCTAAGAGAGCAGTATCTCATCTTCTTCTGACCCAAGCCAGGGAGATGACCCATGCCGCCTGTTTCTCCTCTCAGGAACACAAAAGCGAGTCACGCATCAATTTCGACATGCTGTGCTTACATCATAATACAGTAGGATTCTCAAGTTCCATCAGAGATGACAAGGCACGTCTTTGATTCACATAGAAAACAGTACGTGCTGATAAACCATGTTTACAGACGGATATTGTTACATATAGCTTTAGAACATGGAACTTCGAGGTCAAAGTGTATAGAGGAATTGGGGAAGTTGTGGTACAAGAAGCAGCATTCTGACCACATCTCTATGTCTATGTCTGTGGGCACTGTATCGATTCTGACTGGTGGCCATTTCCCCATCCCACTCCCATCTCTCTGCCTCCCACCCCTTTCCTGCCACTCTCAACTGTCCTGCCTGCATACCAAAAGCCTTATATTGTATAGAACATTTACCGTACAGCTCTCCACTGGGTCTGTAGTTTGTTTAGCATTCAACAGGTTTCCACAAATCCCAACACATGAAATGCTAAAAAAACATCCATAGCTCAACATAAGGTCACTTTCCTTTGTTCATCCTCAAAAGTTAGCCCTAACCTCCTGCATTACCCTCCTCCTCATTGACCTTCATTCATTTCTCGATAAATGTTGCCCTACTCAATAAAATGACCACGTTATTATTTTACTCAATAAAAGTAACACCTAATAGAACTTAACTGACCATGCAGTATCTAGGCTTCTATATCTATGGGCTAAACCACGTTCTATAACAGATAAACCAGCAGAAACATAACTGATGGAAGTCACATGAGCATGCTTTTGAGACATGCTCTGGGATTACTTCAGGCCATACCAAGTCAGTTATGAGAAAACGTGTTTAAAATCCTTTCGATTTTGCGAGCCTGTAAATGCCGTATATTATGAAAGAAGCGCGTCTGCCAGCTCCATTCTGTCAGGTTCCAATGTGAAGCACAAGGCCCTTATGTCTCGGAGCTGAGTCAGAGAAATTCACAAAGAAATGGATGTAACCTAGGTCACAGCTGTCATAGCAACAAGCACACACAAGGCCTTTCTCTTTTAGATGTGATTATTTCTGTTCAAGTATATGTGATACAATTGTGCACTAATTACATTTCAGACAACATCAAATAACAAGTACAAAAATAAAACAGCAATAGTCTAATTCCCAGAGCGAACAAAACTGAGAGAAGTTCACACTTCATGAGCTTCAGCCAAATCAAACTGGGTAAGAATGGTTACGTAAAAGGCACCTCCACCTCCACACACACTCCTACACTCACACACACACACACACACATACTCTCTCTCTCTCTCTCTCTCTCTCTCTCTCTCTCCTACACTCTCTATCTCTCTCACACACACTTCTCCACACACACACACACACACACACACACACACACACACACACATGCACACACACAAATACTCTCTCTCGCTCTCTCTCTCTCTCTCTCTTTCCTATACTCTCTATCTCTCTCACACACACTTCTCCACACACACACACACACACACACACACACACCTGATGTGCGTTTGTCAGTGTGAGTATCCTGTACTCTCTCAGCCCCATAGCCCAACAGGCAGCAGCACGGCTGCTATCTCGGCAGCCCCAATCTGTGAAGGCGAGTGCGTAGATCATGAATGGACTTTGGCTCTCATTAAAGCAGAGCCTGCGGCTCCCCGGCCGAACCACGTCACGGCTTCACGAGTCCACCCTCAGGCAACACATGATTAACATGAAAAACCCACCGACCAAAACCGGCCAGCACCGGTCACTCACTAAGATCTTGTGATCAAAGGGAAGTTCAAAAATCTCAATCACCAAACCGAATGGGTGCAGAATGGGATTTGTGGAGTGGGGTGAGTAGAGCTCCTTTCAGACGTGTGGTGTTTGTAGTGAGATCAAGATGCATTTGGCTCACAAATCTGGCAAACACTGACCGGCTGTATTCAAGACGATACTTTTCGCCAAGCATGTGGTCTTTGTCCGTAGTCCCTCAATGACAGTGGATGAGATCTGACACTGCCTTCATCTTTTTCTCACTAAGTGCAATAACAACCTGCCACATCTCCTCTGGTTCTGGTTTGGCAAGCAGAGTGGGGAAGGAGACCATGCCATCATTGACATTCGCACGGCATCAGCCTGACCTGGAATCATTCGCCAGACAGATTCAAATCGGCTGATTATGGTGGGATAATTCAGCCGGACAGCGCTGAGGCTGTAGACGGACGTCCATTCTCTGGGCTATTTTCCGGGAAAGCCGCTCAGAATGCTAAGCACTAGTTTAGCTCTCAGGTTAGAGGATTGTTTTTTCAGGGGGTGGGGTAGGGTGGCTCGTTGAGAAAACAAAGGGACTGATTAGAAAAGAAGGTGCAGATGAAACCAATGGTCACACCTAAAAACCATCAAACACCCTGCTGTTTAACCTGTGTTTAATCAAACACCCTGCTGTTTAACCTGTGTTTAATCAAACACCCTGCTGTTTAACCTCCTCTGCTGTCATCATTATTCCCCAGGGCTGTTCATGAAGGGGCGAATCTCAGGAGGAATTCTGGGAATTTAGAGGATGACTACCCCTGTCTTTACCTGTGTCTTTAATCGGCTATCTACACAGGTGACTCCGCTACTTGTCTTAATCAAATAGCACACGATTAAGAATGTGGATTTCCCAGGAAAGCTGCTGTAATAGGTGACAGCCAAAATCCTTCTACTTCACTGTTGTTGGAAATTCAATGCAATTAACTCCGGTGATGACATAAATAAATAAATAAATAAATAAGATAAATGCTAGATGCAGCAAACATCACCTTGAGCTATAACCCTGGTTTAGTTCTCTTAAGCACTCAAAAGAGCCGAACAAGGTCTTTTTTGTCGTGGATTTCGTGACAAATCCTTTGAAAGTGCTTCTCTTTGCAGGTCGGTCATTGTACCTTTTTAAGCACCCTTCTCCCTCCATTTTACACCCGGGCTGTTATTTCCTCACAGATGGACCCACTAATGGCCTTAAGCCATTAAAAAAGCAGTGTGAAGCAGCAGGACCTCCGAGCACTAAAAATGTGATTGTTGGGCGTTTACTCCAAATAAGCTCCTTTCGTCACACACAGCAAATCCTAGGTGGAGAGGGAACAAGCCTGCGCACTTAAACTTCAACAAGCGACCTCGGACGAACAAATCGTGACAAATAAAACACTCCAACTGAGGTATGAATTACACACTCGCTATCACTCACGCCATTCCACTCTCCTTCCCCCATCTTTACAAATATCTATTCCCGTTGTTCCCTCTTTTCTCTCCACACTGTGGTTAGCTCGGGGGTTGCGAGTCAGGTCTGAGTGTGCGAGGATGAGTTACACACTCATCCTTTTCGCCATCCCTCCCTATCTGCTTGTCATTTCTATTCCTGTTGCTCTCCCCCTCTCTCTGCCCACTCTTGTTAGTGCAGGGTTGCGAGCCGGGTCTGGGCTGTGAGCGTGAGGCTGCGGAGGAGAGGAGAGGAGGAGAGGAGGAGGAGGAGGTGAGGAGAGGAGGAGAGGAGGAGAGGGAGCCCGGGGCCATTTTTACACAAGAGTTCAGAAGGGGCGGTGTTGCCTGGCAACAGGGAGTAGGCGGCAGGTGTGAGAGAGAGCGACATATTCAGTTTGGTGAGAGGAGCACAACAGTGGGGGCCCCAGCTGTGTGTGCGTGTGTGTGTGTGTGTGTGTGTGTGTGTGTGTGTGTGTGTGTGTGTGTGTGTGTGTGTGTGAAAATGTAGGAGTAAAAAGGAGGAGCGTGATAAACTGTACAGTCACAGAGAGGGAGAGAGAGAGAGAGGATAAGGAAAAAAGAGAGTGTGAAAGAGCCTGCTCTCCTGATATGGAGTCATCAGGAGGAATTCTTTGTACAAGAAAAGACATCAAAGAGGACAGCAGCATCAACAAGGTTGATTTGGACTCTATCTGATGCTGGAGAGGGCCATGAGTCATTGAGCAGTCAGTGCGTCTGTGCACCAGAGGTCACGTGGCACACATCATGGGCCGTGACAGAATGCCAGGGCACGGGACCAATGACCTTAGTGACCTACCGGTGAAAGAGGACGGACTTGACCAATGTCACGACATCCCTGCTGGCGTTGTAGCCGGCACACACGATAGCTAAGTGGATTGTCTGCAGAGGAAGGAGAGAAAAAGAGAGATTAGAGAAGGGAAAAAAAAGAAGAAGGTGATGATGATGATGATGATGATGATGATGAAGGGGTGAATCTCATGTTTCACTTCCCATTAAATAAACAGTGCTTAAAATCCAATACATATTATGATTAGACTTCACACTAGAGTGGCAGTTACACTGATTAGCAGCAGTGGCAGCACGAGCAGAAACAGTAGATGCATTATTGCTTGCTATAATATTCTACTGTCAAGCATAATCGCCACTTAAAGGTACTCTAAGCGATGTTGGGTAACATCACTTCTGTTGACGTTCAAACAAAACAGAGAACTATCTTACTACTCCCTCCCTCCTTCCCGTGCAATTGAAACTCTCCTAAACGTGCATCTCGTCGGTGATAAGCTAGAACAGTTTGTTATGTTTTTATGGTCCAAGTTGGACCAGGTTGTTTTTGTTGCCGTTTTTGAAACCTGTCCACAGAGACCGTGTTTTTTTTACAGATGATGTTTGCTGTATGTGACAAAAAAAAGCTTTAGCTTAGAAACCGTGTAACATCGTTTAGAGTACCTTTAAGAGATCTTCACCACGTTCTTTATGCACTATGATTGTGTTCATATGCTGAAATAAAATAAAAATTCAAAATACAGTCTTTAGCAAAAAAAAAAATATTTTAAAAAATCTAATATGTCTATGTCTATGGAGGCTACTTTTAAATCACTATTTGACCTAAGGTGCATCCTTATTTGGGTCCTACAATAATTCATTTTGACTGTAAGTGAGGAACCCTGAGTGAATATGTTTATTATAATAAAATGTTTGTATATGGGGATAATGAAATAGTTACTACTATGCACAGATGTTTCCGATCGGAGATCAGTTCAGTTACAAAAGCAAACAATTAAAATATTAAAATAATTAAAATAAAACAAATATGTGTGTACATGACTGACAAACAAGGTTCATTGACTGTGAGCAAAACATACACAGTTTTGTTTATTACATGGTTATAATGCGTTATTACATGGTTATAAATGGTAGTAACACCTGTAATAAAAGTTTGAGTTCAGTTACTGACCTCACACTTGTCCACAGCGGGCTGCTGCATGCAGTCAGAGCCATTGGCCCCGATGCCACCCCTCTGAGAATCGCTGTGTTTGGTGGCGTCCTCGCTGGAGTTGGGGACCGAGCCGTTGTTGCCATGGTGGCCCGTTTGGTGCGGGTGGGAGGGGCTGTGGGGAGGCTGGCTGAGCTCCCTCCTCAGGGCGCGGTTCTCCTCCTCCACCTCGGCAAGACGCCAAGAGCCCAACGCCAGCCGGCCTCCCGCTCCCACCAATCAGAGGGGAGGACTGGGGCTCCAGGGGCGACAGGGGGAGGTGCCTCACTAGAGAGGGAGGAGCCAAAGAAAGAAAGGAAGAGAGAGAAAAAGAGCACAAGGAAGCGGTGATTAAATTTGACAGATAAAAAAAAATAATTTGACATTCAGCAAAGCCACATAACAAAGATCGATCATATATGTAACCAAACCTCCTTTTTGTCTCTCAGTGAACCCAGAATCACCTGTGGATCGATTACATGAAGCAACAAATATGAGCTTGTTTCTGTTTGTCATTGTGTCAACAGTGTCAGAGTTACACAGTTGTTTGCTTTGATGGGCTGTAATACTGTAATGTGGGGCTGATATGAAAAATATTATTTGAATGTTATACAATATTCAGCCCCTGGCCTTGGGGAGGCCAACATTTCAACCCATAACAACAGGCATCGTCAACTAACACTAGAAAACGTTTGTGACCTATAGCTTCAGGCTGTCTAATATATTAACTGTAGGATTTCAACATCAGAAGAGGGTCTCCAGCTATTCCAGGTAT
>NC_063205.1:11118085-11148085 GCF_017589495.1 Alosa alosa
CATAGTACTCTCTATCACTGCGGTATCTTGCGGTGGTTTTTCGCGAGCTAATACGCATATGATTAATGTTTTCCGATTTCTCTCCACCCTATTTTTCAACTGCAGGTCTTTAAACGCTGTGATTACACTGCTTGTCAATTCCGCTTTAATCACGCAATTTAAATCAATTTAATTAAAGTGTGTAATGGGTTTAGATATCTCAAACCGAGCGTCACCTTCACGGAAAAAAAGCGTCGGTGGCGAGACGTTGACGATAATCAGCCTCCGCACCACGAGATGTGACTGACGGCGTGAACTAGAGTGGCAGCGTGCCGGTTCGACATTGCTGCTGCCTAGGCCTGCCGAATCTGACAGGATCTGCTTGGTAATACTGTACCTGCGCGGGGTTGGCTATGAAAAGACAGCAAGAACAGCCCCTTGAAGTTGTCCCAGAGCACCGGCTCAATATTATTTCTATATTATTCTGACGTCCGAGGACTGGCCACTCTCCCACCTACCCCCACCCCTGGGGAGGCCGGATGCAGACACCCCCCCCGCCACACACACACACACACACTCTCCATCCATTGCCCCTGGCTGGGCGCCAAGATTAAAAAGCTCTGGAACAACCTCGCAAGCTGCTTTGCATTCCTGGCGGCTGGCCAGGCGGATGAACTGACAGGGAGACAGGACACCCTGAAAGGTAAATACACAAAATAAATTGAATTATCTGTCAGAGCACAAAAGGAGAGTGAAAGAGTTATGGCCGCACACCCCCCCCCCCCCTTTGCCCCTTCCCAGCCCCTTTTCCATGTCTGCTGCCATTTGCCGCGCTTGGTGTTGTCAGTCTCCCGCCCGTCCACGCACACACACACAAACACAAAGGCACACACACACACACACACACACACCACAGCATCATCATGCCTCAAGGATGATTCTCTGCGTCCGTCACCACAGTCTGACAAAGTCATTGCTGCAGCGAGCTAAAGGGGCTCGGGACACAAGGACACACTTATTTTAGGCTATGGATGTGCCCTCCGCAGTCAGGTGGCGTAAACAAGGCAAGACCCCGAACGAGCACGGCGATGAAGTTACATCAGGGACCTTGAGTGACATTTGCTTTTTTTTTATTCCGGAGCACACAGACCCCCATGGGTTCCACGGCACGGAGGAAGCTGGAGGCGTTGAGTAGGCAGAGAAAAATACACGCACTGTTCTGGGACTGAGAGCAGCAGCATGCAGTCCTGCACCATCACGAGCTCAACATCACCAGTGCAAGGAAATACAGCTCTAGATTATCTATGCTATAGGTATATATTATTTATGCTATAGTTATATACTATTATGTATGCTATAGTTATATATTATTTATGCTATAGTTATATACTATTATGTATGCTATAGGTATATACTATTATGTATGCTATAGTTATATATTATTTATGCTATAGTTATATACTATTATGTATGCGCTATAGGTATATACTATTATGTATGCTATAGTTATATATTATTTATGCTATAGTTATATACTATTATGTATGCTATAGTTATATATTATTTATGCTATAGTTATATAATTAGCTATTAGTTAAGTACAATATAAAAATGAAGACTTCATATTAAAGGGACACCAGGCAACGTTTTTGTGTTAATTAATCATCTTCGTAAGTCGGTATATGGTGAAATGACTCATTACGGGCTTAATGAAGGCTCTCTCTCCTTACTGCCTGTAGGAAGAATATTCCACTTGCAAGTTCGTGTATCCTACCACCGACCCGGGTTAGGATCAGTTTACAGCACAGAGGCAGGCTAACGAAACGCTAGCGATTGTTGCAAACGTGTGTATAATGGCAGAGCCAGTGAAGAAGCAGCGAAAACCCTTGACGGAAGACGCAAAGAAAAGGAAAAGAGCTTCAGACCGAGCGAGGGGGAGTTTTGTAGAGAAAAAGCATCAGGCTTGCCTGGTGTCCCTTTAAGAGAAAGACACACTTTATAATACTCTTGCGTTATCAGTCCCAACTCTCTTTCAAATGACTGAGTCATGCGTGGATATCCATGCATTTCTAGCATACGTGGGAAATTACTGGACTGCATGTATGAACCTGCCGTTTGAATGTGCATCTCAAAACACTAACAAGTGTAAGAAGGTGAGCTTATTGAGCTGAGGCAAATGTGCTCATTGTTTACCTCGGTGAGATGACACGAGCTCAGAACATGACAAAACTAGCGGCGAGCATGTTGCCAAGCCAACGGCAGAGGAGGCTTTTAAGTTGATTAATGTACCTGGGTACTTCCTAGTGCATCTCCTTGTATTAAGTCTAACAAGCCTTTGATGTGAGAGGGAGAGTGGAATGGCAAATGCCTAACTAAGCGTGTATTATTTGTTTACCACACACATGCAAACATGCACAAAATCTAACACACACACACACACACACACACACACACACACACACACACACACACACACACACACACAAACAAACACATTCACACAGACACACACACACACAAATATGCACACACACACACACACACACACACACACACACACACACACACACACACACACACACACACACACACACACACACACACACACACACACACATTCACACACACACATTCACACACACACACACACACACACACACGCAAAGCAGATGGTATGACATCTCAGGTGCAAGTGTTGACTATTTTTCTGTGCACACAAATGTAGGTATGACAAGTGATCTACACAAATGAGGAGAAAACCAATGACCGCTTCTGCCAGCTGAATTGGCCTTGTTTATGTATAAGCATTATACATCAACGAGGGAAATACTTGCTTGGGGGCAGCTGTGGCCTACTAGTTAGGGCTTCGGGCTTGGAACCGAAGGGTTGCCAGTTCGATCCCCGAACAGTAGGAAAAAATGTGGGAAGTGGTGGAGCACTGCTCTCCCATGCCCACATCCACAGCTGAAGTGCCCTTGAGCAAGGCACCTAACCCCTCACTGCTCTCCGAACACCACTGTAGCAAGGCAGCTCACTGCTCCGGGTTAGTGTGTGCTTCACCTCACTGTGTGCTCTGTGTGTTCACTAATTCACGGATGGGATAAATGCAGAGACCAAATTCCTTGTATACCTGATTTACATTTATGAAATGAGCAAGGTGATATTTTACAGAAAGCACGGTCACATTACAAAAGTCACGTTACAGGAACCCTGTCACTCCATGGCTTTTCTCTCCAGATTAAGCTTTATCAGGGATCATTTTTATTACAGTAATTATGCTATTTTGTCCAACAATAATCTGTTGCCAGTTTCTAAGAAAATGCAATGAAAAATACTATGAAGCCTAGATTAACTTCAGAAGAATATACTGTAGCTCTTTTCAGACAAAAATGCAGATAAACACAACCAAACCATATCTAGATAATATATATGTGCTGGATTTACACAGTAGGGGCAAATCATATGGCAGAAATGTAACAAAAAGCCAAAGCATCATGAAAATAAAAGCCCAAATTAATGGTATTGTGTTGGGTACCAGAGATACAATTGTTCCCGTGAACTGTATTGAGCACTTTCAAAAGTCGAAATGGGTTGGCATCTTCTCAACTTCCCCTGTGCCAAAAACACTGGATCCACTGAGCCAAATAATTGCTTTACATTCAGAGCTTGGTTCGTGTGGTTCTGGTCTTTCACTGGAGCCCATTCAAAAAGCATAAAATAAAAAAAAGATTTTTTTTGCCAAAGCCAGGTTTTCATGCAATTTAAACTGCAATTACAAGTCTGACAGTGGAAGGATTTTAAGCTTCCAGTCATTACATCTGCACACATCAAAGAATTAGTGTGCGCTTGAGAACTTGATAAACACATTTGCTAAGAAGTAATCAAGGTGTAGAAAAATAAAAACCATTAAAAATGAACTGCAATGACCAGAGACACCTTGTTTATGAACAGACACTCAGACAAACAGATTGTGTGTGTGTGTGTGTGTGTGTGTGTGTGTGTGTGTGTGTGTGTGTGTGTGTGTGTGTATGTGTCTCTCTCTCTCTGTGTGTGTGTGTGTGTGTGTGTGTGTGTGTGTGTGTGTGTGTGTGTGTGTGTGTCTGTGTGTGTGTGTGTCTGTGTGTGTGTGTGTGTGTGTGTGTGTTTATGTGTGTGTGAGAGAGAGAGAAGCAGAGAGAAAGAGAACATGGGAGAATAGAGTCACTTCGTACCTTGGAAGTTGCCGACGGAGAGGTAGAGCCAGGTGAGTGCTGGGATGAAGAGCAGGGCGAGGGAGAAGGCCAGGAACTTCCTGCGCCCACGACACAGTCCCAGCATCCTCTGGGGGTGGGCAAAGAGGACGGAATCAGGAGGCGGAGCAACCTCTATGTTGGCAGCAGCTGCTTGCCAAAATGGTGCATGGCACAGTCTAGGGGAGAGAGAGAGAGAGAGGGGGATAGAGAGAGGGGGATGGAGAGAGAGAGAGAGAAGGTGCCAAAAAAGAAGAGAAGTGCAATTAAAGCAGGAAGCTAATGCCATTTAATGCATGCATCCATCTGCATAACAGTGCTCAAGTTCAAGCTGTTTCCAGGAATGTTGTCCTCTGCAGTAGGACTGACGAGAATGCATTAGGAAACATTGGAGGAGGCCCAGAAACGACCTATCCCAACCAATGCAGCAAACTGAGAGAACACATTCAGAATGCCTAGCCAAACCAAGTGGTGTGTATAATTTCACTCCATCTGTTGAAGCAGACAGTGTGCTATATTGAGGGCTGGAACTAGCAGAAGTTTTTAATGGTCTTTCTGAATGCACCTAACTGCAATTGCTTATGTTATGGTTAGACAATAAGGCTTTAGCTAATTTTGGACTATCAAAAATAGAAATGGGTCTTATAAAGTAATTTTGCATTTTGCTAAATGTAAAGGCTAAGGTCTATGAAGGCGTCGTTTAAAATAACACTTTTTCGCAATTCCAGCGTTTCCTCGCTAAAGGAAGACATTTATCTAAAGAATATATCAATACTCCTATCTATGATGAATGATTCTCCCCAAATCACAGCTTTATCTTCATATTAAACCAAGCAATTACACCTCTCTCTCTCTCTCTCTCTCTCTCTCTCTCTCTCTCTGCATAGTGAACCACCAGCTCTCTCTCGACTCCCCAGTCAAAGCAGAAGACCTCCATGCAGCCTCAGCCTCACGGGGCTCTCTTCTGATTGCACCATGGCCTTATTAGGAAGGATAACATTTAATCTGCCTCCAAATTACAGCGGCCTGTGTTTAATTAGCCAGCTGACCCTAGCGAAGCTGTAATCTTGTTGAGGGCTTTTTTTTCAGCATTTTGTTTTATCTTTCTCCTCTATGAAATCACATGATGGCCCTGCAGCCTCTGTCAGTCACTGGAGGAGAAGGGGAATGTGTGTGTGTGTGTGTGTGTGTGTGTGTGTGTGTGTGTGTGTGTGTGTGTGTGTGTGTGTGTGTGAAGTGCTGAGGAAACTCGAGGGTCAATTAAGGCTCGTAGACGTTTATTTTCGTTTGTGTGCGTCTGGAGATGGAGTGTAATGTGCGAATCTAGGACAGTCGTCTAACTGTGCAGTCAGCATCATGAATGAGCTTAAAGAAGAACAGAGCTGAGACACTAAGATGTGAGGGAAGAGAGAGAGAGAGATAGATAGAGAGAGAGAGAGATAGAGAGAGAGAGAGATAGAGAGAGAGAGAGAGAAGGAAAGATGGTCTTACAACTGAATCTGCTTGTACACCTCCCTCAAGTGGTGACTCTTTCAAACTGTCATTCACACCTTTATCTCTCAAAATCACTTCCATCTGTTACCTGCTATCAGGTCCATATTATGAGGTCTAGATCTGATAGCGGAAAGGGTTTGACCATCTGATGCAGAATGGGTTTGGTAGTCAGTCACAGCAATATAGCTGGCAGAGTGGTAAAGTGATTGAGGTAAGTAAGGAAAATAAACAGCTGAACGACTCAGGGTGCAGTTCAGTTTAGTTCAGATGTAAATCTAAAAGTCATCAAATAATTAATGAATGCTGAATATAAATCGGATGCCTCAGGAGAAGAGACTGAAATTAAACTTTGAATGGCAGATAATAATACCAATAAACATTACTGTCTGTCAGAATGAATAAATTATGAGTAGTGATGCACTTATAGGTGATGCAGACCAAAACAAATTTAAAAAAAAATATCAGTGAAGTAATCACTAAGTAAACTCTGACTTGAACAAAAAATCTGACGTTGTCAAAGAAAGTGCTACCCAATAATTCACAGGGCTGCAGAAAGTTAAATAGGGTTTCCTTGACTGGATCAAATCCAGCCGTGCTGTAAGCAAAAGCTCCCAACAATGAGTGATACTGTTTACAGTCAGCATGGAATATTCCATTCACCGCTTTCAAAGTGCCTTTATGTTGACAGAGATGTAGAGGTCGGGGTTTTTTATTGCTTACACAAAGGTGGGGTTGAATTTTAATAGATATTCAGTGCACATTGAAAAACACCCACACGCACAGCCACAAATGCAAGGGCACACACATACACACATACACAGACACACACACACACACACACACACACACAATCTTATAAACACATAAATGCATCCTCTCTATCTCTCGCTCTCACTATCACATACACACGCGCGCGCGCGCGCGCACACGCACATCCGCACATACATACACACTGCCATAAACAGATAAATGCATCATTTTGCTTTCACGCTCTCTCTCCCTGCACACAAACCCACACACACACACATAGAGCTAGAGAGAGAGACACACACACACACACACATAGAGATAGAGAGAGAGAGAGAGAGAAAGAGAGAGAGAGAAGGAAACAAGGAATGTATGTGAGTAACTTCTCACTTTTACTGCAGTTGCAGAGTTTAACGAGAGGTGAGGGTGAATTTAATACTCAATCCATCTTTGGAGAAAACCTCTGTGTTTTTGAAGGGTGACTGGAGCTCAGACCCCAAATTAAGATGGAGTGAGTGTGCGTGCGTGCGTGCGTGCGTGTGTGTGCGCGTGCCTGTATGCGATAAAGAAAACAGAGAGTGAGAAAGCAAAAGAGAGAGAGGGAGAAGGGGACAGAGAGAGCGAGAGAGAGAGAGAGTGAGAGAGAGCGAGAGAGAGAGCAAGAGAGAGAGAGAGAGAGAGAGAGAGAGAGAGAGAGAGAGACTGAGGGGTTTCTGGTTGGTAGGAGATATGCAGCAGGGCCACAGCCATGTAAACATGCCGTATGTGTATTCTTAATCCCCACATTTGCAAATGAGCGCCACAGCAGGTCTAAACCTGGACACTGGGGCCAGCCCAGGCCGAGTAACAGCCTGAAACAGAGCCACATTGCAGTCCCCACCGCACAGGAACACCGGCCTCCTCCGACTACAATGGGCTCATTATTGCAGCGTTCCCAGCCAGCCGTAACCTCCCGCAAATGAAGTCGTATGTCCGCTAACACAATACAAATTACACGCCGTTCGGGCGCGCTCGCAGTTAATCTTATTGCTTAACCCCCGGTGGGAGATCGGTCCAAATTTAAACGTCTATAGTGAGTTTTTTTGGAGCAACTGCTGACCAAAGCGAAAACAGGTTCACGTTGGCGGTGTTTGACGCCAGCGTCCTTGGATTCCTCAGCGAGGAAATTGAGGAATGATTCGAAGTCGTGTGGGGGAAAAAATCTGAAAACAGAGAAATAGGGGCAGGTTGTAAGCCACTCCCCACACCCCCACACAAACACACACACACACACACACACACACACACACACACACACACACACACACACACTGGGATTGCACTCACAGCGCACTAAGCCAAAAGGCTAATCAAAGTTTCGGGCTCCCATACAATCAGCTCCTAAGTCCTTCTAATGCTCGTCAGAGTGTGGAGTTGAGAAGTTTACCGTGTCACCTCACATAAACTCCTGACTGAGTTACTGAACAGAAAGAATGAGAGAGAGAGAGAGAGAGAGAGAGAGAGAGAGAAGGAAAGAAAAGGACAGAGAGAAAGAGAGGGCAGGGGGAAAAGAAGGAGAAAACAAACAGACAAACTGAAACTTGGTCGATGTTGGAGCGTCTCTCCCAGGAGCTTCTCACTCTACATGATAATCAAGTCGAGCCACAGGTCACCAAAGGATCCAATTACCCTCACACACTCATGAGCACAGAAGAAAGAAAGGAACCGGGGCAGACAAGCTCTGCCTTGACCCCAAATGAGAGGGGGATTGGGAGAGAGAAAGAGAGAGAGGAAGAGAGACGGAAGGAGGGAGGGAGGGAGGGAGGGAAAACATCTAAACAACCATATTGATTAGTGGAGTGGTGGATTCATTTTCCATTAGCTTGCACAATCTCCTATTAACATGCTGCGAGAGCTGGAGAGTATTTTGATTGACAGTTTGCGGAGGGGATGGCACTGGATCAATGCTAGGCGTGATTAGCGTAATTCTACAGCTCTCCTGGCGCTTCCTCGACAACATCACAGCATGCCACGGTGGTGAAGCACACACACACACACACACATACACACACACACACACACACAATTGATCTTTTGCTGAGTGGGCGCTTCCAGCTAACTTTGAATATGCAGAATTAAGAATTCACACTATGCTATGCAAATGTGATTCTTTAAGACAGCAACTAGCTGCACTGGGGAAAGAACAAAACAACACCCCCAGCCAAGCACACTGCTACAAACTTGTCCTGGAAGCTTGTAAAATCTTTCTCACTACCCTTGCAGAGGAGACTCAAGCAGCGAGAAAGACACAGGCTTGATGGATCCTGTTCTTTTTTGCTTCTCCATGCCAAAGCACCCAGGCTGAAGGCTCACAGTAATGAGGAAGACAAACCAAGGCCTTGACAGACGGAAGAAGGTGAGTGATTCTGAATCACCATGGCGACCATACTCAAGGAAGGAGATTAGCTCAAAAGTAGAATGAGAAGTTGTCCGGGTGGTGTGTGTGTGTGTGTGTGTGTGTGTGTGTGTGGAGGGCGGGGGGGGGGGTTGAGGTGAGCTGCATTCTCTTAGAGGCCAAGTGAGGATTTTTGTACTTGACCTTCATCCACGGTGAGACCCACAGACTTGATGATGAGTACCCGACACTCGCTCTCCCTCTTTGAGTGGCTCTAACAAGGCCCTCGTTCCAGCAGATGCCACTCCTGCCTGCCACACATAGTGCCACTCCTGATCAATTCAAGTCTGCATAAGTGGCTGGGACATTTAAGAATGATAGTGACCATTTGTATGACAAGTGCTGCCAATGCTAAACAACGTGGCTGTGGTTGCTATGACTGACATGTCCGTGGTAGCAGATTGTAGAAGAGACAGTGAACTGGAAGCCACAGATGAATAAGGAAGAGAAGTTAACTTTTTTTAACACAGTATGCTTGCCGTGGACTGGATATCTCATCAAAGTAGAGAGAGAAAGGCTGCACTGCAAAATTCTTTTGAAGATTTTCTCTTTTTTATTACTTAGCTGCAAGGGCATCGGATTTTTGGAGTGAGGACTTCTTTCCACTACCATGAAAAGGCGAAGAAAGAAAAGACGAAAAATATAAATGATCTATGATGTAGAGGAGACATACAAGACGGAAAAGAAATATAAAAAAAGAAGAATATGGCAATACCAAGTGGACTGACGTTGCTGTGGAAAGTGTATCGATAAAAGAGGGAGGAAATCATTTTGCAATTTCTAATTTATCACAGTGTGCAAACGTTTTCTCCTTCAACACGGCATCGTTCCATTATTATCAAAAGGAAATACATTCTAGAACATCCTGTCACGCAACTTGGTTTGCTGGACTCCCAGAGGTGTTTCTGTTTAATTGCTTGATTACTGCCTTGGAAACTCAATAACAAGTTGGGAGACATTCAATCCTCAGCACTATTAGAGTGCAAGTACAAGCCTGGATTTTGAGAGACGAAAATGGTGTGTGTGTGTGTGTGTGTGTGTGTGTTGTGTGTGTGTGTGTGTGTGTGTGTGTGTGTGTGTGTGTGTGTGTGTGTGTGTGTGTGAGAGTGTGTGTGTGTGTCTGCCTGTGTGTGTGTGTGTGTGTGTGTGTGTGTGTTGGGGGGTGGGGGAGACTCCGGAAACATGATTATTGATTTATTTTAATTATTGTAAAACCTGTGTATTAGAAATCTCAGCAGGGGTTAACAAAGATATTTCAAAGACTCTAGTTTACCCGGCCACCCTCAGTACAAGTAAATGGAGGGCCCATTACCTTATAATGGTCTCATTGGTAGAGGAGCTGAATGTAGGGTTCAAGGAGATGCACAATGTGGCCACATCCCATAATACTAAAGCGTAGGACAAGCCACTGAGGATAGGAGCACAGGAAAATAAATAAGGCAAACAAAAATATACAAATAAACAAAAATAATATATATATATACACATAAATAACACAAATATATAAATAAACAAAACTAGCAAAACAAAACAAAAACAGACACAAACTAGAACTAAATCAGAGCCCATCTGGAATCGTACAAAACAAAATGAACTGGAGTGAAATGAAATGATGTGTGAATTGAATTACCTTCAGACAAGTAACAGTTCACAATCATCTGCAAAATCACCATCTGCTGAAACATTTGAAATGTTGTCTGATCAACAGAATTACCTCACAGAAAGACACACACACACACACACACACACACACACAGCACACACACACACACACACAGAGTTGTACCCAGTGTAATAACACAGCAGTGAACTTGGTTTGACTGTCTATGAAAGAAAACCATTGGATTGGCAGCCTGTTTGGGGAAAATATCTGAGTGTAGCGGGAAACAGGTCAACGAGATCACAAGTATTCTTTCCAAATAGGCTACCACTTGTATGAAGTCTCATCCCCCCTCTCTCTCACACACACACACACACACACACACACACACACGCACAAACATACTCTCCCTCTCTATCTCTCTCTTCTCTACACACTCTCTCTCTCACCCTGTCTCTGTTGCACATTTCAAACTTGCACTGTCATCTCTGCAGAATCTCGGTTGGCGATTCATCTAGCCTGTCATCTCGGCAGGGTTCCGGCGGCTCTGTCATCTTGGTTAGGGGACTCTGTTTGCAATTTACCTGGATGCCCATCAGTGTGTGTGTGTGTGTGTGTGTGTGTGTGTGTGTGTGTGTGTGTGTGTGTGTGTGTGTGTGTGTGTGTGTGCATGTTTGAGTGGACATATGTTGTCCTCACGGTGAGAGGTAGGGACGGAGGTAGTCCTCCCCGCCCCCATCAGAGGTGGCAGTCAGTCAGCCACTGTCTTCCATGGAGCCCCCACTCACACACACACACACCAAATCTGCACTACCAGTGCCAGCCTTGGCGGGAGAACAGAGCTGCCAATCAGCATGAGTGGCTGTCAACGCACAGGGCACTGCTCAACATCCGCAGTCTGTCGACCGTGACCACACACAGACACACACACACACACACACACACAGACACACGCGCGTGCGCACACACACACACACACACACACACACACACACACACACACACACACACACACACACACACACACACACACACACATACACACACACACACACACACACACACACACACACACACAAACATACAGACACACACAAACATACACACATACGACACACCACAAACACAAAACTGCATGCAACCACTATGCAAGGTTATATCACCCCCTTTCATTTTAATCACTGAGGCTTACTGCTATATTTTCTGGATGACAGACCTCGTGGGGCTATAGCTAAAATAGCAAAGGACAGTGCATGAAGAGCTATCCAATAGACGAGGCCAGCACTGAAGGAGAGGAGAGAGGGCACGAGGGAAAGAGAGAAAGACAGAGAGAGAGAGAGAGAGAGAGAGAGAAATCAAGCAATGAAGAGATGCACATAGGAGAGAAGAAAGCTAAGAAGTATGATTGATGATTGAAGTGTCTGTGTTTGTGTGTGTGTGTGTGTGTGTGTGTGTGTGTGTGTATGTGTGTGTGTGTGTGTGTGTGTGTGTGTGTGTGTGAGAGAGGGGGGTGGGGCACAAAGACCACATGATCCATTCACTGGCTCAGAGAAATCAACATTATGGAAAGGGTTCCACTTATGGTAGTCATACATTTGAATGTGATACATGGTCCTCCGTGCATACACAATGCCATCATTTAGACATATAGCATTTCCATGGCACGGGCAAATAACCCATTTCAGCCCCATATCTTCAAGAGGTCCATTAGCTGCAGCAGAGCACCATTATGCTAACAGATTGCTTATTTATCACGTCGTTGTCAGAGGCAAAGGAGACTGAGAAAGCAAGATAATGGCTCAAGTCAGGGTCACGGATGCTAATATCCAAATGCAGCATAGAATTTATGGTAGCTTTGTTAGCACTGTATTCCCACAATATGCCATGGGTTGCCATAGAGGGGTACACATACAGAGGCAAAGAGCAGATACGGGAATAAGAATAATATTGAGAGGTGATTTAGTCCACTGGAAGGTAGCAGACATTCCGACTGATCAACAGTGTAATGGAGAAAGAGTGAGAGTCAGAGAAAGAGAGAGGGAAGCAGAGAGAGGAAAAGAGGGGTATACTGTAGGTAACCAACTTTGTTATTAAGCCAGAATTTGGAGGAGGTATAAAGACCAATGTCAATAATGACAAATAATGATCATTATTACAATGACCAATGGCAGGGCAACCACAAAAAAATTAAGAAAATAAAGACTTTGGAAGGCAGAAATTACCAAAGAAGATCTCAAAATGAATCATTCCTCAATCAGATTCCAAATCAGACAAGTCTATTCTACCTACAAAGTCTTTCGATTACTCTCACGCTCCTTTAAACATCTAACAGGCATAATGTAGACATGGGAGGCATTAAAAACAAGTCTTCAGGAAAGGTTCTTAAAATTAAGTCACAATAGCCTCCCTAACCTTCACAATACAGGTCGAAACTTCTCAACCTCTGAGACACACACACATAGAGACAGAGAGAGAGAGTGAGACATCCTTTCCTAACTGCCTATTTCTTGCCATGAGTTGAGTTTGTATCAAGGCTTTTATATTGAGCAGGCTGAGTCATGCAGTCACACATTGGAGTCTTAACCTTGCCTCCTCCATAGCCTTCTGTGATTCATATTCACACCACTATGATACTGCAATAAAAGTCTTATTTCATTTCACTGCCTGTTCAAAGCGCTCCTCCTTGCCTGATATCTACACAAAAGTCTCTCTGCAAAGAGCATGGCATGTGGTGCTGTGGCTCTAGTGATACCTGCAGCATGTCTCTATGCATTTGGGCAGCTATCGAGATTTATTGTCTGGACCATCTTTTCTCTCTTTCTTTCTTTCTTTCTTTTCTCTTACTTTGTATGTGTGTGTGTGTGTGTGTGTGTGTGTGTGTGTGTGTGTGTGTGTGTGTGTGTTTGTCGAGTGTTCAGCAATGCAACAAACCCTGCATTTATGCATGTTCTGACAGACATGGATGAGAGTGGAATGTTTATGATAGTATGTAAACAGAAGCACACTCCAAAGATGTAGACAAAAAAGAACATGATCAGAATCACTATTGCTCCAGAGACCAGTTCTGTGCAATGTAGAGCATATGTGTAGGTACTTCCAAAGCAATCATGTTCTAATCCTTTTTTCATGTAAATGCTAGAGGTATTTTCACATCAGGGAAGTGATTTACAGGGAATCATGGGCCCAATAAAACAGGAATATGAGACTATCCAAAACACTCGACTTTGTTATTATCGTTCCCAGGCAAATTGTCTGACTCTCTCCCTGCCTATCACCATTCAATAGCTTTCAAGCGGAATGAATCTTCAACAGAGCCCACGTTCATGTTTGAACTCCTGATGTCAATTTATTGAGTTTGAGTGGTTATTGTCATGGCGAGGAAACATCCACAGCACATTAACATCCAAATAATATAATCCAAAGATAGGTCAAGAATATGCTATCAAGGATAACGCAGTAGTAACGTTGTTATTAATTGTAAATAGACTTACTGCGACGTCTGTAATATCAACTTTACGATCTCAGCTGATGCTGGTGAAATTAATCACATCTCTTATCATTATCATCTTTCATTATCAACATCTCTTACATCTTACCCTGTTGCACTTTGTTGTGATTGGAGTATGAGCCGTGAGGACTTAAGAGTACAAGACAGTTAATGTGTAGAGGAGCCTACTTCGGTCAAAATGACATTAAACCTGGGTCAAGGTATTGTCTCACGGTCATCAGCGAGCTATTTACTCCGGTAGCTTTTACGATGATTGCATTGGGCAGTAACTGGACGTGGGTATTTTACTGATACGCCGCATCTGGAGAGTCCACGAGGGTCATCAATAGGGCACTTGTTCTGCACTGAGGAATAGGCAGACTGACTAGCTATAGGAGTTGAAATGCTGTCTAGTTTAGTAGGTTGATTGTTGGAAGATTCTAGACAGGACAAATATGTCTCCGTTGCCTCTCCACAGGAAAAGAAAAAAACAGGTATGCAGTTGTGATTATTATCATTTCCTCTCGGTCATTCTAAAGCCGTTCCGGTGACAGCTTACCTTATAATCCGATAATCATCCACGTCTCCTTTACTATCCACGGACTGGACGTGACGACTTATCTTCCTCCTGGCGCGTTGAAATGTGTGAGGCGTTGAGTTGCGTCAGGACCCATGAAGTCTGAACAGCACCTTTTGCTCCTCACCTACAGCAAGTAGCCCAGGTCTAAGTGTTGGCCACTGAGTTAACGACGACCTTTATCTTTGAGTGGCTACAGTTTGTGTGCCCTGACTTGGGCCACAGTTAATTGTTTCAAGAGAGTGCTAGTAACAAGTCCAAGGAGTCTTGAGGCCTTCTTTTCTTAATACAAATGGTGTAACAACATTGTATTCACACAATAGTAAAGGCGTTCGTTAAAAATAGACTTAGCTGCTAGTTACCAAACATATAATTGTAGATGTGCTTGGACCATACCGTCAGTCAACATCAGCCAAGACTAAAACAGAACAGACTTAATACACGGTGACACAAAACAGTTCCTCGTCACATAGCCTTCGTCCATCCTATTTATTTAAGAGACAACGAGAGTACTGTCGGGTAGCAAGCTGCGCAGTATCACAAACTGGTCTTTTCAGTCCTAAGTCCTAAACCCAATCGGGTTTCTATTGTACCCAGTAACTACTCATGTCTCTGGCAAACACGGCGGTGCAGACTGATAAAATATCGGCTGTCGTGGCATCTACAATTGTGGCAACCAAAGTTTCTCTCTTGCGGTAGAGTTTCAGATTATGCAGAGACAGGTCAATTTAGATTCCGTCCTCGTTTGGGTTGTCATCACAGCCCGTTCCCTGGAAGGGAAGAGTGCTTCGTCGCTTCGGCTCTTTTTTCGGTATCTAGCGCTGCTCGTCAAGGGACGAAAGTAGGCTTTGCTGTGTCTGTAGCGCCGGGAGCGTGGAGTCGCGACAAGTCAGGACAAGTGTACTCGGCGTCATAATCCAGACAGACATCAAACTGTCCTGAATCTCCCGTCATTCGCGCTTTTCGAATACAGTATGCTGCGCTCTCCCACGGCGGCCTTAACACAACAGTCCCTTCTTCCCAGCCTCCTCCGGTCCTGACAACCGCGGCGCGTCCAATCCAAGAGCGCCTCCCCCTCCTCTCTCTCTCCCGCAACAGCGTATCCACCAAAACGTGGAAGCGAGTTTACTGGATTGAACTCGAGGAGCTGTGCTGTTCACCTAAGATAAGAACATGCAATGATACCATAGCAGTCTTCCTTCATTAGGTCCTTCTTTCTCACCTCTTTAGCACTTTTTTACAGCAAGAACTTAATAGCCTACGTGTTCTGTTCTACTACATAGGCTAATGGAACATGCAGCACAATGCTTTAAAAAAAACTAATTTAAAGAAGGACAGTGCATTATTAATGAAGAAAAGTGATAGGATTCTGCTTGGTGGAATGGCTGAGGCATATTTGCTTAGAAGTTGGTTGAAGTTGGTCAAACGGAGCGTCAGACTTCCTCACCCATCCATCACGCCGACCGGTTTATCTGCTTGCCACTGACACGGCTAGGCTCCGCGCGGAGAGGCTTGTTCCCCAAACTTTGATGCGTGCAGAGATGGTAGAGCTCAGCAGTCACCAATGATAAATGACCCACTCCTTCCCCGATCCTCCTCCATCCCAATATAGCTCATCGCAGAAGCTGAGCACACACACACACACATACAGAGAGAGAGAGAGAGATGCTTACATGAGCACTGGGGTTTTATTACAACCACAGAGATAGCAATTATCTGATCATTTCAATAAAAAGGTGGCTATGATTTCATAATTGAGGAAGGGATGCTTCTTCAATAAAACGATTGGTTCTGTCAGCTTCTGCAGTAAGAGGATTTGGTTGGTGTCCTGCACCACTGTGAACACAGACCTGCTTCCCACGTTGTTTAGTGGTACTTCATGACGCTGAAAAAAGCAGTTTAAAGGCTCCAATTCTTTCTGGTGTCTGGTACAGTTGTGTGGCAACTTCAAAGGCAATGTCTGGCTGTGTGTGTGCCTGTGTGACTTTACAGTAAGACAGCCCAATATTGCCTACACTCTCTTGTACCACCATCCCATTAAATCTTTTATAAGGGAATATTTGTGGCTTAACTGCTCAGTTGACAACAGTAACTTAGAGACATGACAGAAGTCAAGAAATGTCTTGTGGCAGGATTTCTACTGTTCAGCATTACTTTCCTCTCTTCCCAAACTCTGAAGACACCGTATATGTAATTTGACAGTTCTGTGTCAAGAAGTTAATATTTCAGTCTCTCAGGTGGCTATGCCTGTCATAGCACTGCCCATGGAATACTAATGTGAAGGGCGCTTGTACCCTTTGCCTTAACACTGAGTAAACTGGCTGTTTTCCCATTACTCGTGTCTGCTTTAAATCAAACGACAAGCTCGTTTCTGACCGACCAGCATGAATATTTGATAAACTTTAATGCAGCCAGCGTGAATGGAGAATCATGAAAAAAGGCTGTGGATAAAAGAGGGTTTCAGGGATAGACTATCACAACACGAAACTCAGAAGAAAGTGAATCGGCTTCTCGGATGTCCTTTAGATCTCTGATAGAAGAAAAGGACTGTAAAACATATTGACAGAAATAGCTTTTTTGTTACCAAGGAGCGGCAAAGCTCTTCAGCTGAATCAGAGATGAGCTAGCCTCCCTCTGTCTCACAGTCAGAGCCTTTTTACCAAATCAGGAAGCAGTAATTGGAAACCGTGTGACCAGTAATGGAGGTCACCGACCTTTGCAGGCCGCTAAATCAACTCGGCCCTCCCCTTCCAGTCACAAGCTGGACACGTTTAATGAATATCTTCACAGGGAGAGACTCGGACTGACGTGATCTAAGACTGCTAGGAACTAAGCAGCATCCTCCCTAGCTTCCTTTAAGGCACGTCACCAGATTGCGGGCCCCACAGGGCATCAGTGGAGGAAAGAATGAGAAATGCAAACGAAACAAAGGAGATGTGACAGGGATTGTTTGAAGGAGGATTCAGCTCAGCTGCCTAGTGCATCTGACTGTAGATCTTCATTTCCAACCTCTTGCGTCTGCCAGCGTGTAAATATTCTGTCTTGTGGATGCCAACTGCCTCTTCTATGTCTTGTACTCTCCCTCTCCAAATAGTGTCTTTATATATTATCAATGCTCATTGATGTGTAGTTGGATTGGAGCTGCAGTGACATTTTATGGCTATTTTTCATTCTTCCACTGAGTATGTGCACAGTTCCTGTGCTTGTTTGCACTGGTTTTCTGAGTCAGATTCCTTTCAATTGATATGTTTTTGTGAGGCTGATTTGTATGTTGAGGGTAGGCTGGTGTTGTAGCTGGCTAGTTCACAGGTGGGTCTCTTGGTTGTGGTGCTGTGTTGAGAATCCCTTCTAGTGGAAGCCCTGAGGCCCACTTTGTCATACGTGTGACTGGAATTACGAGGCTTGTTTTTTTTTCCTATGCTGAGTAAACATAGAGCTTCTCTCTTTCTTCTTCTCTCTCTCATCTTTCTTTCTTCCATTCTTTATTTCTTTCTTCATCACTCATTCCTTCTTCCTCTCCATAATCCAATCAATCTGGAGCACTGATCTACAATGGAGGACGCCGGAGGGACCCTCACTTTACCTAATGAGGGTATGCAGAGGTGACCGCTCCCTATCTGCCGTCGTCAATTACCCACAAGTACCACGTCCAAAGATGCGAGGGGACAATTAAATTGGGAAATGTGTCCACTTCCAGACCCACTGAAATGTCCCTGCCTGGAGGGCGCCGCTGTCAATCACAAGGAGAGCAGCTGGAGAAAACAGCACTGGCGACCGGTGGGTGATATGAGAGAGAGAGAGAGAGAGAGAGAGAGAGAGAACGAGAGAGAGAAAGAAAAAGAGAGAGAAGCTTGGCTGTAGGGCGCGTCTTGGCAGCTGAGGGATGATTAAAGTGGAACATCTGGGTCGTCTTCTTTGACCACCACAGCACTGTGTCAAGGTCAAGGGTACTGTATGTTTCAGACTGTAATATGCTTCAATGAGAGAACTGGACAGAGGTGGCCGAGCAACATCTAAATCCGTGACTCAGAGTTAGTTAGTGGATTGTAGGACAACAACAGCTTGATGCGGAAGAGCACACAGTGTCCTCAATTGTGTGTTGCCATGAATGAGAGTGAGAGAAAGAGTTAGAGTGAGATACAGAGAGAAAAGGGATAGAAAGAGAAAAAGAGAGAGAGAGACAGAAGAAGAAATAGGTAGAGTAAAAGATATTTAGATGGGACCAGAGACTAGGGGAAGGAAAGGCCAAAGCATATGAACAGGCTGTTTCTCATGCAGTGAGGCACCCAGCACAGCTTTGATCGTGCCCGTCATATTGAATTAGCCCACAGTGGTAAACAGACATGTCTCATATTTAGGGGGACATATATCTCAAACGTCAGCTAAAGGTCAGAACAAACTCCAAATCTGCCAGCTCTCAGCCGAGCACATCGGCTCGCCGCTCGCTCCCGGCACTTCCTGTGATCTCTCTTTCTCTCTCTCTCTCTCTCTCTCTCTCTCTCTTTCTCTCTTCCCTTCTTTTTTCTTTCTTTTTCTATATATGTTTTCCTCTGTTATCCGTGACATCATCCAGTAATCTGCTTTACCTAGAGCATCCAAGATGCTTGTTACCACTGCCACATCTAATAATGCTCAAATGATCTCGCCGATCCAACACGCTGGGTCAGGTTGAGAGACCACACAGCTGTCCACCTCACATCCCAAGGGTCCCTTCTATATTTTCTCAAGCAAAGCGAGACACACGGCATTCACCTTGTTTACTGTGTGAGTTCACGCTGACATTGGGCTTTGAGTGTATCCAGTCCCTTTGGGGCAATTACCCCGAGTCTATTTTATTTATTTTTTTATTATTTTTTTAGCCCATTCAGGTAAGAGAGTGTAGCGTTTCTCAAGGGGATCTTTCACAGTGAGGCTGCCAAGGTTGGGAATAAAAGACGGGTTTTGTTGGGTTGCTGAAGGTGGGGTCTGTGACTGTAATGGCAATTTTCAATATTCCTTAATTGTTACATCTCATTATACTTGTATAAGAGAGAGAGTTTGGGCTCCTAAACATTGCAGCAAATAAATGATAATGGAATGTGTTAAGTGCTAAAGTGAAAGTGAGTGTATGTATGTATGTATGCATGTATGTATGTATGTGTGTGTGTGTGTGTGTGTGTGTGTGTGTGTGTGTGTGTGTGTGTGTGTGTGTGTGTGTGTGTGTGTGTGTGTGTGTGTGTGTGTGCAAACATAGCCACATAGTAAGACATAGACTTATTTTGTGAATTGTAACTGTCTCAGACTCAGAACAGTCCTGACTAAATAGTAAACAAATAAAATGGCTCGAGCCACAGACTATTCTAGCCAATCAACACATTGGGCACTGGAGAGTGGGGTGTCAAATGGCGTCAAACGCGGACTAGCGTGCCAAATTAGTCCCACATTTTTGATTTATGAGAGTCTATTGCTCTTTGCTGTCTTTCTCATGAATAAATTAAAAACTCTTTAAATTTAGTAATCATGCCAGTTTTTGAGCACACACACACAGCCCAGTGATGCAATAACTGTCTCCCCTTTCCAAAACCCCTTACTGTGATTAAAAAAACATAATAAACACATTACATAGCACTTACTCTCTTTCTTTCAAGTTGGCAGGTCCTTCATTTGCACACTTCACAGATTTCCCCCATGTTGCAGAGGATGTGAGGGGAGACAGTAATGAGTAGAGATGCCATAACTGATAGGGAATAAAGAGATAGCTAGCGAGGAGTCTATCTGAAATAATTCAGTCCTTGGGGAAGCAAGAATGGGGAATGGGGATGGAGGTGTGTGTGTGGGCGGTGGGGGGCTTCAGTGGAAAGAAAGCCATGTGGCTTTCAGCTTGCAGTCTTACGCCACGAATGAGAGGAACGCATGGCTGCCCGTCCTGTGGGGCCAGACTCACAGCGCCACAGCGAACAACGACGCAAATTACTTTTAATATCAGTTCACACATTTTTGGCAAAGGAGGAAAATTATTCAGATAAAGAGTTGCTACTTGCTTTTCAATTAGAAGAGAAAGGTGTGTGTCGTGCAAGTTACTGTCAGAGGAAGAGCTGAGCAAACAAGCACAAAGGAAACAGGACCTTGGACAGCACCCTAGGACCTTGGACAGCACCCTTGGACCTTGGACAGCACCCAGCTGACTATTACCAATGCATTGTGTGGTCTGTGTATGTGTGTGTGTGTGTGTGTGGGTGTGGGTGTGGGTGCGTGTGCGTGTGTGTGTGTGTGTGTGTGTCAGTTTGTGTATGTATCATTTTGAAGCAGTGTTTAAACATCAAAGTTGTTTACATATTCTAAATTACATCTGCAGCAATTTACTTTTTTGCAAATGCAGGTTCAAAAGCTGTATAAGAAAACAATTGCCATTCACAAGTTAAATTCTGCATCATGTTTAATAGCTATTTACAGTATTTCATCTAGACACTAAAACGTAGAAATCTGTGATACCGCAACAGTATTCAGTAATTGGTCCAGGGGCGATTCTAGGATCAGACCTTTAGGAAAGCCTGTTGTCATTTATCCTATTCCATAGCTAAAATCAGGTTTAGTACCGCTAAAGTAATAAGGTTTGAGCACTAAACGATTTCACAAAATCACAATAAGTACTTTATTTTTCAGGGGTGCTGAGATGAGATTTATGAGATGCTTGAGTACCGCTAAAAATAGCCTAACACCTATGAACTGGTCGCCTTCTTGCCTCCCACCATTTTGCTCTCCCAGAGGGAATGCGCAAAGCTATTCTGTTCACACATCGAACTATCCTAAAGCCTTAACAGCAATGATATCCTCATAATTCCAAACAAGTCGTGGCACAGTGAATGGCTTCTTGTGGCCTAAATCACCCAAACAGGATTGAAAGTGGTTTGATGAGCATGTGATGGATCAATACTCACTAACAGTGACAGGGTCCTCACATGCACGTATGGCAGGTCCACAGGGACAGGTCCCAGGTCTAGAGCTGTCTTCACTGCTGCTTTTAGTGCTTCATTAGCTTGTTAGCGTGGGACAAGCAGAAGATACACATGTTGTGTTGGGCTAGTGCTACTATGAATGGAGCGAAGAGAGGGATCATTACTTGGGTACATGGGGGAGATGGGGCCGTCCATACATATGCATTAGACAGATCGACCGAGAGAGGGGGAGAGAGGAGAAACGGTCACATATGGTTGACTTCTGGTTAGAAAGACAAACAGTAGATAGCTCTGCTTTCGAGATCCATATATCAGACAGCGGACTACATATTTCACTCTCTCAATAAATCCCTTCGTGATTTGGATTAACGCATGGCCGTTTGATTAACTTCATTTGTGACAATGCGGTTCCATACTCAATCACAACAGCTAAAATAACACAAAATAAAATACACAGAGGTTACTACATTGCAGATATTTTATTTACAGTCCAACAGTGTACGGCACGTCAGGGAAATTAATTTCAGTGAATAGTGGTGGGACAAATGCAAGGTGGTCTCAGAGGACTGGAGGAGCATTTCCTGTGACAGAGAGCAAAAACATCAACTCGTTATTTACATCCAAATGTAGAGAGATTGAGGGAGACCAGGAGAGAGAGAGAGAGATAGAGAGAGAGAGAAAGAAAGAGAGAGAGAGAAAGGGAGGGAGAGACTGTTTAGCATAATAGTCATTCTACTATGCAGCAGCTCACAGAATAATGCAAGGAGTTAGCAGTTAGCTGACTAGCCACAGTGAAGATACAAGGTAGCCTGGTGCTCCATTCAATCACTCAGAAATGGAAATGCCCACGGGAGAAGCTCAACATGCTCTGACATGAAAAAGGCCTATTTGGATGCTTGTAAACAACAGGGGGTAGGGCTAGGGGATGTGGGGGAGTGGTAAAAGAAAAGACAAATAGAAATCCTACATGAAAAGGTTGTGTGTGTGAGAGAGTGTGTGTGTGTGAGTGTGTGTGTGTGTGTGTGTGTGTGTGTGTGTGTGTGTGTGTGTGTGTGTGTGTGTGTGTGTGTGTGTGTGTGTGTGTGTGTGTGTGAGTGTGTGTGTGTGTGTGTGTGTGTGTGGGTGTGTGTAAGGTGCTGATAAGGAGGGATGGAACTTCAAAGTGTTTTTTGAGGAAAAGACAGGGCAGAGAAAAAGAAGAAGTCACATCCCCTGTTATCAGCTGTAGGGCTCCGTTGAATGACCCAGATTGATTTAATTATGTGCTTGATTTAACATGTCCGCGCCAGCAATTAAAATGGATGATCAATTGATAGGATAATTCAATAGCTGGGCGTCCGTCCAATCAAAAGGCCAACGCTGTGCCTGTGTCACGCGTCGTGTGACAGCGGAGTCAGACTAGGCTTCCGGCATGTTCTCATAAGAGGGTGAAGACGGTCAGGATGTGTGAATGATGCCAATACTTCTGGTGATGCTCTTAACAGTGATGTTTGGGAGCATTGATTTGTTCAAAATTATTCGGGGGAATTACTTTCATGTAATTGTCATGTACTTGCATGTACTTGCATGTGTCTCCATCATTTTCTATCCTCTAACCATTCAGGAAGTACCGTTGTTTTACTGTGTGGAAATCATTATATTCATATGATCATTGATAAACTGGATGCACTGTGAAGGAAGCAGTGTTGCACTTTTTGGTTACACTTTACTTAAAGGTATCTACATAAGAGTGACATGACACTGTCATGAACGTGTCATAAACATTATAAACAAGTCATAAAATGTAATGTCATAACGCCTTTGCCACTCGTTTCTGCCAAGTGTCATTCATTTTTTAACATAACAAGTTAGTTAACACATTAAAGTTATAACAAGTGTTATCCACTTTTCTTTTCCCCTTTTCCTACGTTGTTTTTGTAAAATAGCTGCACCTGCAGTGCACTCTATCAAGGTGTGCAGACTCCTCTCTACTTTTGCAAATTAGTATGTGAAATCAGTAAAAATTAGTCATACATACAAGCCTGTCTTTTTACAGGCATTTTATGTCAGAGAGGTCACACGCACCTGCTGCATAGAGACTATAAATCTTACCTTAAAGGAACCGTATGTAAGATTGTGGCCAAAACTGGTACTGCAATCACTTTCAAATTACTGTAGAGCCGTGTATCCCCTCCCCCTCCCCCCTGACTGGCAGAGCTGGCAACCCGGATGCCGGAACACTACTGACTTATGATTAGTAGATAGGTGGAGAGTGGCGCATCAGGCCAAAACACAACATCAACATCAGTTGAGGGCTGCAACTTCACATTTTAAATGACAATATCCTGGCCAGACTACTGTTGTCAGTGATATAAGTATTTGAAATTAACATGATTTCTTAATGTCTATTGACATATCAGTGACATTTTATGATTAATTGAAATACATTTCTTACATACGGTTCCTTTAAGGACAGAGTTGTGGTAGGATATATTCATATACAGGTGTCTTTTAATATTGCAGCAGCTGGAGTGAGCCATTAGCGTGTGAATGTGTCTATTTATTACTGATACAACTGAAGCTGGAATGGATCAGCTGAGACTCACAGAGAGATGGGCATGGAGTGGACCAGTGAAACAGAATGCCTGGCTGAAGCACTTCACACAGCAGCACCCAGTGCCAAATGAAAAGAGGAGCCTGCTGGCTTGTGTGCAATAGAGGACCTACGGCGTTTAGAATGGGACATGGGCCTTATGGGCCAATAATGGGAAAATAAATTGCAGTTTGTTCATGCATTCATGCGACTTACACACACATAAATAGACATACATGCATGCACACACACACACACACACACACACACACACACACACACACACACACACACACACACACACACACACAAACCTAGCCCACCTAATCTGCCGCTCCTAAAGGCAATAACATTCTTCTGTGTCTCAATTTGTGCAGGTTAATTTGAGTTGTGGCAAGAATAAGAAAGAGAATGTGTGTCATTTTGTGAAAATAACCGTCTATAAACACCATCCATAACCCCTTCAATTGTTAAAAATGCATTTATCTTGATGTTTGTTTTTTGTTGTTGTTTTTAAATAATAGGTTAGAAAATGACAGGGAAACACCCTTAAGCAAAATGTGTACGTGTGTATGCTTGTGTTTGTGCGTGTGTGTTTTGATTGAGACATTCCCGGCTGCACTTGGAACACGCTGTTCTGAGAAACTTTGGAGGAATCGGAGGCCCAGGGTGTCGGTGGGCTGCTGAGGGGGACACTCCATTATGAAATGTCAGCACACCCGTAAATTGAATTTGAATGACAACCCATCTCGAGGCGGACGATGTGGCATCCGCCACCATATACAGCCCCCACAACCCCCACCCCACCCTCTCCCTGGGGCACCTCTCCCTGATTTGCATATGGCATTTAGGACGAAAGAGTTTGCCCAATCTGCGCCTCCTCATTCATTTATTTCCCGTCTTTATAAATTCATGATTTTTTTCCAGTCCGGTTGAGGTCTGCGGCTATGCATTTAAACTCCCTGTGGTTTCAGACTTTATACCAAGAGGCTCCATGAATAGGATTTTCCTTTGGTCTTCTCTAGTGTCTTTCAGCCTTTTGAGTGTCTTTAAGTGATTGTATATGAGGTAAGTTTAGCCTATATGAATTTTTAATGCCTATGCAATCAGCAGTATGTTTAATGCATACACTCTGGAATCTAGTCTGTGGTCTCTTATACATTTAGATAGATAGATAGATATATATATAGATAGATAGATAGATAGATAGATAGATAGATAGATAGATACTTTATTGATCTCCAGGGGAAATTCAAGGATCCCCAGGGGAAATTCAATGTTATTTTTACAGTAATAACAATGACACAGACAAATTCATTTTCCCCATTCCAAGTTGGATTGTCAACAGTTTTGCACCGCATCGCACAAAAAACAGCATACATGTCATTCTGATTTTGCTATGAAAACAAAAAGCCCTTTGAAGCCTTTCTTCTTTTCGTCTTTCTACAATAACAACATATGAATTCCAAGAAACAGGAGAAAGAATGCGTGGAATGGAGTGGGCCAGGAGAAGGCATTAATAGTCTGTTAAAGGTGGGCGCATTGCAGGGCGTGCAGCGGGACTGACAGCTGGCTCGTCTTTGTTGCCGGGGTGCGGAGGTGCTGAGTCAGGCGCCGGGAAGCGACGGCTGCAAACAACGGAGGCTGGCAAGGGCTTGTCACGCACGTGCCAACCGTGAGCTGCCTTCCTCGCCTGGCCCTGTTTTCTTTTGTTCCTGAAATGAGACGCTCAATCCAAAGCAGCATGGTGTGTGTGTGTGTGTGTGTGTGTGTTTGCATTCACATGCGAGTGTGTTTGAGAGACTGAGATGGAAAGAGAGCTGTGTGTGTGTGTGTGTGTGTGTGTGTGTGTGTGTGTGTGATGAACATGGTTTTGAATGCAAGTTGAGAGAGGAACAATGAAAAATGTTGGTGCTGATGTGTGGTTAATGCAGCGGGTGCAGATTAGCTGAAAAGATGGGTCTCTCTCTGTGTGTGTGTGTGTGTGTGTGTGTGTGTGTGTGTGTGTGTGTGTGTGTGTGTGTTTGCATGTGTGTCTGTAAAGATGGCTCTGTGTGTGTGTGTGTTTGAAAAGATGCTTCTCTCTCTCTCTGTGTGTGTGTGTGTGTGTGTGTGTGTGTATATGTGTGTGTGTGTGTGTGTGTGTGTGTGTGTGAATGACGGCTCTCTGTGTGTGAGAGAGAGATACAGTTTGTGTGTGAGGGAGACTTGAAATTTGAGAGAGAGAGAGAGAGAGCGAGACAGAGAGGAGAGAGAGAGAGAGAGAGAGAGAGAGAGAGAGAGAGAGAGAGAGAGGGGAGAGATACAGACAGTGACAGAGACAGAGAGATGGGGAAGGGGGAAGGGTAGTGAGGAGAGTCAAATTTAATCTTTATGTGAGTGTGCACACATTTTATTAAGCAGTAATTAAGGTCATATGGATGCCAATTGGAACCCCAACACCACGTTTCTGGGGAGAGAAGATAATCACATAACATTTGGGTCTATCATTTTATTAATTATTTTATTATAAACAAACACATCTGAAATGATGCTATTGGTTTCAGTAAACTGCTCAGTTAGTCTCATTTGGCTCTCTAGATCGTCCATGTTAAATGTTGAGGAGTACATCAGCATGTTTACGAATCAAGAGTTCTACACTATGATGCGACAATTACCGAGATTTTCCCCAGAGATAGATGGCTCTGATTTTCCCCATAGACTGTATAAAGAACACTGAAACTATAGATTGTTTGCGTAGAATTCTAGAAGGAACTAGGAAAATAATTGATAATTGTTAAATGTTGAAATGGCGAAAACACATTTTTTAAACCATTTTTTTAAGAGGGATAGTGAAGTGAATAGCAGCGTGTCAGTAAATATGAGTTTATCTGTATGGAGGAGGAGAGGCACATGTTATGTGAAGAATAACTTTGAATGTTGAATTGATTGAACATTTGAACCCCAAACACAATCAATATTGTAGCACTGAGTCAGAAGTGATAAGGAAACGCTTGAAAACATGCTACGATGCCCTACAGTAAATTAAAATTCAATTTCAATAAGTAAAGATAAATGGTTGGATGAGAATTGATAAAAGCTGTGATTGATCTGCCCATGGTGTTCATTTCAAATGAACAGTTCAAGATCATCTATCAACGTTAGAAAAGATCAACGTTATATTTACCTGGAAATGACACCTGTTGTAACAAATCTACCAAAACCCATCTTGACATATTGCTTCATATCACTAAAAAAAAACACCTGAGCAGAGAGCTGTTTTCTTTGATGTGAGGATGTTCAACATTTATCACATATGTGCAACACATCCTTCCACAACCCTTAATCTTATCTTTGAAAGTATTCTTGAAACATGAGCATATAGTATGTGTTTCTCAGTGAACACTGAAGTATCAATATGGTGGCGCTGTGACGCAACTGGTTACAGTGCCCATACCATATTCTATTTAATTCGAGTCCCAATTCATTCTAGTTCGAGTCCGGCCCGGGTCATTTCCCGATTCCACCCCATCTCTCTCTCCCACTCGCTTCCTGTCAAATTAAAGGCATCAAAAAGAAAAAAGAAGTATCAATATGGCCCCTCGCTCCTTGTTACTCAAGTGACACCATGTTCTACTGTGGCCTATTATACCAGCAATGCAAGTGAGAGACAATGCAGTTCAAACTAGCCGTCAGTGCAGACGAGCGTTGTGTCACAACACAGTGATATTGACCCATGCATTGACAGACACCCTGTCTCTGGTTTGGGACTTGATGCGCTGGCTCTCTCACGGATGAATGGTCAAAAGTTTCAGGACGTCCCACTGGAATGCAGATCAAAGGTGGACATGTGGACAGCAACAACGTGTTATGTGCTCCGACAACGGTCACATCTAGTTATAGAGCACAGTGTTCCGTTCCAGTTCATCTTCATGTGAACTCTTCAAAGGAACTGACCCTGAACCTGTAAAGAAGGCTTTTGTCACATTTTCATGTTTTCCTGTGCCATCAAGTCAATGGTGCATTGACCATTACCTGACAAATACTGAGAACCACAGCAACGGTTTGCCATTGTATGATTCTGAAAAACACACTGTACCGTCTTTGTGTTCACTTATAGGGCTTTCAGCATTGAGCTCAGCACAGAACCTTGACACCCTGTCTATTGTCCTTAGTCAGTCGAGTCTGTACATCAAAACACAATAACGGCACTGAACGTCACAACACTCAACATCATCCCACAAATGTAACATTACAGCAGGGAAGAACATTCTCTGGTGCTCAGGTAGAGAATTTGGGTAAGACAAGGGCAACACACAGAGAGAGGGAGGGTAGGTTTCTGTAGGTCCTTGTCAGGCCACCACTGGTGATAGATGGAGATGATCTGTGACTCCAAGGCAAATGATGCGCTGCAGGTGATTTTTCTGTATGGGTGTGACACGGGAATAATGCGAGAGCCATCAGAGTAATGAGGTGACATTGACGCCCGTCCCTCCTCATCCGTCTTTATTTGTTCTTCTCCGGAGCTCGGATGTGCCTCGGACCTGTCACATGTGTAAGGCTATCACTGCAACAACTGTGCGAAACTAACCTGAGAGCAGCAGCAGCAGCAGCACCCAGTTGGCTATAATCAAAGCTGGGCGCTGCCACACAGCTGAACTGAAGTTCATAGCAAGGCCGCGTATCGTGCAGAAGTATTGGCATTTTTTATCCTCGGCTTCGCCCGAACTTGTGTATCGATGAAGAACTTTATCCTTTTGAACTTTTTATGTACTACGAAACGACTCGTGTATCTTCTCTCAGGGAATGTTCGGAGTATGCTACGGTTTGTGAAGTGTGTGGAGAAAAATATTCAGAGGCTCTGAGTGCTGAGAGACATGCATGAAGGGTCTGGGGTGGAGGGAAAAAAGGCTGCTGGTTGTCAGCGTTGACATGCGAAACACTCCATTACGGCGAGATGCTTGGGGAATGGCACGCCTCGTCAGGCGGGCGTTGAGCGGGTTTCACAAGTTCCCCAACGACTGCTGAGCTTTGCTAATGCCGCTCGTGAAAATGCCATCATGGTTGCTCCGTCAAACCGCCTGAGGTACGGCCTTGTGGAAGTCTAGAGTTTTCTGTACGTCCCAAGGCTTTAACTGCTACTCTTTTTGGCCTGTTTGGAGGGAACTTTTGCCGCACTGTATAGTTAAACTAACGCTTAACTTATAGTTTAGTTTTTAAGTAATCTAGCCCATGGTGTCACAATCTAATTCAGTGCCCTTAACATTTCTCTGGAGGGTTTTCTTCCTATACCACCCATCATTTTAATTTACAGAACAAAATGGCCTTGGGCATTCATGGGGTTGGTAATGATGACATCTACACTGTGTATGTGTAAGGTATGGTACACAGTACATCACAAGGGATAAAACCTTATAGTTTTATTGTCAATATAAATTCAATGCATATGCTCTAAAAACACCATGTGACTTCAAGATACTACTGTATTTCTGAATTTCATTACCAAAGGCAAATATCAGGTCAAACGTATTGCACTAAATACATATTTGTTAAGTATTGTTTTGAAAAATAATGTTATGTAAGATGCAGTTAACAGTATAAGATCATGGGCAGCTCATTGTAAAGCTGAGGTAAAGTGCCACAAATGCATTTTAAAGGTCCATTATCCAGACAACATAAGTCGCAAATATGTGTGGAGCATCCAATTATATTACTGCACACAGCCACACAAAATTGCATAGTTGCCAGAATCATTTCTCAGCTCTTGTGTTTGTGTGGGTGGTTACAGTATACCGGTATGTTGTTTTCCTTTACTGACAAAAAAAGCCAGGTTTGTGGGAACTGCTGTGGCCACTGCAGGGGACTGTTCCTGTAGCGCAGCTGTCACAATGACAAAACAACGGAAGTAGGTCACAATTGCATGGTCCCTGGCAAATCTTTCTTTCTGCTGTGTTGTCAGCCCTCCTT